>NC_092173.1:7912886-8268386 GCF_045791955.1 Oncorhynchus clarkii lewisi | reverse complement strand
GATAGCTCTGCCTACTTTGTCCCTGGAGCTGGGCCGGGTCATTAAGCCATTTCTATGGGTTCAGTACCCTGTCAATCAATGAATCAATCAATCTCTCTCTGCTAGGCTGGTATCAGCTTGTGGTCAGCACTTTCTAAATGACAGTGAGTTCTTCCCTTGGAGACATGGGTTTTTGATCTATTCAACCTTTGTGGTGTGACTCAGTGTTAACCTGTAATCTAAAAATAGTTTAACACCATAATTTGACCATAAGGATACTGGAGAGTATGTATTCTGTTTACCCATGAGAACAACACACTTCGAGTGTCTGAGAGCTTTCTTTTAATCTGGATTTGTTTTCGTTCTGCATTTACACAGGCAGGAGAATTCTGATATTTTTTTACACAGGCAGGGGGATTCTGATATTTTTTTACACAGGCAGGGGGATTCTGATATTTTTTTACACAGGCAAGGGGATTCTGATATTTTTTTACACAGGTAGGGGAATTCTGATTATTTATTTTTTTACACAGGCAGCCTAGAACAAACACAGCATATGTGACATGGCTGAGTGATTCTGCCTCATCACATTTCCTCTATTTTGTGACATTAAACCCATTGAAACAAAATGGATGAAAGTCTCCCCTATAATAGGCCGATAATCCTTCTATTAGATCAAAGGTACACAGTTTACCGGGTTTAACCAGGGCCTATGG
The DNA here is from genome assembly GCF_045791955.1 of Oncorhynchus clarkii lewisi. Taxonomy (NCBI): domain Eukaryota; kingdom Metazoa; phylum Chordata; class Actinopteri; order Salmoniformes; family Salmonidae; genus Oncorhynchus; species Oncorhynchus clarkii. The sequence continues at coordinate 8,267,691 of NC_092173.1, read as the reverse complement.
AGCTCCCTTTAATGAGCTTACATTAAACCTATCCACCATATCTCAAAGTGTAAGATTGGTATGTATCAGGCTTTTTCCATCTCTAAGGTTATCCCAGTGTGAATCCAGCCATGATAGAATACTGGATTGTTTTCAAGAAGTCTCAGAATTGGAATAAGGGATTCAACTGGGATGATTTCAGGGAAAGCGGTATAATTAAATACATCATCAAGTGCTTCCTGGTGATCCAGAGATGGGCTCTGCCATTGGACGTCCACCAGAATTAGCCAGGAGAAGTGTGTATGTAAGAGCTGTGTAAGAGGACATTTAGGCGGAGGGTTGCCCCCTCTGCTGCTGCTGCATGTGAGGTTTGTCATGCTCTCAGGGGCAGGGGAGCAGGGGAGGCCAGGGCACACATCATCTCTCAGCAGCTCCCCTCTGCTCCCCTCTCTGCCCATTCGTGCAGGGAATGAATGAGTCACACAATTAATGATTCCATAAAAACAACTGCTCTTGAAATGGCCCATTGCTCTCAGCATGGCAGTTGTTGCTGGAGCTGAATTCTCCCAGCCAGGCCATCCATCTACTACATGAAGTGCTTCTCAATGACTTGTGTCAGGCCAAAGGCTCCAAAACGAGGTTCATCTGACCACATTTGAAGAAAATATTTGACCTGTTCCCTATAATGCCCATCAACAGTTCAGTTGTATTCGTATTTTCATTCATTTCAGGTTCAGATGATTGCAGAAGGAAATCCTTCACCCGTAGAAATTGTAAATAAGAAAGTAGTAAATAGTTTTAAGCAGTCTTGTGTGCTTTTGATTGGGAGGAAACCAGGGGTTTCCCTGCCATAGTAACTGTAACTATAGCAGTAACCAGGTAGAGGTTAGTCAGACCAACAGGAGTAGTAGGGATGGGGCTGCCAACTGAGCATGCTCTGTGAGCACTGTGGGAGATGTCAACATAGCAGAGAAAAGCTTTGTCAAACAGTGACACTTCTCCTGCAGGGTTACCCCATGTAACCTCACCCCCTCCCATGCACACACACACACACACACGCACGAACACACACACGCACGCACGCACACACACACACACACACACACACACACACACACACACACACACACACACCCACACACACATTTCCCCTTTAGCTACATTACAATAGTCATCACTTTCCTAGGCCTTCATTTAACGAGTAGGGTTCAACTGTGCTGCTGAATATCAAACCTTAAGCAGAGAGTATATCTATAGAAATTACCTATACAATTGAAAATACAGGAAAACAGTTGCAAAAAAGGGTACAATTTGATAGGATCTGATAGGATGGCCTTTGCTGCCCTCCCCTCCCCACCCCTCTTACCCACATCAACATGCCAAGACAATGGCCATCTCTGCCCTAATAATCCACTGGCTGATTGGTCGGGCCCAGATTACCCATGGGATACCAGCTGTCAGGAACTCACAGAGGCTCTTTACGCAAACCGACAGTCTGAGATTCCTCAATTGCTCTGTATTAATAGCTCGCCACAACTGGTACTGCGTAGGGCCAAACTTAACCCCATTGGCCCAAGAAAACAATGGAGGGAAAGGAGGAAGCAGGACGCTGCAACTGGTCGGAGGCGATAAGGACAAATGTCAGTCCAGCCCTAACAGAAGAGAGAGGGAGGGAAACAGGGAGAGGGAGAGGGGGAGAAAAAGAGGGAGAGAGAGGGAGAGGGCTCGGTTTGGGACTGGCCTAGTTTCTGCCACGGTATGAGGGCTTTTAGGCGGGTTTCTTTCCTTTAATGGTCTAAACACACATGTTCTGAGAGAACGGTGATAATATATTTACATAGAGAGAAGTTGTGTTGGTCTTGGATGCATGGCGCCAATGCAACTGATAAAGGCAGTAGAGGACGATAATTAACCAAGGTCTGTAGCAAGGCTGATAGAATCTGGACCTAAAAATTAAGTGCTTACTGTATAGTACTGGTAATGCAGAGGTCGACATTGTAAATAAACCCTTTTATTGTCCAATTCCCCTCCTGAGGGACACTCCAATGTCAGACCAGTCAATGACTCGTGTTACTATTGAATTAGTTGCAATATGAAGTCTTTCAGTAGACTCCCTGTCCAACACTAGTCATTATGTCCTGTAGGCCATTCTCTGAACAACAAGACACTCCATAGCTGTGTGGCTGTTGTTTCAGCTGCGTTCACAACTTCATCCTGTCATGGGATCGCAGCACAGTGTAACACTGAACAGATGTGGCCATGTGGACGTTTTAAACATGTTTGTCTCCCTGCTAATCATGGTTGTAGACATGCAATAGTGAAGCCAAATGGTTGATAATGAATGTAGCAGATGGGTTGCTAGTACAGTGCCTTGCAAAAGTATTCATCCCCCTTGCAAAAATCCCAGTGGCTAGATGTGCCAAGCTTATAGAGACATACCCCAAGAGACTTGCAGTTGTAATTGCTGCAAAAGGTGTCTCTACAAAGTATTGACTTTGGGGGGGGGTGAATAGTTATGCACGCTCAAGTTTTCTGTTTTTTTTATATTAGTTCTTGTTTGTTTCCCAATAAAACATATTTAGCATTTTTAAAGTGGTAAGCATGTTGTGTAAATCAAATGATACAACCCCCCCCCCCCCCAAAAAAAAAAATCCATTTTAATTCCAGGTTGTAGGGCAACAAAATAGGAAAAATGCCAAGGGGGTGAATAGTTTCACCAGCCACTGTGTGTATATATATACAGTGGGGAGAACAAGTATTTGATACACTGCCGATTTTGCAGGTTTTCCTACTTACAAAGCATGTCTGTAATTGCCTGTAATTTTTTATCATAGGTACACTTCAACTGTGAGAGACGGAATCTAAAACAAAAATCCAGAAAATCACATTGTATGATTTTTAAGTAATTATTTAGCATTTTATTGCATGACATAAGTATTTGATACATCAGAAAAGCAGAACTTAATATTTGGTACTGAAACCTTTGTTTGCAATTACAGAGATCATACGTTTCCTGTAGTTCTTGACCAGGTTTGCACTCACTGCAGCAGGGATTTTGACCCACTCCTCCATACAGACCTTCTTCAGATCCTTCAGGTTTCGGGGCTGTCGCTGGGCAATACGGACTTTCAGCTCCCTCCAAAGATTTTGTATTGGGTTTAGGTCTGGAGACTGGCTAGGCCACTGCAGGACCTTGAGATGCTTCTTACGGAGCCACTCCTTAGTTGCCCTGGCTGTGTGTTTTGGGTCGTTGTCATGCTGGAAGACCCAGCCACGAACCATCTTCAATGCTCTTACTGAGGGAAGGAGGTTGTTGGCCAAGATCTCGCGATACATGGGCCCATCCATCCTCCCCTCAATACGGTGCAGTCGTCCTGTCCCCTTTGCAGAAAAGCATCCCCAAATAATGATGTTTCCACCTCCATGCTTCACGGTTGGGATGGTGTTCTTGGGGTTGTACTCATCCTTCTTCTTCCTCCAAACACGGCGAGTGGAGTTTAGACCAAAAAGCTCTCTTTTTCTCTCATCAGACAACATGATCTTCTCCCATTCCTCATCTGGATCATCCAGATGGTCATTGGCTAACTTTAAACGGGCCTGGACATGCGCTGGCTTGAGCAGGGGGACCTTGCGTGCGCTGGTCCCAGCTCTCTTCAGGTCATTGACCAGGTCCTGCCGTGTAGTTCTGGGCTGATCCCTCACCTTCCTCATGATCATTGATGCCCCACGAGGTGAGATCTTGCATGGAGCCCCAGACCGAGGGTGATTGACCATCCTCTTAAACTTCTTCCATTTTCTAATAATTGCGCCAACAGTTGTTGCTTTCTCACCAAGCTGCTTGCCAATTGTCCTGTAGCCCATCCCAGCCTTGTGAAGGTCTACAATTTTATCCCTGATGTCCTTACACAGCTCTCTGGTCTTGGCCATTGTGGAGAGGTTGCAGTCTGTTTGATTGAATGTGTGGACAGGTGTCTTTTATACAGGTAACGAGTTCAAACAGGTGCAGTTAATACAGGTAATGAGTGGAGAACAGGAGGGCTTCTTAAAGAAAACTAACAGGTCTGTGAGAGCCGAAATTCTTACTGGTTGGTAGATTCCGTCTCTCACAGTTGAAGTGTACCAATGATAAAAATTACAGACCTCTACATGCTTTGTAAGTAGGAAAACCTGCAAAATCGGCAGTGTATCAAATACTTGTTCTCCCCACTGTATATATATATATATACTTTAGAAATATAGGACTAGTGCATAGAGCATGACATAGATCCTTAATCTGCTGTATTACTGTAAGCACACTTTGACCTTGGGTGATGTTAATTACTCAGTAGTATTCATGCTGCCTAACAGGCTTCATTTAGGTATATCATCACTGTGTACATTTCAAATGACCTGACACACCGTAGTATAATAGTCATGGACTTCATTTAGGCATGCCTCTAGTCAATTGAGGTTTTTCATCCTAGCCTGGTCCCAGATCTGTTTGTGACGTATACACAACTCCTGTATGATACTTTTGGTATGACAATGACAATAGGAGTTGGAAAAACAGTACAAAACAGATCTGTAACCAGGCTGTATTCATCCTTCTGACCCTGTATGACTTTACTGGTGGCATTTGACCAGGCGTTACTGATGTTACTTTCACAGATGGGAGATGTGAAGTCAGGAAACTGAAATAGAAAAAAAAATGATATTGGGTCATTGCATAAGACTGTATTTAGAAATTACAGGGTTGTATTTTACGACGTGGCAAATATTATCACACAATTCCTATGTTGGCCGCCATCTTGGGAAAGACCAGAAGTCAGTTTTTTTTTATGTTTGATTAGGCCTACACATACTCATAAAATGACATTTTCTGAAGATGCTTGATGGGTAATGAGAGTACATTACCAGTAATTAATATTGCATATGTTCTATATGTATTTGTCAACAACCAAAGCTCCTTATAGGAGCCAAAATCTTTAAGTTAGTAAGTCATGTTCTGTATGTGTTTCCGTCTGTTCTCCAGGCACGACAGAGCGGGTGTGTCTGATCCAGGGGACAGTGGAGGCTCTGAATGGAGTCCATAACTTCATCGCTGAGAAGGTGCGGGAGATGCCGCAGAGCACCCAAAAATCAGAACCGGTCAGCGTACTGCAGCCACAGACCACCGTCAACCCTGACCGCATCAAACAGGTGAAGCCCATTACCATGATCCCAACCCCTGCCTTTTTTCTCTCAAGACCGTCTGGTGTTGAGACCGAGACTACATTCTCTCCCTGGACTAAATGAGAGTTCAACCTGAGAGTGTATAGTGAATGTAAAAGGGATTGTCCCATGTGTTTCTGTAACCTATTTTATGCCAACTGAGGCAATGAAAGTGCCTGTGTGCGTGTGCACGTGCACGTCTGGTTGTAGGTGTGTGTTGGGTAGGTAGGTATGAGCGTGACTTAGCAAACTGACAATCCTGGACTGAACCATTATGGAGGAGAGTCAGTGCGGTAGCTGAGCCAAAATGTTGACCCCTGAGCTAGTCAGCCCAAAATGGATGATTCTAATCCCAGTCATTAGTTTCTATATAGCCTCACTCCATTGTCTGTGTGTTGGCAGCTACCATCTCACAACAAGGGGTGGAAGTCATTATTATTTGTCTTTCGAAGAAGGCCCAATCTAATAAATCATTGCAGTGTGAGTTTGTGGCCAAGCTCTGATTTTGTGTCTGCACGAGGCTCGATGCAGGGAGGGAGTGTTCCCGGCTTCCATGTTAACAGACAGAAAGAGACATCCTCCGGCTGTGATATAATCCACTCAGACAGGACACGGAGGCTGGGGTGTGGGGTTTCTTGCTCTTCCAGATAGGCCCCCTTAAAGCCACACATGTGACATTAACCACGGGTCGCTAGCCTCACTACCCTCAACCTGTCACCGGCTATCACACAGGCCAGGGTCTGGAAGGAAGCTCCCCCAGCACCGCAGAGGAAGTGTGGCTCATAAGTGTCGTCCAGCTAAAACACATAGATGAGGTGTTAGAAGTGGCAAAGGCCATCCTCCAAAATCCACATCAGGGCTGAGACTTTCAGCTCATTTGTGCTGCGACATTTTATCCAGATGATTTGCTCTTTCCATCACCCTCTCCAGCTTCCACTTCCTCGAAAATCAACCGTAGTGGAACCATCGAATGAAAATTACAAGAAGAATTGTCACTGTATTTTTTTCATATAGAACTCTGTTGTTTGGCCTTTCAGAGTCCACCAGTTCATACCAACACAGAACAGGCTCAATTAGGCAAGCCATTGATTCCCCCTCCCAATCTCTTTAAATTATTATCACTTCTGGCCACTTGATGATTGCACTCCATTGATTGTTCGGGGAGGACCTGCATTGTTTTCATCTGCAACATTGACCCTGCTCATCTATTTATCGTCCCATTAATTCAATTACCCTTTAGGACAAAGAGCACATGTGGGGTATTAATAATTCAGAACTTGAGTTCTTCTCTGGTATCTGTGCTGTGTTTTCGGCCATGCTCATCCCTCATGGCGTTGTCCCTTCTGTGCTTACTGAGCAGACTCAGTGACGGGAGGCCATAACCTAAATTCGTGGAACACAACACGGCCTGCTCCCTCTCCTGCCGCGCGGCCAGCCTGATTATTAACGTGTGTAATTGTAGGAGTTATCAGACGAGTTACACACCTCTCTGCTGGGCAAAGAATAGTCCACTGGGGAAAAAGCTACTGCAGAGTGGACACTTTGCAGTTCTGATATAGTCAGGAATTTATGCATAATATACACTTACACACACATTATACAGGCACGCATGCACGCACACACACACACTCTCACACACACACATACTGTTTCCTAGGAACACACGCACATACAGTACATATCGAAACTGATGCACGCGGACACACAAACCAGTATTTAAAGGAAAGATGCACTCATTTTGAATGTTGTAAGTTCTTTTGTGCATCTCGATGCACAACTCGTCACACCAGCTGTATTTCTGTGCATCAGTTTCAATTAGCTCAGATGCACATGAAAACATGAAATGACCCCGGGAATTGATAGAACATCACTCAGAGATACACTAAAACAAAATAACATTCAAAATGGGTGAATCGTTCCGTTAAGCTTTTGAGTGAACTTGGAGTGAACTTGGATCAATCCAACGATGGATTGATGGCAGGGCTGGAAAAAGAACAGCTCCTATGGCATCAGATAAAGGGCAGTTATTTTAGACAGAAATAATTCCCGTGCCTCTCTTTTACTATTAATAATAATGAGTTTGAGAGTGGTGTATGGAAGGATTCTGTGTTTGAATTACAGACAGACAGGGTAGCCTGTCGATTGCTGGACTATTAGTAATGTAAGCTCTTCTCCAAACTCCCAATAGTCTGGTTTCATTTGATGAATGGACTTCCATACTCAACCCAAAAGCCCAACGCATGCGCTTTGAGGGCTTATTTTGGTTGTGTGTGTGGTTATTGTTTCAACGTGGTTGTTGTCACGAGCACGGCTGTCGTGGCATGTGTCTCGTTGTTGGTCACCCTAGGGAGCGGAGTGAGTGAGAGATGTAAGATCAGATGTAAAGTCATGTTAAGCAACAGCTGCCAGCCTGGCTCTCTGTGAGGTACAGCCGCTAATATCCACTAGCCAAATGGAGACAGGACAGGCAGGAGCACAGGCAGCTTACAAAAAATAAAAGCTAACGCCTAACTCAATCAAATTACTCAGGACAGACAGACAGGCAAGCACAAAACACATTCACACCCACCGACACTGAATCTCACTTAACATGGAGCGACATTCAAACTGATACCTAGGCTAATACATGACTAGTTTAGCTGAAATGCTAAATAGCATTGTTGTGCTAGCTAACGTTGATCTGATCTGACATTTCAAGGCAACAACAGCCCACTATGGCGAGACTGTGATGTCTAAAATAGCATGATGACAGTGAAGTTGTGTCAACTTTGCGCTGTGCCCTGCTGCCTTTGGTCTCAAATGTTTTCAGAATCCTGCCTCCAGTGATTTCCTCTGGCCAACCTCAGTTTCCTGTGACCTTTCACCCCATGCTGGAACACCTGCTTCCTACTTCCTGTTATTGCCCTGTCCACACAGGAAGTAGCCCATTAATGCAAAGGAAATCAGGAGTCAGGTTAACTTCGAGTTAGCTGTGAGTGAGTGGAAAAGTGGAAATGTGGGATATGGTATTGGAATTTCTCCCAAAAACACGTCATGCTCCACCATCGGACACAAACATGCATTGTAGTTGTGACTAGCACACCATGTGTGTAGAGGGCTATTTGTTGTGATACAGAAATAGTTTCATAGTTGAGTGACTCTGCACAGTATAAACAATCGCTTCCCATACAACATGAGCCCTACCTCACAGCATGACCCTAGCAACTCCTGAATAATGTAAAATATTCTCTGGTTTCCGTGATGATCATCTGATAAAACTGAGGTTTTGTGGTCAATTACAAGGAATTGTGCTTCAGTGATTTCGTTTCAAATTGAAATGTGGATTTTATTCAGGTCGGTCACAGAAACAATACCGTTTATATTCTCAACGGCTCAGAAAATGAACATGTAAGCGACCAAGAAGATCCTACGCAGTAAACGATCGGTCTTTCGTCTCATCTCTTAAAAGAACCGTAAACCTTAACTCTTAAAATGATCCCTAACCCTGTAGTAACGCAGAGGTTGTTCTCCATTGGAAAGACATAAGTGATTGCTTTAAGTGGCTGCGCCGTTTCAGCCCACCCTTCCCTCCGCAACACCACCAAGCCCAGTCTATTTCATTAACCAGCATCCTGAATCTAATAACTGCACTCATTGGAACAGCACACAGCGCCGGCTAATCCATGCAGCCGTGCCTAGCGCAAGCAGCGTTGGCCGTTCGTCTCCTAAATTAAAAGCGACATCAGGAAAATTGCTGTAACGCATGAAAAAAATAAAGACAGAGCAATTCCAACCGCCCCCTCTCCCTCTCCAGCCTTGTCTCAGGAGGACCGATTGCCAGCAGAAAATATTTTATGCCATTTTTAACCTTCACGTTCATCAGCTGGCTCAGGAAAAGGTCACTTCCTCCGGCAAGTATCGATCCCATTCGTAGGGAAGCCGGTAGAGAGAGGCACAACAAGATATTTGTTGTCTTGACAAGGATATGCACCCGCTAATGTTGGGTTAAATCTATTAGGAAGAAAGGACAAATGTGCCACTGTGTGTATGGATGTGTGTGTGAGCGTGCTTCCATGCGTGTGTGTATCTGGGAGGGAAAGGTCATTTGAAGGAGAGTGTTTCGTGTTTTTGAAATACAAGTTTATCCATTTGCTGCTTTACAGTATGTGTGGAGAGGAATCTTAGATCAGGTTTAGATCAGGCTTCTGTGGAAGCAAAGCTAACATATCTGGTGTTACGGTAGTATTTGTATGTGTGTATGTGATATGTCCAGTATTTTAAATGTGTAGCCAAAACATATACTTCAAAACTGGAAATCCTCCAATCCTCCATCGTTAACAGAATGGAAAGTTCAAATGTTTTATTTATTAACTAAATGTTGAAAGTGCGTGGGCAACGGAGAGAAACAACATGGTGCAGTTTGAGGCCATGTGGCGGAGAGTGATGCGGGCGCTGGGGATAGGGGTGTGAGCAGGTGGGTCTGGGCAGGTGTCATGTAATTGATGTTTGCGTGCGTCTGTATGCTGTTTGAATGCGTATGGTTTGTATTTTAAATTCTTAAAAAAATAAAAAATAAGATAAATACATGTGTAGCCCCAATGTAATGTACGATATCTGTCTGCAAGGCTTGGACCGGGAATGGGACCAAGATGGAGGATGGAGGTCAGCAGTTGCCATGGATACTAGAACAATTCATTACTAGTCCCCTTTTATTAAATATGCGTGAGAAAAATTCCTACCCAGCGGCACACCAATGTCCTGAGTTATTGTAATCCACTGTGACAAGGGATGTCTGTAAAAACAATCCGATAAGATTGTGGCCGCCAACATTTCTGAGCATGCCATCCATCGCCTCCTCTGGTTGGATAGTGTTTGACATGGTCTTCCCAGCCTATCTCAGAACACACTGCCATTCCCTAGTGACTTAAAATTCTCTATCAGCCGTGCCGCAGCTCAGGAGTCTTCTGTTAATGAAAGCCTTGAGAGGGCTAAGTGGACAGTGGTGTTGTATTACTTAAGGCTGAATGGTACTTCCAAGGCTAAAAGCCTGAACACAGCATCAGCCCTGTTTCCATTGGAGTGGGAAGGAGAAGGTCTTCCTCTCGGTCCTCTCTCTCTCTCTCTCTCTCTCTTCACCGCTCCATGTTGTCACAGTGTGTTAAGGTCTGTGAGTGAACACGTCCTGGCAGAGCGGCCCGGCGGCCCGGCTCAGCAGCACACTGAGGCTCCTCGGATGGACGTGGCCCCACCTCAGCCCCACAATGACAGGCTATTTTGGGCCTCATCAGCACTTGTTAGATGGCAGGCCTCATGAGGTCACTTAATGCATGATCTAGGACTCAGGTTTGGGATCAGAGCCAGCCACGACTCTGAGCAAAGTTGCTGTTATATGTGTGTATGGGCGTGTGTGCGTGTGAGCTTGTGTGTGTTTGCAACACACGTGCATATGTTCATGTACTATACATTATGGTATATGTGAATATACTGACCCTATACATTTAAGATCCTATTTTAGATCACAATCCATATGGAATGCACTGCTTTTTTAATACGGTTAAAATGGAACTGACAGCATTTTAGCAACATGAAATCTTATTAGAATCTGTTCATATTTTTTTATTTAATTTTTATATAACTAGGCAAGTCAGTTAAGAACAAATTCCTATTTACAATGAAGGTCTACCAGGGAACAGTGGGTTAACTGCCTTGTTCAGGGGCAGTTACTATATAACCCCTGGGAGAATATGACACTTTAAAAAAAAAAAAAACATTTTCTGACAAGCGAGCACTTAGATGTGGTCATTTTCACAGTTTCGTAAATTCAGAGAATGTTTGGGAATGGCGTATAGTAAGGCACTTGTGAAAATTCTATAGCACTATAGAGTGGGAATGCGACCGTGCGTTTGGACAATTATTAGACCCTGCACTAAAAATAAACCCTCCAAAAAACATCTGTCTGGTTCAGGAACGGAGTCTACGCAGACCGGTGCGCCATAGCCAATCTGAGCTACAGTAGGCCTATAATGAAAATAAACCATTTGCCACACGGGTCTGCCATCATTCACTTTGAACTGAACTGTGTGTTTACAGGCAGTAGCCACAGTGTGACTTTAGATCATTAGAACACATTCACCAAAAGCCACAAAATAGACTTGAATGGATTTCTGCAAATACCCAAGGGAGTCCTCTTACATTTGCGAACTTCACAGTCCTATTGATCAAACAACGATGAAAGGCTACAGCTATCTCTCCCTCAGTTGCTTATCCACATTAACAACAACAATATCAATAACTAATGCTAACCAGAGCGAGATGAGCTTAAAAATCTAATGAGGGAACATTAGATAAACTCTCTAAAACTTTTTCTGCTAGTTGATCATCAAAATTGCTCTGATAAAGGATGGGGAATACTGGCCTGCTCCTCCTCCTGCAGCTTGGTTGCCAATGCATGTCCCAACCCAAGTTTTGACAACTGAATGGGAACTTTCCTGCCTGCCTGCCTATTTGATTGATGCCAAATACATTTGATTAACAACTAAGAGATATGCTAACTGTGGATAACAGTCGTTCAAGGTCAGCATTGACATTTCTTTGATAGCTAACCAAATGACATCTGAATCTTTAGTTATAGCCACCGAAAACTATATAAAGGGGGAAAAGTTGGTCACTCACCACACTCCTCCCATCGGTTTGCTAGCTAGTTAACGTTAGTCTCATATTGAAAAAAATACTACAAATTCGCCAGCCATTGTTTAACTTGAGAAGATGTGGCCCTTTATCATGCCCACTTACTCTACATAGGATGCTGTGTATATCATTTTAACATTTTTAAACAAAAGAGATATACTATTTGCCCAGCCTTTGCTGCTATGCTTGCAGATGTTCATAATCAGCTGTGACCCTCGTCAAAAAGTGTTTAATAACGCCAAACAACAAAACATAGCTGTAGGTCGTTGTAACATTTAAACATGTACTGTAACGTGTTTAAAAAATAATAAAAAAATGTTGCACTGCATGGATCACCATTGTGGTTGATAGCTGTATGTTACACTCAAAATGCAATGTAGTTTGAGTAGCCAGCCTAGGCTACTGCTCAAATGTTGCAGTTATTGGCTTACATTGTTCCCCTTTGCGTGGGTTTTTGGATATTAATTGTCGAGCTTTAAAAACCGAAGCCTGACTGCGACATTTTTATTAGCCTAGCTAGGACTGTGACGTGTGTCTGCACACTTTCCCTCCGCGGCGCGCTGTAAACGGGACCCGCGAAAGCAGCGCAATTTGAATTCACCGATGCGAGCGCATCAAGCTGTACTTAGTTTATGACTCAACTGTTGACTGATTTATACTCGCTTGTGTATCCTACTCGCTTGTGTATCGGGCCTTGACACATGTGCGCTAGCCCATTAGCTACTTTATGACTGACGTGTGATCATTGCCCTTGCCAATTTTGGTTTTATTGACATTCCCAGACTTAGTTACAGTCATTTGTATTTGTTCAAAATATTGATTCATTGAAACTGAAACAGTGAACCCCGAATGGGTGAAGGCAGCAAACAATGTTTCAGGCCAGCTGTGATTTACAGCCTGGATAGCAATATTCTTTGGCTTACCAAGAAATGTATTGGTGAATTATATTAATAATGCATTGAACTGCATCCATCTATTATCTCAACCTCTTATACAGTTGGTTTGAAGCATAAACTGTGAATTTGCTATTTTTGACTAATGTTATGTTTGTCTGTTTCATGTCTGCAAAGTAGTTAAAACACTGCGAGTTCCACTTTAAGTCCTCCCCTCAAATACTGTATCTCTCTGTTTAGATGTCAGTTCCACCCTATTGTGTTTGGCCATAGCATCAGAAAGAAAGAAAAGTCACACACTCCCTTCATATCACTAGCGTGTCTAAATGCAGCTTTCTTAGTGTGATAGGCAGTGAAATGGAGGGAGAATGAGCGGATTAACATTACTGAGAAAGGGAGGGGTTGAGATGACCACCAGAGTTAATCCTTACGGCCACAAAAAAATATATATATATATTTCAAGAAAAATGACAATTGTTACACCAGGCTAGCGGCCCAGAGTGCGTGCCACAGCGCTTGTTCTAGGCACGCATTCTTCTTTCATTTCATAATTTGATTTGGATTGTGCGTGCGCGGCGGGCAGGCGGATGAAGGTCCATCACTCGGGACCCTTCTTGTCAACCTTTGGAGCGGAGCGGCTGGTCGGCTGCAGTGTGATGCTTCTGTGTTATTTTTAACCAGGGTTTTTTTCCCCCAGCCTCGGAGAGAGAGCCACACACTGAAAGGCAGACGAGGCAGAGAGGAGCGGCTAAGCCCGGGGATCAGGAGACAGGCGATTAACCTAAAGTCTAGTGCTTAAGACTTCAAAGTACAAACAGCCCCCTGCTCACGGATCATACCACATCCATGGGATGGACAGAGGGCAACAGAGGGCAACAGTTGCTCCGTGTCCCCACACGTACGTAACCGGAGGCTGGGGAGGGTAGAGAAGGGTGGGGTGGGGTTCTGGCGTCCACAAACAATAACGCCCTTCGGGCTCCTTGCTGAAACAGTGCTGTGGGAGGTTTAGGGTGAGCCTCAGCCCGTGACATAGAGAAGACATGAGCTGAGCCTCTCAGTATCCCTGCGCATGGTGCGAGAAACCAGGAGAGGGGGTGATGAACAGTGGGTGTGTAGTACTGCTACAGCAATACATTCTGTCAAGCTATGGGCGTGATGGAAACCTGGAACCAAAAAAGAAGCGGTTTCTATGACGGAGACGGCGGCTGCCGGGCAAATGACGCTGTTTTATCTCTTTGATTGATGTTGGCCTTGTTAACTTTTGGGGTATGTTTGTTTTGTTTTCATGTTATCTCCAAAAGCTGGTTCTGACATATTTCCATGCCTCAGCACACCCCATCCCTATTATCCCTGCTCCCCATCAGAGCAGGCCCCCCCCCCCCCCCACACACACACACACACACACACACACACACACACACAGTACATAATGAATGACTAGCCACGGCTGATGAAACGGCAGCAGGTCTCTCTCATCTTCGCTTTCTCTCTCACCCCTCCCGCTATCCTCTCAATCTCCTCCTTCACAACTCCCCCCCTCTCTCTTTCGCTCTCTCTCTCTCTCTCTCTCTCTCTCTATCTCTCTCTCTCTGTCTAGCTCTCTGTCTTTGAACGAAGAGGAAGGAGGCTTCATTGTCAGACTGCCTGAACATTAGACACACATTCAGCAGAATTAGCCCGGCGTATCTGTCGACGTTGCTCTATTCTTACCCCACGCTAAAGAGCCTACATTTTAATCAGCAGCTTGCTCCGACGCACAGGCCAAATGTTCTTGCCTTTATAAAAATGAAAAAAATGAAAAAAATGAAAGTCAGCTATAACTCTCGGGGATGAGGACGATTATTTTAGATTAAAATGGCCGCCCATGACATGGCGAGGGAAACTCGACGGCGACCAAGGAAAAAAAAAATAATGCTTTTGAAACAGTGCATGTGGGGTAAAGGATTTATGAGAGAAAGACAAATACAAGTTTGAATATCTATCAAATATTGAAGAGCTGAATGTGGTCCTTGAGACTCATCATTAGCAGTGATGGGTTTTATACATCACACTATTCAGCTATTTATTCCACTGCTTCTTCTAATCTTAAGGAGGCAAGTTCCATCTGAATCATTACACGTCCAATCCAACAACATGCAAAATCTGTGTGTGTGTGTGTGCGTGTGTGTGTGTGCGTGCGTGCGCGTGCGTGTGTGTGTGCATGTATATATGCAATGTAGAAGATGAAAAGGATTCTTAGGAGAGTCTTTCCTCGTTCTCTCGCTCACTCAGTTGTTTTGAGCCGCGTCTCTAATGTGTGCTTTGAACGAAAAAGAGGGAAACGTTTTTGCCTCAACACTGAACCGCACACGTTTGTATGAAAATTAGGGGGAATGTTGTGAAAAATTGGTTGTGAGAAACTGGATGAGCCAAGACCAATTTAGATGGCACTTATCCATATGGGGACCGATCAATGTGTTTTTTTAATTTAACAAAAAAAAATGAAACCAAAAATAATCCCTCAATTCCAATGCATGGTGAATCTTCATTGCTGTCACAAATAAATATGTGAATAAAATATTGGACTACAAACACAGAATAATATTGGATGTTTAATAGTTTGAAGTCAAGTCTTGATCTCTCTCTGTCCCTGCCTTCTGTTAATTCCCCATTTCTATGTAAATTCACTGCAATGTACCACAGCCAGCAAGGCTACAGAATCAAGGTTACAGCAGCGCCTCTGTAAAGAAATGTTTATGGATGGAGGACTGCAGCAAACATTGAGAACGTGTAAAGATCAAATCCAGCCACACAAAAGAAGAAACATGGAGTCCATGCCAATTACTAGCCCCATACTTCCCCTGTACACACACACACACACACACACACACACAAACGTCTCTCTCTTTGTTCCTTCCTTTCTTTGCCTTGTCCTCCAACCAACCAACACTCACTTGCTTTTCTTTACCTATTTTTGTCAAATATATTGAAAGACTAGTTTTGTAACCGTTTCCACGTTGTATGATAAGGACATATTGTAGGTAACCCTGTGAGACTTTAGAACAGAAACTCCTCTCATGTATCATCCTTACCGAGTAGGTTTACTCAGAACATTGTGTGACTTGCTTTGGTGCAAAACTACCCTCGTTCAAAATACCACTACAGTACATTTAACGATCATAAATCATTTGTGGTCCTTATCAAGTACATATCAAGTACTGTACTTATTAAGAAAAAAGCATCCCTCCCCCCTCCTTACTCTCTGCCCAGCTGGCAGCTTTTCTCTAAAGTTGTAAGACAAAGGATAGTGAATGCGTGAATATGTTTCAATATGGGTGTTTATGTGAGAATGTATACTGTTAATACAGTTCATAGTATACACATAGTTGTATGGAGAATTGTTGAGTGTGTATGTGTGCGCGCACGCTTGTGCGAATTTGGTGGTGGTGGGGGGGGGGGGGGTCTAGTTGCTACGCATTGCTTCGACTCCCTTTCAGTACCCCTTGAATGCTGGAGCTGTGTTTCCATGGTAACACTGACCCCTGGGAGTAGATGCTTTTCACCAGGAGCCTCTTTATAACCACAGATTCACAGCTCGGAAACAAAGAGACAAAATACACTCTTTCTCTCTCCCTTTCTTTCCAGAAACTACTCTCTCTGTCAATGTTATAATGTTTGGTCGAAGGAGTAAAAACAACTCACTCTTATTTTTCCCCTATGTTACGCCATAAAAAAATATCTTGAGTGTATCCCCCCCCCCCCCCCCCCCCCCCTTTGTGCTTTTTTCCCCCTTTTAACTAGCCCCCTCTATTTCAAGCTCGATTCACTCTCTTTTTCTCTGTCTGTCAGGTATTTCTAACATATATTCCCTATTTTCACTCTTTGTTGGTTATCTTACGTCCTTCTCCATTGTTCTGGGCTATTTCAAGTTCTTATCTTGGTTATCTCTTTTCTTCCATTCCCTCGCCCTGTCCCTTCCTCCATTCAATTGATATCACACTTTTGTCATGTGGAGATACAATGTTAAAGCAGCGCGGTAACCATCTCTATGTCCTCTCTCTCTCTGCTCCTCTCCCCAGGCCAAGCTGATAGTACCAAACAGCACAGCAGGTCTGATCATTGGTAAAGGTGGAGCCACAGTCAAGGCCGTCATGGAGCAGTCGGGCGCCTGGGTGCAGCTCTCCCAAAAACCAGAGGGCATCAACCTGCAGGAGCGCGTGGTCACCATTAGCGGAGAGCCCGAGCAGAACCGTAAAGCCGTGGAGATCATCGTTCAGAAGATCCAAGAGGACCCCCAGAGCAGCAGCTGCCTCAACATCAGCTACTCCAACATCTCTGGCCCTGTGGCCAACTCCAACCCCACCGGCTCCCCCTACGCCAACTCAGCCGAGGTGAACCCCGCTGCTGCTGCTGCCGCCGCTGCCACAGCCTCCAGCCTCCTGGGTCAGGCCACCATGCAGAGTATGGGCGGCTTCCCCACCACCATGGGTCCCAGCTTCTCAGGCAACGACCTCTTGACCATCACCTCGGCCCTCAACACGTTAGCCAGCTACGGCTACAACACCAACTCCCTGGGCCTGGGGCTCAACCCCGCCGCAGCCTCAGGAGTCCTGGCTGCCGTAGCGGCTAGCGCTAACCCCGCCGCGGCTGCCGCTGCTAACCTCCTGGCGTCCTACGCCAGCGATGCCTCCACCAGCGCAAGCCACCAAGCCGCCTCCCTGGGAGGTTTCACCCTGGGCTCGCTGGCCGCGGCCACTGGGGCCACCAACGGCTACCTGAGCGCCTCGTCCCCACTGATGGCACAATCCCTGATGGCCACTGAGAAGCAGATGCAGGAGGGGGCCAAGGACGTGGTGGAGATCGCTGTTCCCGAAAACCTGGTAGGAGCCATCTTGGGGAAAGGAGGGAAAACGCTAGTGGAGTACCAGGAGCTGACTGGAGCCCGGATCCAGATCTCCAAAAAGGGAGAGTTCATTCCCGGCACCCGGAACCGTAAAGTTACCATAACCGGCTCTCCGGCGTCAACGCAGGCAGCTCAGTATCTGATCAGCCAACGGATCACGTATGAGCAGGGTGTGCGCGCCACCAACCCACAGAAGGTGGGCTAGAAAATGAGAATGGAAAGGAAGAAAACGAGTGGGGGCTTGGGGAGGAATGCAAAGGGAGAGAGAAAGGGAGAGGAGAACAAGAATGTTGGAAGGAATCGTCCGCCCGTTTTTTGGTGTTTCAGTATTCAAAAAATGATGCGACGCAAAAATTCGCTCGGGGAGAGAGGAGAAAGTGTACCGTGGAAAACAAAGGAAAATAAGGTGTAAAATGTAAATACGGTTTTATTACTTAAGTTTTGATGTTTCGGGATTTTTTGTTTGTTTTGTTTTCTAGTTCTTTTGTTTTTTGTTTGTTTGTGTATTCTCCGGACAGTGGTGAATGCGATTTTAAACTGGCATGCTGCCGCGCTGCAGTTTGGAAAAGGGGGGCGGTGGGGGTACTGGGGGCCGACCCCCATGGAATCAGCCCCTTCCCCACCCCCACCCCCATTCCTGTGTAGCTCACTGATGTTTTTCTTCAGATTTGCCTTCAATTTCAATTTTCCCCTTACCCTGCCCCCCACTTTTTGCCCTCCCCCTACAAGGGTCTGATAAGACTGCAAACCAGTGCTTGGTTAGAGATCTAAGGAAAATCCCTGTAGTTGATGACATACCCCTCCATGCCCCGATCCCTCGCCCCTCTCCCAGCCACCCCCACTCTGTTTTGAGCAAAGGAGGGGGAGAGATGTGCCCAAGGCTTCCACACATGGATTATCCTCGTACCCCCTATAGCCTCGCGCCTTAGGTTCTGATTTAACCAGATGCATGCTATGCCACGCTCCGTATTTATATATGGGATGCTCGTGTTTCGTATGATGGATGAAGGCAGAGACGCATGATGCATCTCATTGGGTCAGAATTCTAGCGTAGCGCAAGAGTACATATAGAGGTCGGGGCATTTTTCTCAACACGGTTTGCAGTCTGATATTATGATTATTATTATTATGATTATTATCGATATCATCGTCATTATTTATGAATATGATTTCGCCCATAACGTTTGGTATTTTTTTTTATTTTTTTTTATTTTTTATCTGTAAATTCAGGTTGACATGAATGTAAAAGACTATTTTTGATTTGATTTGTTTCATTTAAGTGGATTTAATAACATGTCACATAGTGTAATATACAGTATGTCTTATTTAAGTCCAGTAAGAAATGGAGCATAAGCACCACAGCAGTGATGATGAAGAGTAAGAGTCAACTTTGATATCCAGCAAAGAGCAGGAGAGTAAATATTCAATTTAAACACACACACACACACACACACACACACACACACACACACACACACACACACACACACACACACACACACCATGTGATGCCATTTCAGTGCTATAAAGGGATTATAATATCTACATGGCAGATTACGTGAAATCAAGCAGACTAGTCTCTACAGTATATACATAGATAGCGTCAAAATGAAAATGCCACTTGCACAACGGGCCCAAGAGCACCGTTCACATTCTGGCAGGGGCCGAAGCGCTCTAAAAACGCCAACCCAAAGTTGTTTCAATGTTGTCTGAGCTCAGATGTCTCTCCTCCCTCCGGTTTAGCCTGCGTCCCTCAACATTGTGAAAAGCCAAAGTGTTGTTGGGACTGTAGGGCCATAGGCGTCTCCACTGAGATATCCAGCGAGCGCTGCTCTTCTGCCTGTGGCACTCTTAACAACACTCTGTCTAGACAGGCCAGGCGAGAGACCAGGAACAGGGGCACTTAGAACCCTAAAGGTGGTGGCCCCGCCAGGATACGTACATACTACTGAAAAATACAAACACTGAAGATGAGAAAGTTGAACTTACTAGGGTCCATGCAGTTTGCCAGGCCTTGTCTTGTGGCGAGCAGAGGTATTGAACACAGTGCATATTTAGAAGTTGTTTTCCCCTAATACTTGCTCTTATCAAGCAGTGTTCAACTGTCCACGATGAACGGGGGGGGGAATGTAACGTGCTGCGGTCTGTTGGGCGTTAACGACAGCTAAGTCTAATGGTTGTGGGTTATTCTGCTTTTGGCAAACTGCAGGGACCTCCCACTACACGTTCCATGCAATGGATACTGCCCACTAACCTATAAGCTGCTATGATTTTGTTTGTTTTTATCTTGTTTTTGTTTTGTTTTTGCAATCGGAGTACACTGAAGTTGATCTTAATGCACTGTGAAGTGTGGCGATCGTTTTCTCTGCCCATGAGGTCAGGGTTGTGTTCTGTAGGGGAGCTTTGTCACAGGCGTGTGCGTTATTATGTCAGGGAAACGTACGCACATGAAATACCAGGCGACTAATCATATCTCATGAACAGAACTCTATTTGCAATACAGTATCAGTTCTCAGTTAGACGTGCAAGACGAGGAAAGAGTATTCATGTTTCTGAACACTACGTTGAGACCGGGATCCTGGCTTTGGATGCGCTTTGACTCAGTTTGGCAATGAAAGTCATGTGGTTGTAGAAACAGTCTCTAATTATAGGATGGGATTGGGGGGGGAGTGGCAAGTGTGCATGTTCAGCTTTTGCTATTCAAAGACAACAATAGTTGGAGGTATGTGGAGTTTTATCCCAATTTTGGCAGGGTTGCTCTAATCGTCCGACTTCCCTTTTTATATTTGCTGTTTTCACAAACAGCTGAAATTGATATATTCTGTTAGCCAACTGAAAATGGCTGGCTAACCTAAAATGTGATGACTTTTAAAATGCCAAAGGAGGAGGGGGGCACATTTTGCTCGACCCTAAACAATCTAACTTGGTCTGGTAAGGGAACCTATCTCCCCAATTGGACATTTAGACACTGTAATGTAAAGGCAATCTATCCAATGGTGGGCTCTCACTAGTATTCGCCATTGGAACGTTTTCTCTATTGTCTATTGGAGCGACAGTGAAGCGCGTATCTCGACAGATTGGTAAGGAGGCTTCTTTATTTCCATCTAATACCATCCACTTTCCTCACCGCCCCAACCCTTGTACCTCCGTGCACCCCATTCTTACACATCAACCCAGAGCCCCCCCTCTCACATCTCTCCATGGGTGATAGTGTCTGGTGTTACGATGCATGTCTGCTTGCCCTTCCAGACCACAACTACTCCAAAACAATGACTCTCTGAGTCTCCTAGTGCTTTGAGGGTAGAGAGGACAGCGTCCCCTTGATTGCAGAGCTGAGCATGAGAGACTAGTTAGTGACCATTTTGCCAGCAGCAGTGAGAACAAATTAGTAGGTGACAGCGGAAGTAGGAAAGAGAACCTACAACCAGGCAACTAAGAGAGAAAGATACCAGCTGACTTAATTCTGTCAATCCAATGGCCAGTGGCTTGAAACCATATTTTATATTGTATGTTATTGACAGGAGTGAAAGCACTTTGCTACATTTGGAATGCATGGGCAGATACATACAGTACATTCATAAACACATTCACATAGATTGCGAGTAGAATAAGGGAAATACTGCTTGTTGAAGTCATGAAGAAATGACAGAGATTACTGGATATAAGCGATACTAAAACTGTGACAAATCAATGTGAACGATATCAAATACAACAATATCAAATACCTGTCGTTGGAGATCACGAGAAGGTGCCAACAAAGTTCGTCAAAGGATGGCTTTGTTATCTTTTTATCGAATTCAACAAAATTACCCCATGATGATGGGGTTTTAGGGCGTCCATTTTTGTTTGGTTTGTAATTTAGGGGATGTAGATAAAATGTGATGAGTACTGGAAGCAATATACGTAGTAGCATGTTGTCCTTGTATTGTCTTTTTATTCTGTCTGTTGTCAAAGCTTTGGATTTACCTAGATGTTAAATAGATTTACCTAATTACAACTTTTTTAATTTGTGAAATTGCTGCTATTTAATAAGTGATGTACTAAAAATAAAGTTAAAACATATCTGATTGGTCGTTTAGCAGGATGTCGTAGTTCCCAGAGGTGTACTAAATGCTATACATGCTGATAAGATAATAATTACTGTAAAAACAAACTCAACAAATAAACCTGTGCCAAAATAGATCTTTAAAGACTGAAACGGGAAATGCGCGTGATTTAAAAAACATTACATGAAAGGAAACGTACTTTTATAAGAAAAATAATGTGAAAAGTGCCAAACGAACCATATTTATAATTGTAAATAGAAGGGAATGGTACAATATACTTTTTTGTGTGTGAGTAAAATCAATAAAAAAATTAAAAATAAGCTTTTTAGTTAAACCTTTTAATGCCCTCTTTACTACTATGTGACATAAAATAAGGGATTGTGAAGGAAGGGAGCCATCTTGTTAGCCAGTAATCCAAATTTCCTTGAATTCTACAGTACTTAGACTCCTGGGCCAGAAGAATCAACGTATAGATAGATTAGCATGGTTAATGATACACATGATATTAACATTCTTAATACAGCCTTTTATAGTTCTGAAAATGTATTTTGTGGAGATAGATGTTATCTTTTTTGCACGTCTATATTGCATGATATCAAAGTGAAGCGTGGACAAAAAAAATGTAAGAAACAAAAATTGTACAAAAAAAAAATTAGGCGGTGTGTTTTGTTCATTTTGAAGACAAATCTTTGCATGCCAACAATGGTAAAGCAATTTAGTTTTCCTTGACACATTTTCAAACGTGTGTTGTTTTCACTAAACACATGCAGGGACATCGTCCAGTAGAGCAAGGCCACAGTGTAATTAGATTGTATGACTGGATGAGTATTTTGTGAGAACATTGTCTAGGCATCTAAACATTCTTAGAGAGATAGGAACAAACTTTTGATCAAACATAAAACAATTCGGGGTTTTCTTTGTTGGTTGTGCTTCTTTTACTAAAACTGCATTATTTAATTCCGGATCACATTTTATGCTTTTTACCATAGATACCGAGATATTGTCCATGAATGTACTCACCTCTGCATAAGTTTGCATATCACTCTTCGATCATGACTTCAGGGCTTGAGTGTCCATGTGTTTTGTGTGAATAACTAACATCAGGTAGGCCAGATCTGGCCCTAGTGTCATTCTAACCATCTGTTTCCTCTTTCGGCTCCCTCTGAGCTTGATCTCTTGTCTTGATGTAAATATGCACTTTATATTTCTCATTTAGACAGAGTTCTCATTTAAACCCCCATCTCCTGAAAGGAAACTAGGAAAAGTATTTTGATGTATCAAGCTAGGCTGTGTGTAGGCACCATGTTTTTTCACGCTCTGTTGCTGCTCAGCTTTTGTATTTCTCAATCCCCTGGGTCTCTCTCCAGCATTTGGGACAAGGTGTGTTTTACTCTCTATTCTGTGAATTTGGTCTCATTACATGATTACACTTTCTACAATAAAAAGTTATAGGGAGAGAAAAAAAATGACAAATATTGCCAATATTCCCCATGTTGTCCATTGCCCAACTGTCATTCAGTTTCACCATTAGACAACTGAGTGGTGTTGGCATGCTCAAAAAGGGATTGTAAATAACAAAAGCTGGTCAGCCACAAGAAAACATAGCTTTTCCTCATTTAACACAGGATTTTGCCTTTTGTATATTTCTCAAGCGTTCAATGATCTAGATTAGTGTCAAAAAGGGACACTCAGTTTAAACTATAACCAAATTGACATCCCTGTTCCTAGCGATGCCTCAGTTGCAATAGAATGTCAGCATGTATAGCTGTATAGCTCTGTAGAGTAAGCTGAGATGGGGGTTTGTGCAATAGTGTAGTACCTTGCTGTGCATGTGCTATTGTCTGGCTCTTGTGTCTGTGTGTCTGTAGTAGGTCAGCATCATGGTGTCGTCTCCATGTCGCTGGGTGAACAGATCTGTTTTGTGATGTGCAGAGGAATGCAAACGTATGGTTCACCTGCTACAGGTGACATCATTTCTTTTCAGTGGGTGTGTGGCTACTAGTGCTCAACTCCAAAACCTCACAATGCCCCAACCCCCGCCCTCCTCGCTCTCACCCGCACCCACCACCCATAGCCAGACATTCACGGAACCCTGAGTCCCACTCTTGAGCTTGTACCCCATCGAAGCACCAGCAATTTTAAACTGCATTTGTCATATCACTGTTCAGTTCCTCTTTATTGTTTTCCTGTTTTTTATTTGTACTACGCTCTCTAACCTAGACCAATTATAACAAAATGCCATTCATGTGTACCCTGTTTACTCCCCCTTTTCTCCTTTTTGCACTTTCACTGCCCCTCCTTTTCCAACCACTCCCCCACACTTCTGCTCCGATCCCGCCACACCACCAAACCCCCCCCCCCTCCCCCCCCACCTCCTCCTCCTCCTCCTCCTCCTCGAGTTTCTCCCGAGTGCCAAACAAAAACAGTACCATTCCAAACTTTTTTGAGTTTTCTTGTATGTTGGACATCCATTGGACGCACCCATGAAGCCAGCATGTTCCTCCATAACATGATGTCAGTCATGACGCCTCAACATTACCCAAAAGAAACAGATCAAAAAACCCCTGAGCTAAAAGCAGACCTGGATTAACCCGGTAAAGGCTGGCTACCTCTCATAAACTGCTTTTCCTAATTCTCTATCATCTCTTCAACCTCCAGGACATCATTGATTGTGTGCCATAGTGTTGGGGGCACTTGTCACTCTCCTCACCCCCCAAGTCTCTCCATTTGATTTTCGATGGGAAAAAATAAAAAAATCCATTTCTAATGACGATTTTTTTTCTTTAACATTTAACCACACTCAGAATGGTGTGAGGAGTGTAATCGTCAGCTGCGCAGCCATCCTCTGTCTTCTGAACTTTGAACTTTTCACCCCTCATGAACTTTATTGACCTTCTTCCTCCCCTTCTATGTTCATCAAACTGTTTGGACTTAAATCTCCATTCCATCACCAAACCTATTTGAGACTGTGCAATTCTGGTTTAAATTATTTGATTTTTTTTTTGTTTGTTTCTTATCAGTGGGGCAATTCACCGAGATAAAGAATGAAAAATCATCCACAAAAGAAATACAGACAACAAAAAAAAACACAAAAAAAACTGTTTCTCCACAATTTCATTTTTCTCTCATTGTAAATATTTTTGTCAGATTTTGTTGAGCTGTAAAGAGAGGCGTGTTCAACAGAATGGGGCCGGCAGCATAAAACCCACCTAGTGGAAAGAGGAAGAGAGAGACGCACCCCATACATCTACTCGTTTGTTCTGCTACAGTAGCTTGTGGTCTTGACATTGGTGTGACCTGCTGTATTTGTTGTTGTTTATCGCCATGCTAGCTCCACTTAGATAAAATGATATAAAAACGTAAAAGATCATTCAGTTCTGGAGCTGATAGAATTGTTTACATTTGCTACCGTAGTTGTATTCGTTGGTGGTTTTGTTCCGCTTAGAGTGAGTCGTAGTTATTGTAATGCTTTGTAGTGTAAGAAGATATCAATGTGGAGAACTTGCTGGACTCAGCACCTTACACTAAATGTGGGACACACAAGACTAGGGGGGAAAAAACGTGTCGCTCCCAAACCACAAAAAGGAAGTTGAGGCCTCTTTAGTGCAATAGAGTTACTGCGGTTTACATGATAGAAGTGATATAGTTCAGAACTAGGATTATGTTAATTAGGCATATTGTAGGTGGGCGTTGGTGAATGTAAATGCCAACATGACAAAGGTGCCCGTAGTGCCAACTGAGACATATCTCTCTCAGTGAGTTTAGTAGAGTTAAACTGACTGAAAGTATTCATTTGACACAGCTAGACTGGACTGACCATATCATTGCTTAGCTTTGTGCTCCACTCACAAAGTTTTATGCTGCCAGCCTCATTTTCTGATAACACTTCATGAGCTATTTATTTTCAACCTATAATATACTATTAATAAATTACAAGACAACAAGAAAAAGGGAATGACTGGAAAGGTGAATTATTGTTTTGTTTTTTTTAGCATTTTAGTGGTTGCTTTTAACACCATTCATTAACTGACTTAAAGAGTATTGAATATTTAATGTAATTGTAGCATTGTGTTTGTAAAAAAAAAAAGGAAAAAAAAGTAGTGAGTTGTGTTTATTGACTTGTGGATTACCAGTGAAGTCGGCAATCTAGTGCTAATATATATTTCATCTTTTTTTAAGGATTATTCTTTTCCGACAGCAACAACAGTCATTATAAATGTTCATTTTAGCATCACCTGTCTTCTGTTGTCTTATTCTTCACCTCCCACTACACTCAGTCTCATCCAAGTAACACATTGCAAGTTTGTGCCTGAAACCATGTGCTCGGTCTGGGGGCGGGGCCATATGGTATGAGCGACGTGTGAGTGTGTGTGTGTGTGTGTGTTTGTGTGTGTGTGTGTGTGTGTGTGTGTGTGTGTGTGTGTGTGTGTGAGAGTGAGTGAGTGAGTGAGTGAGTGAGTGAGTGAGTGAGTGAGTGAATGAATGGAAAGGCTGCTATCTCAGCCTTGGTGGGTGGGTGTTCTGTCCAATGTCCACCAAAGCTAAAACCTGGAGGGCTTCCATTCACCAATGGAATCCCCTGACGTTATAGCTGGAACTTCATCATGTGACCTGAGCCGACTCTTATCGTTCATAACCCTCCCACCCAACCACTCTCCACCACTACCCTATCCCTGAGTCATCCCTTACCACACGTCATCACCATGTGATGTTCTCCATCGATAACATACTACTCGACCAGATCCACATTAACATGTCTCCTCCATGTTTCCAAAAGGAGCGCGTTGCCAGTCAACCTGCTTCCCACATGATACTCAACCATCCTCTCTAGCTGCCGGGGCCAGGCCCATCAGAAAGCGATTTGTCTCAAAACAAGAGGATAGAGAGAAATAGTGATGCTCAGGGTGTCTCCTTGATCTCCCTTTATATCCTGCCTTCTGCGGTTGTCCCACTTTATTCTGCCCTAATGATTTCTATGGAGCCCAAAGACGACGATGATTTCCATATGTTCATGTAATGGTTGCTTAGCAATTATTCTGAGGGATGATGTGCACCTACTTAGAGGAGCGTGCACATACTGTATTGTTTACAACCTAAATGAGACCAACGCTGTTGAAAAAAATGTGTAGGACAAAAACAAATTCCGTATTGCTAAATGATGACATTTCAACGACAATTTCTGTGACATGAGTTAATGTAATTATGAGTCATTGCATGGTACTATTTTTTTGCAATGAAAATATATTTTTTTGGACTGTTAGAATGGATGGTACATTGTCAAATTCGTGCAACATTTAGACGCTAATAATAAAACAAACGTTGGTGTCCGTGTTAATGTCACCATCAGGAGAGGTTTTGGACCAATGAATGCCAAAATGTTGTAAAGGTTTTGTTCATTTGTACATGGTAATAATGGGTCAAATAAACCATTGAAGCTAATTGTCAGGTAGACGTTAGTCTTACTGATGAATTAATCAAGGCCCACACATTGGTTTACCACGTTAATACTCAAAGAGGTGCTTGGAAATCAGTTGATATTGGACCGAATACAGTTATTACTATAATCAAACCCCAAAAGAGGTAAGTTAAACACCCCTACTCCTGCAATACAATGTGCACCTGATACTGTGGTGTTTCACAAACACACGTTTACCCCAGGCAGAAAGTATATTTCAAGAGGATTTAGGTACAGTGCCTTGCGAAAGTATTCGGCCCCCTTGAACTTTGCGACCTTTTGCCACATTTCAGGCTTCAAACATAAAGATATAAAACTGTATTTTTTTGTGAAGAATCAACAACAAGTGGGACACAAGCATGAAGTGGAACGACATTTATTGGATATTTCAAACTTTTTTAACAAATCAAAAACTGAAAAATTGGGCGTGCAAAATTATTCAGCCCCTTTACTTTCAGTGCAGCAAACTCTCTCCAGAAGTTCAGTGGAGGATCTCTGAATGATCCAATGTTGACCTAAATGACTAATGATGATAAATACAATCCACCTGTGTGTAATCAAGTCTCCGTATAAATGCACCTGCACTGTGATAGTCTCAGAGGTCCGTTAAAAGCACAGAGAGCATCATGAAGAACAAGGAACACACCAGGCAGGTCCGAGATACTGCTGTGAAGAAGTTTAAAGCCGGATTTGGAAAGAAAAAGATTTCCCAAGCTTTAAACATCCCAAGGAGCACTGTGCAAGCGATAATATTGAAATGGAAGGAGTATCAGACCACTGCAAATCTACCAAGACCTGGCCCTCCCTCTAAACTTTCAGCTCATACAAGGAGAAGACTGATCAGAGATGCAGCCAAGAGGCCCATGATCACTCTGGATGAACTGCAGAGATCTACAGCTGAGGTGGGAGACTCTGTCCATAGGACAACAATCAGTCGTATATTGCACAAATCTGGCCTTTATGGAAGAGTGGCAAGAAGAAAGCCATTTCTTAAAGATATCCATAAAAAGTGTCGTTTAAAGTTTGCCACAAGCCACCTGGGAGACACACCAAACATGTGGAAGAAGGTGCTCTGGTCAGATGAAACCAAAATTTAACTTTTTGGCAACAATGCAAAACGTTATGTTTGGCGTAAAAGCAACACAGCTGAACACACCATCCCCACTGTCAAACATGGTGGTGGCAGCATCATGGTTTGGGCCTGCTTTTCTTCAGCAGGGACAGGGAAGATGGTTAAAATTGATGGGAAGATGAATGGAGCCAAAAACAGGACCATTCTGGAAGAAAACCTGATGGAGTCTGCAAAAGACCTGAGACTGGGACGGAGATTTGTCTTCCAACAAGACAATGATCCAAAACATAAAGCAAAATCTACAATGGAATAGTTCAAAAATAAACATATCCAGGTGTTAGAATGGCCAAGTCAAAGTCCAGACCTGAATCCAATCGAGAAGCTGTGGAAAGAACTGAAAACTGCTGTTCACAAATGCTCTCCATCCAACCTCACTGACCTCGAGCTGTTTTGCAAGGAGGAATGGGAAAAAATGTCAGTCTCTCGATGTGCAAAACTGATAGAGACATACCCCAAGCGACTTACAGCTGTAATCGCAGCAAAAGGTGGCGCTTCAAAGTATTAACTTAAGGGGGCTGAATAATTTTGCACGCCCAATTTTTCAGTTTTTGATTTGTTAAAAAAGTTTGAAATATCCAATAAATGTTGTTCCACTTCATGATTGTGTCCCACTTGTTGTTGATTCTTCACAAAAAAATACAGTTTTATATCTTTATGTTTGAAGCCTGAAATGTGGCAAAAGGTCGCAAAGTTCAAGGGGGCCGAATACTTTCGCAAGGCACTGTATATAAGGAGGACATGAAGGACAATGTTGGACATGCCCATGTTTTTGCTGAACGGGCATCAGGAAATCAGGAGGGTTGCAGCATAGCAATCGGAGGTTATGAAACAATCGGAAGGGTTGGGACTCCTCTCACCTCATCCAGTACACCCAACACATTAGAAGTGACACAATCAAGATGTTGCTCTTTGACATTCTCATCCTCCCACTATCACTGTGCACCAACCAGTTCATCCAATCAGCAAACACCACCCCCACATTCACCATGTCTCCACAACCAACCTATCCGGACCGGCGGATTTAGGCAGATCCAAGCAACTTCTGGCCAATGGGCTTAGACCTCTCCATGCATTGGCTATTGTTTTATTGACCTGCAGCACAGCAGAGTCTCCAGGCATATCAATATTCACAGGATGGTCTGAAAACCAAACCTGTCTCGCAAACCTTCCATACACTAAAGAAGCACCTCCAAGGTTCAGAATGAAGCAGAATTCATGGTTTACTGCACACACCTCCCAACGTTCGTAATGAGCCCCTGAGCTATGTGGTAGAGCAAAGTCAGAACTTTGACGTGCCTTTCGTTAGGCGCTACTGTAGATGTGTTTGTTTTGTCTCCTTGATAGCTTTGTAGTCATACCAGAACTTCAATGAACTGAAAGGAGGTAAGTCATAAGATTAATGGAGAATAACTGAATGTTAATGGGATAGTCACCCCAAATTACAAAATTACATATTGGTTTCGTTTCCCTGTAAGCAGTCTACAGGCAAAGGATGACAGCAATCCGTGCTTTACGTTT
The DNA here is from genome assembly GCF_045791955.1 of Oncorhynchus clarkii lewisi. NCBI lineage: Eukaryota > Metazoa > Chordata > Actinopteri > Salmoniformes > Salmonidae > Oncorhynchus > Oncorhynchus clarkii. The sequence continues at coordinate 8,237,930 of NC_092173.1, read as the reverse complement.
TAGCATTTGTGGCACAAATCCCATTACAGTCATGGGACGGATATTAGCATTTTTCACGCATTATGTCCAAATCATCCAACGTATCTAAAACTGATTGTGAAGCTCGACAAAGTCACATATGTTTAGAAAATGATGCGCAAAGAATGCTAATATCGGTCCCATGACTTGAATGGGATTTATGCCACAAATTCAAAAACCTTAGCATGTGGAAACAGTGCCAAAGCATGGATTGCTGTCATACCTTGTCCATAGACTGCTTACAAGGTAAGGAAACCAATATGTCATTTTTGGAATTTGGGTGAACTATCCCTTTAAAGGGTGTGTTTGCACTGTATTATTGACTCTACGGAATACCACTCAAACTCTGCAAGCCCCATTTGTGGCTTGTGTTTTTACGTGAAAACCTCTGGGCATCTGGTGAAGCCGCTACAATGACAGATTAGGCCCCTCCATATACCTCCCATCTATCTCTCCTGCCAGTGGGACTGGAGTGGTGGTAGCTTGTGCTTCATCTTTGCCAATGCAGCCAATCCTGTTAATTGTGCATCTCTCCTGCCTGAGGCGGTATTGATTTTCCTTCTCCTTGCTGCTCTTTTTCCATTCCCTTGTTCATCTGAAGCCCAAGAATCCCTGTAAATCCCAGACCAGCTGTCCCATGGAATTCCCTCGTCCTGTTCGGAAGTTAGATAGGAGATGTAGGATAGACATAATGCCTTGTTGCTTTCGTACAGCATCGTGTTGCTGAGATCTCGGCGCTTCTCCTCACTGCTTCTCAGCTGATGCTAGTGTTGGTTAACATCCTACTCAGTTCCAGAGGACAGAGAGTGAGAGACAAAGAGTTTGCCCTAATGCAGTATGCTTGAGTCTGGAGCGACTAGATTGTGCACCTAGTTGCACCCTCACCTAAGAACAAGGCCATCAAAATCAACTCCAATTGATAATATCATAATAACAAACCAGTCAGGACTTGACCCTATGGGGTCCACAGGATAAAATATAGATAATCCCCCTCATAGATAAGATGATAGCGATTTATAATGTGCCATAGATACAAATGCGGGGGTGGGGGGTTGCTAATCATTATTTTGAACTTGCGTTTTGCACAATCAGATTGTAAATCAAACCTGCTTTGCCTGTGGCTACAATACAGTAGCATTAGTCACGCCACCATACCTACTGTTTGTAACTGTTCAGATTTCTGTCTGCAACATGTCCACTCGCACCCTACTGCGCTGTTACCTAGGTCGCTGGTAAGGGGGCTGTGCATTTGCCAGAATAAACAACATATGTTTTGAATTGATAGAACACACAAGCACTTCATCCTTGGCAAATCACAGTGCTATACTGCCTAATTGAAATCCATGGAAGCTCATTTCTATTCTCTTGTGCGTGGCTATTCCAGGCACGGGTTGATACAGAGGATAAGAATAATAATGTGTCGGAACAGCCAATGTTTGAGATTTGTTTCCTTACGAGATGTTTTGACCAAGAGTTAAGAGAAAGTTCTGACCAAGAATTGCAGAGAAACTTCTGACTAAGAATTAGCATAGGTACATAGACATTTGATTGACTTTAAATTAGGGAGTACTTTTATCCTGTGTTTATATTAATGACAATTTCACCCTTCCCTCCGCTTGAATCAATAGATAAATGTATTTTTAATGCATAATTTTTTATCAAAATTAGGGAAGACACATTTTCAATTCTAAACGACATCAGATTTGAAAGTAGTGGCTGATAAAGGAGATTATTTGTCATTTAATTAAATCTGAAATTGGAATGTATATTTTTGACAAACAGAATGCTATTTGTATTTCGACTGCCTGTGGAAGACCAAGTTTGTGTTCTAACAGTTATACCAGAATTTTGGCAATTTTACAGGGACTCAGGTCAATGTTTGGGTTATCTCTTGAATGTTTTCATCTACTTATTGCATGCTTGTCTAGGAAACTAATGCTTTGTCTTTGATTGAAGGAAGATACACATTTGTAGACTGTCACAAGGCTGAAATCTTGAAACTAAATCACCACTTGTCTTTCAGCATTCAGTTGTTGCTGTCTTCCATTTGCGTGTACCTTCTATGCATTTAACAAGTATTCATCATAAAAGTGATATCAAATTCCTGGGCCTGGAAATAAACTTAAAACCACTGAGCTACAACAAACCCCAAGGTTGGAGAAAACCTCAACGGACCTCTCTCACTAAAACTTGCCATCTGTACTGGTACAAGAGCTGTCCATCTTTGACTAGCAACAATGTTAAAATTATTCCCGCATCCTAAGTAACTAAAGTGGAAACTGGCTATTGTCCTTTGGCAACACTTGACATTACATAGACATTGAACTTACTAGCCTGTTACAGTGTAATAGGCCGTTCCACAGGTAGTTGCATTGGTATGAGGGCGGGGCCTATGTAAGGACAGGTGTAGCCAATGATTTTATAATGATGGTACTTTGCTTCACCGCCAGTTTGTAGATTCTATTTCAGAGCATTTATTCCACAGACCAAAATGTACTCCATCTGGTTGATAATTATCTTTAAATCAAATTGATTTAATCATTTATGCCAGTCAGATAAGAAAAATACTGAACAATGATTGTACGTTTTTGTATGTTTTTATTTTTTGGCGCTGTTGTGATATTTCTAACCAACATCACAGATTAAGTTTAAAATAAGGAACACATTTCATTCTTAACGATTCCAAAAAGTATTTGAAATGTCATGAACGTTTGATTATTATGTGCATAAATACAAATGAGAATAAATACGTTTAAATTGCGATGCAAAAGCTGTGATTTTAAAACACTGTGGCGTGTACAGTGATTCCTTTATCAATTTTATGGTACAAGATATGTCCTGCAATCTTGCAGTTGTTGTTTTTCAGTTCTCGAGCATATGCTTTAATAAATACATTTTCTACGGTATATAAGGGAAGCCTAAGCAGTGCCTGCTGTATTATTCCAGTATCCTATGTGTGAACTGTCTCTGTGTGGTTAGTATCAACATGATCCTACAGGGAGATAGAGGGGGCGACAGCACATACAGCATACCAATAGAATTCTGAGCCTGGGTCGATTGAAAGTGGATTTGCATAATGAGAATGTTTTTTTGGGTGCATATAATTTTCCAACCGATGATACTCTGTGTGTGTGTGTGTGTGTGTGTGTGTGTGTGTGTGTTTTTTATTAATGAGCCCATCTGAAATGATTTGGCATGTAGTACCTGCAGGAAATCTGAACAACTATGATACCAATGGACAAAGGAACGCTCTGTAATGACATCAGGTAATTAGCACGAAACAAACGTTTTCATTTGGTAGAGGGAAGCGACAATGGCATCATTCATTTCAGTCCTTTCAATAGCTTTGGTATCTTAATGTTTGTACGGTCCTGAACTGTCTTTGTATACGATACTTTGTTTCATTAAATTACCCAAAGGGAGCGGCATATACTGTACTTTATAAATGCTCACATAATTGATTATCAACCATAGCTCTACCATGTATGGTCATTGTTCCAGCAATTTGTGTTATACAGCTAATTTGAACAATTACAAATCAAAGCAGTCAGGAATATTAAATGCACACTGACTCACCCATTTTCTTAGGATAATGAGTTCCAGCCAGGGCATGCTAATCGATCACAGAGACTACAGGGTACTATTAGGTACTCTACACTGGTCGATACAGACCGCATGGTGAAATTTAAATTCCTTCGACACCAAACGACCACTCTTCCATCACCTGACGTCTGGCTTCATGTCCTGCTACAGACGTACACTGTACACCTGCCACCCGGGGACTTTCCAAGGATCGCTTTAACCCTAGAGGCACACATTAGTCTTTTTTCGGGCCTCCAGAAACACAAACATATTTTTACCTTTCTAAGGAGCCCTGGCCTGACACTTAGAAGGCCGCAGATGGAAGATTCTGCAGCATGCCAATGAACCATTAGGGAGAAGCCAGGGGAGCTCAAAATGACTTGGCCCAGTTTGAGACAGACTGAGGCAGTTGTGTGGATTTTACTCCATAGGCTGATGGGCAAGGAGCTGCTACTTTAACTTGAGCAGGCACACAGGGACAAGAAGGTAAAGGTTGAATAAAGTACATGAGGTAAGATATTATTCAACTGGGGAAGGTCGTAGACTAGATATATTAAGTAGGACACAAATAATACTAGCCCTTTAGATTGAACCCATCCAAGTTATTATAGGCTTTATGGCCATTCAATAAGTCAGACTAATCAAATCAGATAAAGTGGGCAGGAAAATTAAACGACTGCTATTTATTCCCCCCCGGAGACCACGACGAAACATAATGGTTAGATAATTGACATCTGGAAGCAAAATCAAAATAGATCCATTGTAAACTGAACTGACTTTTAAGGCTGAGGATTGAAGGGTCACCTGTGTATTGCCCAGGGATACAAAATAATGGATGAACACCACACAGAGCATTTAGAATGACAGGGTTATTTGTGCAATACTTGCAGTAGACATAATCCTGTTTTACATAACTCAGATTATGGCGCCTGCTTTCTGAGAACTCATAATGTGAGAAAGCCCAGTTCCAGCCGAGATACATTTCTGCTACTATCATACTAAAATGTATGGGGTACTCTCTGATTGTAGGTCCACTAATATGTTAATGTCCACGACTAATCAGTGATTATTTAAGGGGAAAAGTTAGCCTGCTGCAACCTTGACCCATTTAATTCAAATGTGTTACTTTTCTGAACCAAAACTTCTGGTTCAAGCTTCATGCATACTGTAATACTGAACACGGCTGGAGGAAAAAGCCTCTGTCATATTTGTCAGTGGATCCCACTCTAGGGTTTCCACTTTTGAGTCATATAAAATGCCCGTCCACCGTTCCAGCGACAGCAGCAAGCACTTGAAGGTTAAACCATACACATGGAGGAGGTATATAAAGCACCCGTGACCCATTTTCCTCTTCCACTTCCCCATTTATCTAGTTCACCCCTAAAACAACATGGAGACGGTGGGTGAAGATATGTGCGTGTGTGTGGGGTGAGCTACTGGACAGACGGAACCATATGGGCATATTGCTGCCCAGCGGCAGATGGGTGCACAGCAGGGATGGCAGGGGCAGCGGTGGCCCTCCTCGACAGGTTACGTGCTCCTCATCATGCGCCCTGGCCCCTGAAACCTGGCCTCTGACAACGGTCCCCCAGGCCACACAAAGAGACAAAACTGTCAACAACAAACACAAACAAACCTCATCCACCACTAAAACACACTGAGCTGGTATGACAATGTATGCAAGGTTGAATTAGCTACGCTGCTAAAAACACATTGAACCTTCATACTAGGTTGAATTAGCTACAACATTTTTTTAGGGCTGTATATGACGTGATAAATTAAATAGTATAGTACACATTGTTGCTAACAATCTAGGTTTGATTCCTACTGTTAAATGAGATGCTATGACGTCTTGAAAGATTGCAAATGATGCCAATGTCAGACTGCATTAGAGACAGTGAGTTGGTGCATTCTTAAGGACTAAGGTATGGTGTCATCTGTTCCATGTGAAGTCCCAGGAGAAGAAAGTGCTGCTCTGCCCTTGAGCTAAGCACTTAACCTGCACAGCTTGTCCAGCTGTGCCGTCCACTCTGAATAAAGGAGGAATTACGGTAACAATGGACTGTAGTTATGTGGTATATTTCACAGAATTCAAGTCAACGTAGTCATTCTTGAACAAAAGTAACCCACATTACTGCCCATATTCAATATTTACTGAATGTTTTAATAACATCCCACCAATATGATGTATATTTTATGCCAGTATGTGTCTTAAGGTGTACAATACATATACACATTTCATTCCGTACCTTATATATGAGCAAACTCAAGGGACAAATGTTTAGATGGCGCCGATATGGAAATAGTTCATATGTTGGATTGAAGGAGTGAATGTTCTGCAGTAACGTATGGCTAATGTCACAGTGTGTAGTGGCACTGTACAGCATGCAGACAACAACAACAAGGTTGATTTGTAGGTGTCTTAGTCTCCAGTGTATGGTTTGAACTGCTCACTGCTTCTTCTTCCCTGCCACTGTGAAGGTCAAAGCAAGGACTTTTCTCTCCCCGAGGGGACTGCTGTCTCTCTCTGCTGTCTAGTTCCTCCAGAAGTCTACACTGCCACCTGGGAATGACAGCTATGAATACATGCAAGCCCAAAGAAGGACTTCCAGGCTTTTACGAATTAGGGTCCAAGAAACGCTTTCAGCATATCTAACGCTAGTCCAAGGCAACAATGAGGGAAATAGCATTGAGGTTGTCATGGAGACTGGCTGCAAAGACAGCTCGGGCCGCTTTCACAGCATACATCTGATTTGACTTGTCTGTTAGTGCATAGCAACAGATTTTCCTCAGTGCAGACCATCCCCCATTGAAGGTTTGTTCATTTGAATGGCTAATCAAATCTAAATACTTATTTTTTCAATCACTTTATCTACAGCGATCAATTATCTACACATTCATTTACATTTGATAGCCATTTATGCTGAACACTTCTCCCTCAAGCATTAATAGGTACAGTATTTTCATGGTATTCACTTCTTCAAGTAACATTCAACAGAAAAGAAGCAGACAAGAGGAGCCCATTCAAATGAACAGAAGGCCCAGGAGACGAGAAAGACCCCAAACATCATCAGCGACAGCTTCCCAAACCCTCATACACCTGATCAACGGTACAAGGTTTGTCTCCATTGACAGAACGTCTTTTAATTCAGAAGACAGTGTGCATTCAACACTTTCAAATATTACGCATCAGTACTTCTGTATCGTGTTTCTTCCATATTGCAGAGGCGGCCTCAGCCTATTCGGTTCAATGACATATTTCTGCTCTATGAATGGGAGGGCTGAGTGTGCGTCATGTTAAGGCATTAGTATGCAATGAAGTTGCTGGTGTGGTAAGACTTGTTTTGGAGGCACTCTCCTGCAGCCAAAGCAATGTCAGGGAGGCACTTATTAATCAAAGGGCAAACAACGCCAGAACGAACGCAAGACCAATTCTCATTGCATTTAAGAAACACAGACCAATTTCACTGTCATCCTTAAACCGATGGACCAATTCTCTCTGCACTGATCCATGCACTTTAATCGCCGTCAAAACGCTGAGTGTTATGGGCTTGCAAAGAAAAGGACAGAGAGGAAAGCAGGGGGGAACTGCAGCTTTCCGAGACAGCAATCTTAGCATGCCCGAAGTGGTAGAGCTCACATATAATACATTGATGAGCCCAATCCCTCTCTCTCGTTCTCTCTCCATTGCCACAGAGCAGAGCACCATGGTCCTTGGCAGGACTGCGTTGCCATGGAAACCCTCACATTGCAGCAGGCTAGCTGGAGCGCGCTGGTTGAAAAGGAGAGCAGTACAGGGGGAGACGGGGGAGAGGGAATCGCTGCAGTGATGGGAGGGAGGAGGGAAGAGGGGGGAAGAGAAGGAGGGGGTGGGTACAGCAGGCGAGATTGGTTCTCCAATGCATTACCCCCACAAGTCGCTCCCCTCTCCCTCTCCCCAAATTTGCATCGGTTGGGGCGCGCAGGGCCCAATCCTGCTCTGTAGTCTGGACACGTTGTATCTAAACTTCAGACTGCATTCAATTATTCATCTGCTTTGCCAGACGGCACTTACTGTTCAAGCAACCTGCTGCGCCTATAGCAGATCTATCCCCATTAAACAATACATCAACGCATAGAGATAGACGAGAACATAGAGTTCGACTAGATTTCTGTTTCACATCCAGGTGCTTCACTTCAGGGCCTCATTGTCCCAGCTGTGACTTGGCCTGGTGACCCTATGGCTAACCCACTGAACAATAATGACCGTGTGCACAATGTGGAGGAAGACACAGGCACCAGAATGATAGTGTCCATCTTGGTTTCTTGCTGGAGGACATTTGACTGCTCTCAAGTGGGTCAAATGGAAACGGACAAACAACCAGCCATGGTGAAACGTGTTAGCCTGTGTGACAGCAAAGGTGAGTAGCGGTGTGTGTAGGAGACACCCACAGAACAGGAGTCAATGTTCTGCTGTTTACCTGTTGTGTAACCCACTAGCTAGGAGCCAAGTTATCTGCAACACCATATCTGAAGCAGATCCCAAACACACACACATTGCACGTATCTGTGAGAATACATAGACATCTCGCATAAGGTTTGATCCAACATCAAAGTTCTATGCCCTCCATACCAGAGTTATAAAATAGCAGCTGTTGTCTTTGAGATACTCTCTGAGCATCGAGAACCAAGAAAGAATTCTGATGACCAGAACTTCCATGCAAGTTTTTTAAAATTATTATTCATGTACAAAATAATATATATATATATTTTAACAATTACATAACCTTTTATACGAAGAATTGAATTGAATATGTAGCCTATTCAACGTTATTTTGTTCATGGCTCATAATTCAATCACAAACCCAAACGCAACTTAAAAACAAATACAGTAAAGTGTCCGAAAAAAAGAAGGAAATGCGACACTACCACAGACTTGCAGCGAGTAAGTGAGGCATACGTGCAGGGGGTGGTGTAGTGAGAGGAAAGTACAGACATCGAGTTGGATAGCACCAGAGGTGTCTCTGAACTCATTAGAAAACAGGACCATACTCCGGTGCAGAGTAAGAGCAGCCTGAGAGGCAACCGACCGCATCTGTGGCCGGTGACGAGAGAAGAACCACAGCACCATCTGCCTGTGGAGCAAGAGTACTGCAGGACTGCAGCAGAATCAATAGTTAATGGCAACATTGAGTGTAAATTAACTACAACGAACAGAAATATCAACGCAACATGCAAAAATGTCAAAGATTTTACTGAATTACAGTTCATATAAAGAAATCAGTCAATTGAAATGAATTCATTAGGCCCTAATCTATGGATTTCACATGACTGGGAATACAGATATGCACCTGTTGGTCACAGACACCTTAAAACAAAAGGTAGGGGTAGGGGGTGTGGATCAGAAAACCAGTCAGTGTCAGGTGTGCCCACCATTTGCCTCATGCGTGATACATCTCCTTTGCATAGAGTTGACCCGGCTGTTAATTGTAGCCTGTGGAATGTTGTCCCACTTTTCCTCAATGGCTGGGTGAAGATGGTGGATATTGGCAGAACCAGAGCATCCCAAACATGCCCAATGGGTAACATGTCTGGTGAGTATGCAGGCCATGGAAGAACTGGGACATTTTCAGCTTCCAGGAATTGTGTACAGATCCTTGTGACATGGGGCTGTGCATTATCATGTTGAAACATGAGGTGATGGCAGCGAATGAATGGCACGACAATGGGCCTCAAGATCTCGTCACGGTATCTCTGTGCATTCAAATTGCCATTGATAAAAGGCAATTATGTTCGTTGTCTGTAGCTTATACCTGCCCAAACCATAACCCCACCGCCACCATGGGGCACTCTGTTTACAACGTGAAAACCGCTCACCCACACACGCTGCCTGCCATCTGCCCGGTACAGTTGAAACCATGATTCATCCGTAAAGAGCACTTCTCCAGTGTGAAAGTGGCCATCGAAGGTGAGCATTTGCCCACTGAAGTCAGTTACGACGTTTAACTGCAGTCAGGTCAAGACCCTGGTGAGGATGACGAGCATGCAGTTGAGCTTCTCTGAGACGGTTTCTGACAGTTTGTGCAGAAATTCTTCAGTTGTGCAATCCCAGTTTCATCTACAGCAATCAATTATCTACACATTCATTTACATTTGATAGCCATTTATGCTGAACACTTCTCCCTCAAGCATTAATAGGTACAGTATTTTCATGGTATTCAGTTCTTCAAGTAACATTCAACAGAAAAGAAGCAGACGATTCCGCGGGTGAAAATGCCGGATGTTGAGGTCCTGGGCTGGGGTGGTTACACGTGGTCTGCGGTTGAGGCTGGTTGGACGTGATGCCAAATTCTCTAAATCAGCTTTGAAAGCAGCTTTTGGTAGACATGAACATTCAATTCCAGCAGTCAGCATGCCAATTGCACACTCACGCAATACTTGAGAAGTCTGTGGCATTGTGTTGTGTGACGAAACTGCACATTTGAGAGGCCTTTTATTGTCCCCAGCACAAGCTGCACCTGTGTAATGATAATGCTGTTTAATCAGCTTCTTGATATTCCATACTTGTCAGGCGGATGGATTATCTTGGCAAAGGAGAAATGCTCACTAACAGGGATGTAAACAAATTTGGGCACAAAATGAGAAATTAGCTTTTTGTGCATATGGAAAATGTCAGGGATCTTTTATTTCAGCTCATGAAACATGGGACAAACGCTTTACATGTTGCGTTTATATTTTTGTTCAGACTTGTGCCCCTTTATTCACACTGAACACTGTTATGAGTTACTGTCTAGGTTTTAGTAGACAATAACATTTCCCCCCAAAAAATCAAAATGACAGTACAGTAGCATAATAATTATTTGTTGAAGTGCCTAATTGAATAATACAATTATATCATAGCATAACTTCACAAAACCAGATGACGGTAAAAACAACAGACTCGTCATCGTCGTGCTAGTTTTTTCTTTATCTTTTTTCCAGAATCTTCAACGTCACCATAGGAACTGTCCATTGGTTCAACTTTTACTTCCACCTCTTGTTTAATCACATTAAACGACGAATCTACAGTACCCTCTGCCTCTCCTCTGTTCTTATCCTTCTTCTTCTTCTTCTTCTTCCTCCTCTTCTCCTCTGAGAGGTCAGCTTCCTGCCCAGGAAGTTCATAGGACTCCTCTGGGCTCATGTGTAGCAGCTCCTGCTTCACCCTGACCTCCTCCTCCTCAGTCTTTATAAGTTTGTCTTTCTTCTTTTTCTTCTTGCTCTTCCTCTCCTCCCCCGGGTCCAGTGTGACCCTGAGAGGCGTCTCTGGTGAAGACGGCAGCGGAGTATCCGGTGTATCCTCCATCACTCTGGAGAGGGTGGGGGTCCTGCTTCCGAAAGGCTGGAAGCGCAGGCGGAGCCCCGGGGGCACGGTGGGGGCCGGGGTGGCTGGGATGGCTATGGTGGTCTGGTTGGTGCTGCAGTCGCCGTAGCTCTCACAGATGTTGAGGAGGCCGCTGAAGGTCGGGGCACAGACCACCGAGTCGAGCCTCTGGCGGTGGCTGGTGAGGAGGTGGAGGTCCGCGGCACCAGAGGGCCCACCCAGCACGCTATAGATCTGCCCGGAATTCCCACCACTGCCCCGCGCCTGCTGGGCAGGGGCCTGCATGGTCTGCAGCCCAGACAGAGGCATTTTCAGACTGCTGAAACTGGGAGGGAGGAGAGAGAGATGACAGTCAGACAGTGTGCTAAGAGGCACACCAGATGTAGACAATGTGGGTGTAAAGCAATGTAAGTGGACAGTGACTCACTTCTAATAACGGACAGAGAAATGCTGAGGACTTTGTTAGATATTTCCCTGTCTGTTATTAGAAGTGAATCATGCCTCTTCTAAGATAATTCTAATAAATGGAAAGAGGGGTTGCCTACCTGTCCGGGTTGAAACCGCTGGGAGCTTTGATTAGCCATAATTCTGTGTTGTCATCACGAAGCCTTTCGATGAGGGTACTGGCACAGGGTTTGTGGGTAAATGCCACAAAATCAGCTGGACACTGATACCTTGAAGCTGAGGGTTGAGACATAGTTATTGTTATTAGCTAGCTAAGTGAACATACTCTGTGTGTGTTTTGGAAATCAGCATTGAATGCACAATGCTGTCTGCCCATTACAGCATTTCACTTTTGATTCCTAACAGGATTTACTAGATATCTGGCAGTCAGCTTTGATGGGGTTGATTGGAGTGGCTAACATTAGCGAAGTTAGCTAGTTAAGCTAGAAAATAACTTACCCTGCTTTCTCCGTTTTTGCGGAACCTCCTCCGTGTCACTTGAATCATCGCTTGATGAAGATACCTCATTTGGCATGATCTCGGAGTACTGATAAATGACTAAATTTAACTTAGTCTAACTAAAAGCGCATGCCTGCATCAACATGTTTTGTTCCAAAAACATATATAGTACCTTTGACCTGGATACACTAAATCTGGCTCGGTTCGCGATGATCTGGGCTGCGCATATCGGTAAATATATCTTCTTTTACATAGAGTGTTGATGAATATAAACCATGGTCTGTGTGCAGTCAAAATTCGTTTTTTAGACGCAACTGATGCTGTTCACGAAGCACATACTCGCGAAGGCCCTCCGGAACGAAAACAACAAATCCCAGAATGCACCATTAGCACGGCGTTGTGTAAGTTCCAGCAAAGACAGTCTTCTAGTATAAACACTCACGTGCACAGGGCGGCCGAAATGGAGTAAACACAACTTTTTTGTGTGTTTAATACAGAGAGTGTATCATATTTGTTAAGGTATTGGAGAAGTAACAGACGCGGCGATTATTTCTGAACTATTGAAAGCTAACGTTGCATCTGTTTAATCAGAACCTCAGGAAGCAAGAAAGATATAAAAAGGGCCTATCAAATATGTCCTCCCCCCAGTCATATTCAAGGCGGCAGTGGTGTTGTTACCTTTGCGATTTGCCTAAGATGCCATGGGCTATGATCTGGGACTTTAGCGAGACTGTCTGCCGAGGCTGTGTGAATTATGAAGGTACGGACCGTATTGAATTTCTCATAGAGACGGCAAGGCAGTTGAAAATAACTCATGTTATGCAGGATGACAGGTCCCCGTGTCCCCAACCCGCTAAACATGGCCCAGGTGGGAGAGATGGACCTATGGAGGGTGGCAGGCCACTTCCTGAACGCTTTGAAAGGGGAAGAGGGGACTACGGAGCCCCAGCACGGATTCCCAACGGTCTGCACAGAATAGATGACAGGGGCCCACAACAAGAACTCAGTGGACAGAGCCCTAACAACGCCAGAAGACCCATGGGGGGTACCGTTCCGCCCAATTTAATGACACAAGGCCTTGTGGGGGCTCCACACGGATTGCTAGCAGCTGTGCCTGGTTTAAATGCCAGAGTCGGGGGAGCCCCCCTCGCCCTCTCTGCCCCCATGCTGAACGAGATCACCAAGAGGCAGCTGAGCATGGGCATGGGTGTGGCCTCCTTCCTGAGCCCTGAGTTTGAGAAGGAGCTGAGGGAGAAGCAGAGGAACGCAGAGGCTCTGGCCGAGCTGTCGGAGAGTGTACGGAACCGAGCAGACGACTGGGCCGGCCGACCCAAGGCTGTACGAGGGGCCCTGCTCACCCTCTCCGGCTGCACCCCCTTCAACGTACGCTTCAAGAAGGACCACAGCCTGGTGGGACGGATCTTTGCCTTCGACGCCAAGCTGACGCTGGACTTTGAGCTGAAGATCTTTGCAGAGTACCCGTGCGGCTCGGGGAACATGTTCTCCAGCCTGGCAGCGCTGGTCAAGCAGATGTTCCACGACAGCCAGAGAGACTCTGGGAGCAAGATGGTCAACTCGGGCCTGAAGTATGTGGAGTACGAGAAAAGGCATGGCGCGGGGGACTGGCGACTGCTCTCTGAGCTGCTGAGTGATGCGGTACGGGCCTTTAAGGACACCCCCGGCCCTGACGTTCTCCCCCAGCCCTACCTGGACGCCAGCTGCTCCATGCTGCCCACTGCGCTGTGTCACATGTCCCGCTCGGCACCGCCAGTCCGCGGGCGCCGGAGGAAGGCTTCCCCAGAGCCCCAGGGTGGAGAGGTAGTGACCACAGAGGAGCAGCTCCGGCAGCACTGGCCCATGGGGATGTACCCGGGAATGGCTATCCACCTAGCTGCCTCCTCCTTCCCCAGCGTTAGCCAGCCACCTCCCCACCAGGAGGGCTCGGCCTCCCATTCCCACAGCAGCGACCCCTCCCCCATCACAGCACTGATGAGCGTGGCTGAGTCACCCAGAGAGGCCCCTAGCAGCAGCAGTAGTGGTGGAGGCCTGGGCCACTCCTCCTTGGCAGTGAGGCAGAGCAGCAGCAGCCCCATGGCGGCCTGCCCTGCGGGGCAGCAGCGGCGCCTGGCCTCCAGGAATGGGGAACCTCAGGGAGCCAGCAACTCTGCAGGGGGCACCACAGCAGCTCTCCCTCTGGCTGGGGCCTCGGACCAGGGAGCATTGGACCCCTCCGGCTCCTCTGGTCCCCCTCTCTGCTGCACCATCTGCCACGAGCGCTTGGAAGACACTCATTTTGTCCAGTGCCCCTCGGTTGCGGCCCATAAGTTCTGCTTCCCTTGCACCAGAGACTTCATCCGGAGCCAGGGGGCCGGCAGCGAGGTGTTCTGCCCCAGTGGAGAGCGGTGTCCCCTGGTGGGCTCCAACGTGCCCTGGGCCTTCATGCAGGGAGAGATCGCTACCATCCTGGCTGGAGATGTCAAGGTGAAGAAGGAGCGCGACCCCTAAATCCTCTGGGACAGCTGACTGTAAGATGCAATTTCACTACACCTTGGTTTCCATTGAGTTTGTTGTCTTGGAGTCAGTCTTTAGGCCAAAGTATTCTCTATGTAGCTAGGCCATAGGCTAATTTAGTGTTTGTGACATGCTTATAGGTGATACATCCTATGCTTTATGATACAGTATAATATATGATATGTAGCCTAAATTGTCACTGAATATGGTCAGCCTACCATTTATTAATCTGTTTGTTTGTGTGATGTCTGTCTGGACCGAAGGCTGTTGACGCCTGAGTGGAGCTGGAGCCTGCAGACAGATAACGACAATATCAACAGGTTCTCCCCACCTCGCAGCCAATCACCACAGCAATCCGCCAGGTTCTCCCCACCTCGCAGCCAATCACCACAGCAATCCGCCAGGTTCTCCCCACCTCGCAGCCAATCACCACAGCAATCCGCCAGGTTCTCCCCACCTCGCAGCCAATCACCACAGCAATCCGCCAGGTTCTCCCCACCTCGCAGCCAATCACCACAGCAATCCGCCAGGTTCTCCCCACCTCACAGCCAATCATCATACACATTCACCTGCATGGGGCAGGCCTTACACTACCACTTCACTGTCTGGTTGGTTAGGGGGGTGACTATAGCCCCGGCACCAGCTCACCTCTAATACCTAATTCACCCCTTTGTCCCTCAAACATCAACTTATCTACATTAGTATTGGTCACTAGTATTAGTCACTGAAGTTATAAACCAGTGGACCATGGTTGAGAAGTATGAACTTCATCTAGCCTCTGTTCTAGGTGATTTTAGGGCTGTTGTTTTCTGTTTCATTGAACATCTTTCTAACAGATTTCTGAGTGGCAATGTGAAAGAGGGACGACTTCACTACATGTTACAGCAACATACAGACTAGAAGTGTTTTGTTTTGCGCCACATTTGCGCTTTACGTAAAAAAAAAAAAACTGACTGTCACGGAGCGAATTGTCTGCGCCTTGTTGAAACCTCAGACCAGCAGCAGTTGACGTCTGTCGCGCCATCCATATTATAAGAGAGCAACGGTGGCGTTCAGTGCTAGACGATACAGTAACATGGCTCTCACAGTGCCCTACAAAGACGCTTTTATCCAGCCTGTATGAAATGGGATGGATACCTCTCTATTTTATACTGAATGTTCGAATGCAAGACGATCTTGCTCCGCGGTAATAGATGTGCAATCTATAGTTTTTGAGACCAATACAGCTTGTGGTGTGTACCACTGAGTAGCCTAAACACGTGCAGCGGAACCAAAGATTCATGCTGAAGTAAATGTACAGTGCCCTATAGAAGATCTACGCACCCTTGAACTTTTTTTCAAATGTTGCTGCTTTAGGAAGTAGGATTGTGATGATAGATTTTTTTTTTTTCTACAGAAAATGTTTACAAATGAAATCCCGGAAAATATAGTAGTTGTATAAGTATTCACCCTTTTTGTTTAGGCAAGCCTAAATGAGTTCAGAAGCTTGACACAGGCAAAGACCGGGGAGGTTTTCAGGAAGAAACTGAAATGTGTTGGAGCTAAGCACGGGCAAAATCCTAGAGGAAAGCTGCTCCAGTCTGCTTGTACACCAGACACTGGGAGAGGAATTCGCCTTTTCAGAAAGACAATAACCTACAACACAAAGCCAAATCCACACTGGAGTTGCTTACCAAGAAGACAGTGAATGTGACCAAGTTGCAGTTTTGACTTAAGTCTGCTTGAAAATATACGCCAAGACTTGAAAATTGCTGTCTAGCCATGACCCCCAACACCTTGACACCTTGGCAGAGCTTGAATAATCTTATTTTTTATTTTCTACTTTGACATTACAGAGTATTTTGTGTAGATTGTTGATGAAAAATGACCATTTCAATCCCACTTTGTAACGCAACAAAATGTGGAAAATGTTCAAGGGGGTGTAGACTTTTTGTAGGCACTGTACATTTCAAAACTAATCTTATCCTTTATGTGTTAAATGTCTTTATTATTTCAATGTGTGCCAGGGAAATAGTGGGGGAAATGGTTATTGTTAGGATAGTTATAGGTTCTGTTAACTGAAGTTGTAGAGGGTGTAGATTCAACTAATAGTGTGGTGTTTAATTAAAGGAATTTACTATTCATGTAAAGTCAAAGGTTTTATTCTATATGGACTGAGATTCAAGGTTTGTTTCACGTGATCCTCATGAAATAGGATTTTTTATTTTATTTGAATAAGTTCTATAATATCCCAATTTAATGCTCTGTTTTTACCTATGAACTTAACTCTTTGAATTGTCTAAAATATAATATAATATATACATGTATATCAAAATACTTCCCTGTCAGGTTTTCCTTAACCTTTTTTATGTTTGTCACCAAAATGAATATATGAATTTAATGATCAATTTGCAAAGCTGGTGCCAATCAATACCCTAGCATGTGCATGTGTTAATATGAAATTAAATGAGGACAATGCATCAAGCCATTGCCAATCACGTGGGCATGAATGTATACTGTACAAACATACGTATTGTACACTAGTAGCTGTATCTGAAAGTGTATTTAGTACCAAAATTAGGCCTAGGCCTGTTTCTTATCTAAAATAGGATGCTGTAATTCAAATGTAGCCCTCACAACAAAAAAGGAATTTCCCACAGAAACACTGTTCATGCAACTTTCCTCAAGTGCCTTTAATGGCATCCTCTGTCTGAAAGCACTTTTTTAAAATCCCTAGAAGTCTATTCACGTTTGTATTTGGCCACTCAATTAGTAAGGATTGTCTTGTGCCAGCCGTTCTATTATTCTGGTCCTTTATGGGCCTGTCTGCCATGGCCTCCTGTTGAGTTGTTTTTGTAGTTGCTTATCTCAACACAGTTTAAGGGTAAAGCTTGTATTCCAACTCTATTTAAACTTTTCGTTTCATATCGTTTCGTTTCATATGATTTGTTTTGTTCATTGGATGTAAATGTCACATTGTATTTGCTATTTCTCATGAAATATCTAGGTAATTGACAAAAAATTTGAAGCGTACATAAATAAATAAATAAATAAATAATACTACCACGGTTTTATACTGTGTTGCAATGAAACGCTCGATGGTCATTGTCTTGCTATGTCCAGTAGATGGCGCACTTTAACCTGTGCAGATCTTGACTTTAGAGATGTGTTGTGAACTAAAAAATAAATAATCTAGGCGGTCGTCTATATTGGAGGGAAATGGCACAGTTGCCGATTAATCAATTAGATGGCGTCGTATTTGACATTGGCCATAATTTCACTTAGATAAATGTGTTATTTTATCTGATGTTGGAGTCATTTGTTTCTCAATGTATTTTACTGTAGGCATACACTTCTTTAAACACGCTTAAAGGTTAGCCTAATTGTACAACGCCGCCTACCAAGATATGGTAGAGGGCGAATCATAACTCCCCCCACTAGAAAGCATATTGAAATCTCTGGCTTCCTCTATTAGTGTCAACTCATTAAAGCTATTGTTAGCTAATCGTTGAGGTGTTAATGAACGATCTACTGTCACATTGGCATTAGAAGCGGCCGACCTCCAGGAGGATGTAGGGATCTGTGATGGGGGAATAGACCATTTAAAGGCAAAGGATTAATGAGGAAGTAGTTCTCTGCTCATTACTCAAATGCGTTTCAGCGCGCGCAGCATATTCCTCCAAAGCTCTCCATATTGTAGAACCATTTTTTTGAACGGGTTATCTATATCTATCGAAATATAGCTGGCCTTCGATTCAAGACAATTGAGTTTAGCTATATGTATTTGGCCATGGGAAACAGTTCAATTAAATTTTGGGCCATGCCTGAATATAATTGTTCAAATCAGTGCTAAAAATGTGTTGCTTATAGATACTTTAATCACGTAGGTATATACTTGGTTGGGAAAGCATTGTAACATAAAGCTTAATTACTATCATTACAGACAGCTATGTGTTATCCCATTGAATGTGTTAATCGACCTGACAACGTTTTGCAAGAAGGCGCAAATCGTTGGAAGTGTTCAGACCATTAGGCCTGATCGAGATCAAGCTTTCCTTTATAGTCCTGCTTATATTACTGTGAAATCAAAAAAGATGACTGAATAAACGGATTCTGTTGTTTTGAAACTTTAAAATACTTATGTTGTTTTTCATTCATTCAATTATTTTAAAAAACAAAGTGTCCCGAAGTAAGCCATTTCTACGTATTCCTTGCTGCGTAATTTCCTTAACGCTTTTCTCAACTAATCCTGTTGACCACCTACACGCATCATTACAGCTCTATTCATGGACAATTAAGAAATGCATTGACATTCAGATTTGACTGTCTGCGCTTGACAACGAGATGTGTATTCTGAATCAAGCCAAGGATAGTCCTACATGACACATTGGATTAGGTCTACATGATTTGTTTTTCATTATTTTGGTTGGCCAATATATTCTTCACTTAATTTACCTTAACATGTACACCTGTATTGCACACGTATAATACACATTTTCGTTTATGTGGCCTTCAATTGGACTAAAACTTTGCAGACCTATAACGAGGCTATGGGAGTTGGGAACCAACGTGTTTCTGAGAAGTCCAAGTTCCCCAGCAACTCATCATCCTCCATATAGCCGTTATAGCTCCAGAGAAGTGATTGTCGCGGGAATTAACAGCTCTCCCACTGGTCAGTCACCTCAGGCTCCCTTATCAGACCTCCCACTGATGACCTTAACCCGTGAGATTATACCCCTGTCCACATCAATACCTCATCAAGGCCTGCAATAATCCTCCTTCATTTCAGATCTTGACCTATTGAGCTGATATTTTCTTTGGTCGAGTGTATTAAAATGAGAGCCAAATAAAGGTCTTTGATTTCCATTGAGTTACATATTGATCGTCAGTTTGACTGCGAATTGAAGACGACTCAGTGTTAAGCAATCCTTTATACATTAATATTCTAATCATTTAAATCCATAAATTACTTACGAGGTTATAATTGTGGTGTAAAATAAATGATGAAAATAGCCTACAATCAGTGTCTGCATCCAGAGACGGTTAAGTAGGAGTTTTTAGACAAGAAATGGAGGATGCATGCTTGCGATTGAGATGGATGTGTCTGTCCCCGGCCAATATACACCCTCACCAGGGGGCAAGAGACGTCTTTTTACGATATTCAAATTGCCTTGGACGATATTCAAATGCCCTTATGGGGCGGGACCTTACCTGAGTTTTTAAGAAGGCACGTCCAACTTTTACTCCACTTGCCCACAGCACATTGACTCACGCACACGGACCGGGGCTTGCACAGGAGCATTCTGCGGACTTCATACGGATCTAGCGTTTCCCAAAGAGCACGTCCGCTTTAGATAAATAACCTGTTAATCTTGATTATGAAACGATGGATGATTGATAAATTGACGAATAAATATTGACATTTCACTGAAGACCCACTCATAGCCCGAGGACGCATTGTTTAAAAAAAAAGTTTTTTAGTTCTTGATTATTTTTTATTATAGTCTTCAATCTAGTCAGTGGAACTCTTTCGTTATCTTGGATTAAAATTTTACTCCTTTTGCTGAAGTCCTGAATTTTGAGCAGAAACTCAAAGCTATTATAAACTCAAACAAGGATTTGCAGTCTTTCATTCGCTCAAATATATTTTCTTACTATAAAAAGTTGTATTTGGGATGTTGAGCTCAGTGAAGATGGAGTCTCATGAACTGCCAGAGTGGAATGCCTTCTACAGCGAAGCCACTGAGGTAAAAACACCTTTTTTTTTTCTATATAAGTTTACCATATGGGCTATGTGCGTGTGTGTGGTTGCTGGATATTTGTTTCTTTACAGTCTATTCTATAGTTTCTTAGAAGTTATTGAATCGAAAGCTCAGTATTTTACTAACACATTGGATTGATTTTGATATTTATCACTCCAGAATTGTGGCTGCAACTTCTTATCTTTGATTTAGTATTGTTAGAATTTTACAATTCAACATATAACACTGATGTGATAGGATTTGGCTCAGTTTGTCCTTGTACGACCTGTTGAAATTGTATATGTGACATTTAGAGGCCTGTTTACATAAAATCTATCTTATTTTTTTAAATGAATTGCCTAGTCTGTTTATACTAACACTTATGGACTATACCATTTAAATATGCAAATTATGTGAATGATAAAGCATCTCGGAAATTAAATTATCAGTCAATTTGATTAAGGTTGGCTACCTCCGAGAGTTGAAATAACGATACATTTCCCCCAAGGAATTCGTGATTAAAGTAATGGCAAATTAAATCATGTCTTTAATCAACTTTATATGCTCTCAAATAAATATTAGGATACTTTGATGATTATGTAGTTTACGGCTGTGTAATCCTTTTTAAACGTGTATTGTAACTGCTAGCGGATGGTCAGATATTTTGGAACGTTTCTTAAAACGTTTGTTTTATTTGCCTTGGTTTTGGAGCACTTAGTAGTGACGAGGGAGAACTACTAAATGAAAGGGAAAGAATCCATGACGCGCATGTTACGCATTTTCAGGTTTAACAATGATATGTGAAATCCATGTCCCTTTCGCTCCAATGGTATCATTGACCATTGATGCTTTCCATTAGTACAGGCTTTTGGACACAACAAAATAAATTACATTATTTATTGTCTAAACCGACTTGGCTATATTTTTAGTTTCTAAATGACTAAATCAACAATTTTCTGTTATGTTTTCAGATGTATTCCTCTCCCACTGCCATGAATTCAATGAGCTCAATGAGCACCATCAACAGCTACATCAACCTGAACCCAGCTGGTTCTCCAGCCACCATGAACATGGGCTATGGCAGCTCTGGGCTCAACAGTCAACTGGCGTCCATGGGCGGAGGGGCCAACCATATGAACCTGTCCCCGGTGACTTCATCCCTCAACCCCAGCTCTCTCTCCCAGCTGGGCTCCCCAGGCCCTTCCCTAGGCTCCCTCTCCCACTACCAGAACATGAGCCAGCCCATGAGCCAGCTGAGCTACCCCTCTCCCACCTCCCTCAACCGGGCCAAAGAGGTGCCCAAGCCCTACCGCCGCTCACTGACCCACGCCAAGCCACCTTACTCCTACATCTCCCTCATCACCATGGCCATCCAGCAGTCCGGCAGCAAGATGCTCACCCTCAACGAGATCTACCAGTGGATCATGGACCTGTTCCCCTACTACCGCGAGAACCAGCAGCGCTGGCAGAACTCCATCCGCCACTCGTTGTCCTTCAACGACTGCTTCGTCAAGGTGGCCCGCTCGCCCGACAAGCCCGGCAAGGGCTCCTACTGGGCCCTGCACCCCAACTCAGGCAACATGTTTGAGAACGGCTGCTACCTGCGCCGCCAGAAGCGCTTCAAGATCGATCAAGAGAAGGCTGCGAAGAAGTCTGGCAAGACCCAGGAGGGAGGCTCGGGGAAAGGGGGCCATGGAGACAACCTGATGGAGGAGCACAGCCCAGCGGGGGGCTCGGAGGGGGCCGACTCGGCTCACTCTGACAACTCCCACCCTGGTTCCTCCTCAGAGGAGCAGCAGCAGAGGAGCATGGTCCAGCTGGACTGCCCCCCACAGCCCCAGTCCCACATCCAGAGCACCCCTGTAGCAATCACCTCCTCAGTGCCCTCCACCACCCCTCTCCTTCACTCCCAGGTCATGGGAGGCAGCCCCCATCTCCTCCCCAGCGCCATACATAATCTGGACCTGCAGAACGACCCTCTCAAAGCCATGGATCCCCACTACAACTTCAACCACCCCTTCTCCATCACCAACCTCATGTCCAACGAGCAAAAGATGGACCTGAAGACCTACCAGGACCACGTGATGGCCTACAACAGTTACGCCTCCTCCTCTCCGATAGCCGCCAAGCAGATCTACGACAGTGCCGGACCCTCGGTCATGGACTCTGGGGCCTACTACCAAACCCTCTACAGCCGGTCGGTCCTCAATGCCTCCTAACATGGGGGCCTCTGGACCACAGCCAAGTGGTGCTGACAAGGACTTTTAGCAGCCTTGAAATCCCAAAGTGTAAGGTGGCTGCCATTGAAAGTCTACTCACGAGGGGCCAAAGGGACGAAAATAACATTTAGCAGAGCTGAATACACAGTTGATCAGGGAAATCCTGCAGATACATGAAGTAGAAGACAAAGGCAAAAACCCAGTGCTGGATAGACACCCATTCATCAGGTCTTTAAACGGACACAGTCATAAATTCACACTGAAGTAAATTCACACCCCCCTTTGCCATTTTTTTGTGCCATTTTTAGACTATTTCAAACTGGGTTTTAGTTTGTTCGACAGGCATGCAGGACTACTTGGGTTGTACACATTGTAAATAGATGGAGTGGGGGAAAGGCGATGTGCATTTATTTATGAAGGGAAGAAAATTAATATATCTTGTACAGTGCTGTGTAGACGCGTTACAAAACAAATGTGACATGAAACAATGTGAGGGATTGTGGGAGTGAGAAAAGGTTCAGGTTACTGCTTCGGGGCAGTTGTTACTGCATTACAGGGAATTCTTGTTGTGTTATAGAGCATGATACTTCATTCCTATTCTTAACATGCTGTTTTAATCTCTTCAAATACACATCCGTGAACACAAATGAGCTGCCATGGTTAATTTTTTACAAGTGGTGCAAGGATGTTGTTTTTACTGATAAGAGAGCCATTTCTTGTATTATTTTACCAGGTATCCATTTTAAGGGGGGGGGGGGGGGTGAAGTCTGTTTAAAAAGGGATGAAACTGTGGTAGATCTAATTTCAGCTTTGTTGGTCTGTTTTAAAACGTGTTTTTTTTCTTCCAGAGGACCCTTTTATTATCAATGATGAGAGCCTGCTGTTCCACAGGTCTTTATGGCATAGGATATTTTGGAATGGCTTCACGTTATATTACACAACATACCAAGGGTTAGGATGGAGAGGAGCCATGGTATGTCAGTGACTAAGATAGGAGTTGAATGGAAATGCAGTAAAGAGGACCATTTACATACAGTACTTTGCACAAGAGTTCCCACCATTTTGCACAGCTGGGGTGGCCCTGATAGTGTATGTTACAACAATGCTATGTAATTACCGTCTTCTTTTTTTTTTTTTTACTGCAAATGGTCAATTAGAATTGGACCACTGTAAACAATGTCAATGCCACATTGAGCTTTATGTCGCAACCCTCATCCTCAAAGTGCCTTTCAAGATGTTCTGGTAATGGAGGACCAATAACTGAATATTCACTGAAGGAACACTTTTTTGAAATATAAACCATGAGTTTCAGGTCAGAAATACTGTTTTTTTTTCTTTCTTGTATTTTAGTTTTTAAAGACTTGTTATTTAAACTATGTGGCTTTTCAGACTTGGAAAATAATGTTTATGTATATATTGTGAGGTTGTTGTTCATGGTTTGAATGTTGTGATTTGAATGATTCATGTTTTTCTTATTAAAAAGCAAAACATTGGGGAGAAACACGATTGTTGTCTGTTGCGTTGAGGTAAATATATACGTGAGATTATCTATTGACTTGATGAAATGGGTGTATGTTATTTTACAAAATCCTTTCAAATAATTTAAAGACGTATTGTGAAAAAAATAAATATCAAATACATCTATGTCGTTTACATGTTAATTTAGTTTTTTATTTACAATTGGATGGTAACACAGAGGCTCTGTAATGTAGGTCTTGCTGCAGGATTGACAGGTTCAGCTGAACCAGCTGTTGTTGAAACAGCTCCGTACAGTACCAAATTACTCTTGTATGTGACTTTTGGGTAGGTTAGACTAAACAGTGTGGAACTCATGCTGGCCCTCTGGCCCCAACATAAACTGGCTTCTAGACACTACTGTATTCTGATGGCCAGTGAATCATCTCAAACCGAGTGTTTCAATCAGGATTGGGTGCCTTCACATTTGAACAAAAAGCATAATTCTAGGTATTAAAAAATCTCTAATTGCAGTTTTGTTTTGTCTGGCTGTTTTCAGGATATCCTACTTTGATTGTAAATAATCTTAACTCTGTACACTCCCCTCCATATGGATTTGGACAGTGAAGCAAACAGTTTAAATTTGGCTCTATATTCCAGCATTTTAGATATGAGAATGTTTCGTATTAGGCGACAGTACATAATGTCAGCTTTTATTTTAGGGTATTTTCATACACATCTATTTTACCGGTTAGAAATGAAAGCACTTTAGTGTACGTTTTAGTATTTGGTCTCATATTCATTGCACGCAATGACTACATCAAGCCTGTGACTCTACAAACTTGTTAGATGCATTTGCAGTTTGTTTTTGTTTTGGATTATGTTATGCCCAATTAATAACGTGGTAGTCAATGGGTAGACATTCAAAATACTACTAACCATTTAAGCGAGAAACACAAAAACAACTTCCAGGAAGATAGAAACACTTCCTGTATTCATAATTAATAAAAAAAACAATGTTTAAAATGTGAAACGTCAAAATGTCTGGGTCCAGTGTAAATTACGTTGCTTCTGTTCAGATTTTTGATCTTTTTTGATCATTTGGAAAATAGAACTATTAAACATTTGCATAATTGGCATGTGAGTCAAGGGCAACCATGTGCCACTGCTTTCTTAACCATTCAGGCTAGAAACACCAAACCAACTTCAGGAAACACTGTGATATTACTTAATTACTGTAAACCTTAACATGTGCATGCATTAGCATACACGATGATTACAGATCACAGCATATTAAAGTTGCAGATAGCCTACCTATAATGATACTGAATATAGGTAATGTACTGTAAGGTATAACACCAATCCAACTCGACAGAATAGACTATTCCCACTTGCAATCAACCTAGACATTCGATTATTTTAATTTGCATGAGTATGCATATTAGAGTAAACGCCAGGGGCGCAACTTTCACTGAGGACGGGGGGGACATGTCCTCCCTCACATTCTGAAATTGCCTTTTTTATCATTGGAATGCGATGCTTTGCTTTAGGACCATGCAGACGCCTCCGAGTGGTTGGGTAGGCTGTTTGGAGTGTTTATGTGACAACAAAAACAGTTGCGTCCCTAGTAAACGCTGTAACTATTAAAGTTTTGAAATGAAAACTCATTTGAAAGTGTTCAGGCAACCCTAACTTAGATTCTTACATATACTTCTTTGTGACCTGTAACGCCTTGCCAGACACAGATTTAGCAAACACACAAAGTTTCTTCAGAACATTGACTTTTTCTAGTTTGATAAAATAAAGTTTCCTTCAAATGATTTTGTGTGACCAAAAAGAAGACATCTCTGCATCATATTAGACAGGACATATTCTGTGTTGTTCTTGGAGGGGCTATAACTGCATGTTATTCACCTTCTACAAGAAGGAGTCATCCAGGGGGAGGAAACCTTTTATATTGAGTTTCAGTAGAGACCAGCATTCCATTGACCGTAGGACAGCCCTCCACAGCCTTCTTGCTCAACACTGCTCTGTGTTTTCGGAGTTGTCACGCAGGGGTGCAAAAACATTCTCCAGTGTGACGTCGCAAGCCTTTGAAGCTGACCGTAGATCTCACACACACACACACACACACACACACACACACACACACACACACACACACACACACACACACACACACACACACACACACTCTCTCTGGTCTGAATGTTTTCATGGGAATCTATGGCCGTTCGTCATATTTCACACAAAACGGTGCAGTTGGTTCGATAAGATAGGCTAGTATGTAGCTGATATGGCAGCCACAGCTACACAAAGGAGCATTGGGAACAAGGGACAGAGCCCTGCCCAGTTATGACTAACCTGCAACAAAGTGACACCCCCATGTATTAGCTGTGATTGGTTTTGCAGTCTGTTGGGAAGCATGATAACCCCATTCAAACACCTCTCAGATAGTTGTATGAGCATAACACTACTGATGATCAGAATCGGTTCACTTTTGAGAATAGCATAATGAGACAAAAATATGAACCACAATTTGATCACTTTTTGCCAATTCAACCAAGTCACGTCACTAAAGTAAGATGAAAATAGCAAGTCAACTATTTCGACTCAATCCAGTTTTACCCAGAGGGTACAGTCTTGCATAGTATCTTAAAATGTAATTCTCAAGAGAAACTCCACCGTAGTTGCTCTTGTTAAACGTTTCACCTGAGGCACAGGAACAGGTGACAGCAATTTAATGTGCTTGCCAGGAGCACACAGGGGAAAAACATACTTTAACACTTTCGGATGTTCTCTATGTGTCACGCTCGTCGTAATGGACGGACCAAGGTGCAGCGTGAGTTGAGTTCCACATCTTTTATTTAAAGTGAAACATAAAAAAAACAATAAACAGACAACGACCATGATAGCCGGGGTGCAACATGCACACACACAAAAACAATATCCCACAAAACAGATGTGGGGAAAAAGGCTACCTAAAAATGATCCCCAATTAGAGACAACGATTACCAGCTGCCTCTAATTGGGAACCATACAACTCACCAACATAGAAATGCAATGACTAGAACACCCCCCCATGTCACGATCTGACCTAAACACCATAGAGAACCAAGGGCTCTCTATGGTCAGGGTGTGACAGTATGCTGAGAAAAATAAGTGAATAATGGCTTCTGGCGAGCTGGTTGATTGTTAGGGAATATGGCTGGATATTTGACACGGACACTGATAGAAAATATGTATTGCTCATCCAGACCATGTATCTAATTAACTATTATTTGCACCCTCAGTTAAGTTGTTGCTTAATGCACTTTGGATTTCCTGGCTTGTCAGCCATCACTCAATTTGGGATGTTAGAAGCTGTCATAGCAGGCGGTTGATGTTGGATACTTATAACCTGGCTGTGTTTTTCTACTCGTATGTACAGGTAACTGCCAAAATAAAGGAAACACCAACATAGAGCGTCTTAATCGAGTGTTGGGCCAGAACAGCTTGAATGAAGCTTGGCATAGATTTTACAAGTGTCTGGAACTCTATTGGAGGGATGCGACACTATTCTTCCCAGAGATCCATAATTTGGTGTTTTGTTGATGATGGTGGAAAGCGCTGTCTCAGGCCCCCCTCCAGAATGTCCCATAAGTGTTCAATTCGGTTGAGATCTGGTGACTGAGAAGGCCATTGGATATGGTTTACATAATTTTCATGCTCAACAAACCATTCAGTGACCACTCGTGTCCTGTGGATGGGGGCATTATCATCCCATTGGGGCATAGCCATGGTTTCCAAAATATTGGCCCAAATAATAGCCTGCCAAACATTTTGATAGATAACCCTAAGCATGATGGGATGTAAATTGCTTAATTAACCTAGGAACTACACTTGTGTGGAAGCACCTGCTTTCAAGATACTTTGTTTCTCCCATTTACTCAAGTGTTTCCATTATTTTGGCTGTTACCCGTGTATGTGACAGGTAAAGCTAGAGAGAAGGGTGGCTCCTGGCTCATCCCTTTAAGATGTACTATGCAAATGAGAGCTGTATCCTGTATCCTGGATGCAACGCTGCATCCTGTTGACATTTCCTAAGCAGGGAAAGAGAAGAAAGAAAAAGCCGAGGCTTACAGTTCAACCCTCAGGCCATACTCTCGTGTTGGATGGTTGGAGGAAAACGTTTGTGAAATAATGAAAGACTTGTTGCGCAAGTGGGATGACTGCACTTTTGAATGTAGCTGCCCTTTGAAGCATGTACTGAAATATTACACGTTTGAGCCCTGTGAAATAGAACCTGGTGATATTGCATGTTTTTACAGTTACAGTTTTACGGTTATAATGGTTATGTAATAGTTATAATAGCCTACATTCATAATGTCATCTCGTTTGGAATAATTACATTAGATATGAGACTATGAAAACATGCCTTGTCATATGTTTAATGTGGATAGTGTACATTAGGCATTGTGCTTATATTGGTATGCACTCTCAGAAAAAAGGGTACCAAAAGGGTTCTCCGGCTGTCCCCCATAGGAACCCTTTTTAGGTTCCATGTAAAACCCTCCGTGGAAAGGGTTCTACATGGAACCAAAAATGGGTTCTTCAAAGGGTTCTCATATGGGGATAGCCGAAGAACCCTTTTACATTCAAGATAGCACCTTTTTTTTCTTAGAGTGTGGTAACGGGACACAGATATAGATATTTTATTTTAGACTGTGCTTGTTGTCACCCACTACTTCATATCCTGCTCCAGCTCTCTCCAGCATGCTGTATGTTGTGCTGTGCAGAGGAGGCCAGTCAGCGAGTGCACACGGGAGAGACAGAGGCAGAGATAATACGCTGGACTTTGCTCTTTGGGTTGTGGATGTTGTTGAAGTGGCTCCTGATAAAGCAGGACTGGGAGAGAACGAGACAGGGAAGGGGACTGATTATATTTCCCTGTGAGAAAGAAAGAAGGAAAGCTACTGGATTGATCAGGGCCTAAGTTTTGAGTCGACAGATACAGAGAGAAAAGTTCCATGGCCAGCCCGGTACCACAGTCATACCTCTGGCTTTAACTCGGCACGTAGGAGCTTCTGTCTGCTCTTATGTCTTGGCTGATGTCCAACTGCCACATACTGTTGGTAAGGCCTGTAATAGTTGCCTTCCGTACATCTGATACAGTTTCTGTCGCTCACACGTCCATAAACCCTCATTTGCCTCTTGGTACTAACACTGCGACAGACAAGCTGACACTTTTTGACGAGGACATTCAGTCAGAGGGAGGAATGCTTCTTTCTTCCTTTCCAAAAACACGGCACTCTCCGAGTCCAAACAAAGCAGTGTCTCGCTGCAGGGTAACAGAGACAGTGTGCGACAGTGTGGCCGGTGATTTACGAGGCAGTGGACAGTGGCTGTCAGACCTGGCCGTGTTGTCTTAAGGTCTAGCCGGGGCTGACACGCTCTTCCCCTGCTCCCGCCGGGCCAGGGCCGGGGCCGGCCCCCACGTCCACATGGACCCCAGATGGCGGCGGACATTCCAGAGGCGTTCATCACCCACCCTGCTTCCCCTGGGTGAAGCCACCTCCACCACCTCCATCACCACCACCACCACAATTAAGATTCTGTCCTCTCGAGGTCCTGGAGAATAAGGACATGAGCAGCCACAACACATGGCCCCTACACATAGCACAATACATGGCCTCTATACATAGCACAATACATGGCCCCTACACATAGCACAACTCATGGCCCCTATACGTAGCACAATACATGGCTCCTATACATATCACAATACATGGCCTCTACACATAGCACAACACATGGCCCCTATACATAGCACAACACATGGCCCCTATACATAGCACAACACATGCCCCCTATACATAGCACAACACATGGCCCCTATACATAGCACAACACATGGCCCCTATACATAGCACAACACATGCCCCCTATACATAGCACAACACATGCCCCCTATACATAGCACAACACATGGCCCCTATACATAGCACAACACATGGCCCCTATACATAGCACAACACATGGCCCCTATACATAGCACAACACATGCCCCCTATACATAGCACAACACATGGCCCCTACACATAGCACAACACATGGCCCCTATACATAGCACAACACATGGCCCCTACACATAGCACAACACATGGCCCCTATACATAGCACAACACATGGCCCCTACACATAGCACAACACATGGCCCCTATACATAGCACAACACATGGCCCCTATACATAGCACAACACATGGCCCCTATACATAGCACAACACATGGCCCCTATACATAGCACAACACATGGCCCCTACACATAGCACAACACATGGTTCTTTTGAAAAGTGTTTTATCATCCTTACAACAATAATCTGAATGTGCTCAATTGTAGACAAGATAGGATCTAGCTACGATCTCACAGGCTTTAGACCACGTTTAATGATCTGATGAAATCTAGAGATCCTCTTCCTGTTCTCCAAGCATGTTGCTAGAGAGCACTGGTAGATAAGGGGTGTAGGTAGCAACACTTCAGGAACCCAACAAGGACTTCTGGACTTTTGACACACCCAACCTACCCGACGTCTCCAAGCGGTTATTATCAGTACTTATGAGCCGTTTGCATCCCAGGTGTGCGAGTGACATATACGCCCCCGCCCCTTTGCCGTTGCAGCATGTGACCTCATTACTCAGTCCAATCAGATAAGCTTTTCTCTGTCTCGTCCCGTATCTGATACACACTAGTTTCCCCTGACCCACTGACAGATGTAGTAAAGGGGTAGTAGGGCTATTATGACCGACCTGGACTTTTGACCAGAGGGTTAGAGGTTGTCGCACGGGTGCGAGAACTTGAGCCAGACACTGAAAGGGAGTGGCCTCAGTGTGTATTCAGCTGTACAAATGGATAATACTGGAGCTCTGTCAGTTGTTTCTGTGTGGTGACTATATTACCCTGGAAATTAGCAATCCTCCGGAATCGACTTATCATCAATAACACTGGCGGTATTCACTCATCCCCATCAGCATCATTACGATCTTTCTTATCATCACTTACTTGGCAAAAGTCTAGCCAAAAACACTGACACTTCGTCTACCACCCTCGGTTATTACATGATCATAAAAAGCTCACTTCAGGTGACAGTTATGGCTGTATAAGGATGTTAGGCATGTCTACACCTAAAGGCAGAATGATTACTCTAAATTGAGTGAGTCCGTAAAAAGCCTCTCCCTGTGTCTGTACATCTATAAGAGCCTGTGGAGACCATGGTTGGAGTCCCTGGTTGGAGTCCCCGTTCGCCCCCCACCGCTGGGTCCTGGTTGAGTGAGAGGTCACAGTTTGGTGGAAGCAGCCCCTGAAGCCTGGGTCCCCCGCCCTGTCACAAGCCTGTTACTGGGGGTTTTGTTTTCATGGCCACGCAATCACAGGTCCCCCTCGTTTGCACCAATTAGCAACATCAGGAACCAGCTGGGCCATATTCCAGGCGTACCGCCCGCCTCTCGGGTTACCGGTGCGAGGGGCTAAAAACAAGGAGGGTGCGAGAAAGACGGGAGAAAGGGCTGCCAGCAACAATACAGTATGTCCCGAGCATACACAATCATTCACACTCACTCTCATTGGACCTATGTAGACACACTCTCTCTCTCTCTCTCTCTCTCTCTCTCTCTCTCTCTCTCTTTCTCTCTCTCTCTGATCTCTCTCTCTCTCTGACCCCTCTCTTCTTTTTCTCTCTCTCATCTCTCTCCCTCTCTCTGATCTCTCTCTTCTCTTCTCTCTCTCTCTCTCTCTCTCTCTCTCTCTTTCTCTCTCTCTCTCTCTCTCTCTCTCTCTCTATCTCTCTCTCTCTCTCTCTCTCTCTCTGACCTCTCTCTTCTCTTTCTCTCTCTCTCTCTCTATCTCTGATCTCTCTCCGATCTCTCTCTCTGACCTCTCTCTTCTCTTTCTCTCTCTCTGATCTCTCTCTCTCTCTCTTTCTCTCTCACAAACATGTTGACTCACATTTACCTTACTATTGTACACAATGTCATCCCACCAACACATACGGTATCCCCTTTAACATGGCAGGATACAGCTTTAACAGTAGAGCAGCACTTTATGTTGGATACCACTACTGGTTTGAACACCATGTGTTTGTCACGGATGTGTCCACCACTCATCTCGTGGCCTGTCCCGTCTCGCACACCTCTCCCCTAGTCTGTTTTCGTGCTGTTGGGCACCATAAACGCCAGTGGTCGGGAGACGGGGAGGAAGAGGAGGATGGGGGACGAAAAAAGCAGGGGAGGGAGCTGGGCCGCAAAGGGATGAATGAGGCTCCTGAGTCGATGGCTCTCTCACAAACAGGACTTCACGAAAGCCCAGAACGTCTCACGCACCATAGACAAACTCAAGGTTTTCACAGCACTGGTGGAACAGGTGGATTCTCACATCAACAACATCGAGTGTCAGCGAGATTTGCTTAGAGCACCTGTTCCACACACCACAATATCCAAGAGTACTGCAGAGTCCTGACTCTATAGCTAGGACACAACGTTCAGTACCATTCTGTTTCTGGAACTGCCATGATTATCTATACTGTGTATGTTTTTTTCCTAAAACGGCATTTCTATCAAATTAACTTTGACCAATTCTCACTGAACTGGCTTGATCTAATATGGACATGGACTGGTACAGTGTTATAAACCTTACAGGGCCTTCCGAGTTAGTGGAAGAGAAGGGTCCCAGGCTCTCATTATATTGAGACACCTTGGCTCCCAGTCCACCATCCACATTCCCTCAGGCTCTGATATTTGCATTGTGACAGCTACAAAGTGCCTGAAAACATGTGCGCCATGTTGTCCATCTCAACAGACAATCAATGGAACGTTCTTTTCAAAGTGGAATGTACAACCCCAAAATATCTATCCTCTTCTTTTCTCTCCTTCCCCCCCCGCTCACTCCTCTCTGTCAAAATAAACCGATTGAGAGCTCTTTTGTATTTTACATGGCCCCTACATGCTTACTTTGACGCAGGCATTTATAAACAAATTAAAAGGTATTTTTCTTGAAAGGTATCTGACATACCTAGTGCTGGTTCTCTCTCTCTGCATCTTCTCTCTCGCTCTGCGTTCCTGGCAGATAGGGTCCTAACCGCTGCCGGGGGAACTTTCCTGGCTCTGTGGGACCCGGGACAATCAATCCTTTCATAGTGGGCAAAAAATCCGACCCCTGGCTCCATCCTAGCAGTTAGGCCGCAGGGAGAAGGTCTCTAACTCTCACTTTCACTCTCTCAAGCCACCTTGGTTTACAAAGCTACCTTTTTACGGGTTTATATTTAGATAAACTTCTTTTTCACCGCTGACCATTTTTTAGCTACTGGGGTTGTCGTGGAGTAGGATTATATAAAAATAAAAATAAATCTCTAAATGGTTTGCTTCGTGCAAAGCAATTTGGAAAAGGTTTGGACGCATGAGGTGGCTGGGTGTGATGGTGCCCTGTGTGTTTCCCGTAAATGAGCTGTGTGCCTTATTCAAAGACTTGCGGTTAAGCGCCAAATAAAGATTAGCTCGGCAAAGACGCTCGGATTCAGAGGGAATCGAGAGGAGGGATTCAGTATATCTGAGGACAAGCTAGCCGTGCCACATTCCGACTGGAAGCAGTAAACATAATCATTGATCATCAGAACATACATCACTACTTCACATCCCGAATGAAAGACATAGGTGAGAAAGGGATTCTTGCTTCCCATATCTTCCCATACAGTAGGCAGGACACACAGACCTATCACGTCAATGATGAGCAATGCTCGATTCACTTAGAGATAAACCACAGCATAAAATTCATTCCATTCCAATATTGCTTAGTCAACAAAGGGAAAGGGGAAAGGGGGATTCCTAGTCAGTTGTACAACTGAATGCCTTCAACAGAAATGTATCTAGCTATAATAATAATAGCTATCTTTGCAACATGGTCTCAGAGCATTTCGTATTATTCTGTTACGGTTAAGATTAAGGTCATGGTAAGGTTAAGGGATTACGTTTATTGTTAGGGGAAGGGTTAGCTAAAAGGGTTAACATTGTGGTTAGGGAAGGGTTAGCTAACATGCTAAGTAACTAAAAAGTAGTAAGTAGTTGCAAAGTTGTTAAAATGCTAAAGTTGTCCGTGATGAGGTTTGAGCGCTCAACCTTCGCGTTGCTAGACGTTTGCATTATACAACCACCCATCCACCTTAACCAACCACCTCCCTTTTTTTTGTTGCCTTAAGCAACCTTCTGTCTTCTGTAACCACACCAAATGTAACACATCCTACTAATTTCAGTGTCCTGGATTTACGTTTACTATGTTACGTCTAGTCTGTGAGACCAGTCTGATCTTGCTCTACTATCTTTTTCGGTAGCTGTCATTCTCAACAATACAAATGACATCTCAAACATCTGATCAAAGCATTGAATCAAAGAGTTTGACATTGAAAAACAAATGTCAAATACCAAAAAGCAGTCCTGGGGCCAGTTTTGAGGCGAATGAGAATCTCTCTGTAGACAGTAAAGGAGGTAGAAGGCCTGGGGCAGCTAGCTGGAGGCCTGGGTGCAGGCTGCAGGGAGGGGTGGGTGATCCTGTTCTCAGGAGCTGTCTTGCATCCTGGTGTCACGTAAGACTTTTTTTCTTCCAGGAACATGCGAGGATATTTAACTGTGCTAACAATGTGTACTCATTCATGACTCACCCTCACTTATCCCTCACACAACCCACTGGCTTCTCTCTCTCTCTCTCTCTCTCTCTCTCTCTCTCTCTCTCTCTCTCTCTCTCTCTCTCTCTCTCTCTCTCTCTCTCTCTCTCTACCACAGTAATGCGTGCCGTTAGAAAGGCCTCTTTGTGTACTGGCCTTTTTTCAAACTCGCCATTATGTCTTATGGAGGTGTGCCCATGGCGTAGCATAATCACACTGTCCAAACCCCAGATGATTTTTTGATGTTACATGCATGAATCAGGTGATGCTGTTGTCCCTCTTGTATCTCTCTGGCTTTACTCTGTCAATACGGGGGCCATTCTGATTGCTGTTTTGAAGCTGGCTGGTGTTATTGGTTTCCCCTGTGTAGAGACTGTATTATGACCTGTCCTTCAATGTTGCACTTGTTCTTCCTGAAACGGCGTTGGCCAATTGGTGGTGTCCACGTGTAAGACAATAAATAACAAAAATAGTTCTGGATTTTCTATGGATTCTTCCACACAAAGATTCAGGAGGTTTTATACTCACTGAGAATTATCTTCTGGTAATAGGTGAAGAGGAGAGTATTATTCTGAATGGACTATGAGTGGCCACATAAGATTCAGGCCACTCTATCAGAAGAGGGCAGTAGTCAGGGACAAAAATGGTGGTTTTGCACATGGCTGCCGAAATCCTTCATGTCCGGCAGGGCAGGGCACACAGGCTGGTTCTGTTCAGCATTTCTTTCAGGGGTCTTTTAATTCCACAGGCAGCCGGAGGAGACGGAATTAGTGATACGGTGGGTGATTTTTCACTGCTAAAGGTCCAGGGCTCCAAACCAAATAAATAACGCAGATTCATTTACAGTTTTTTTCTCTCTGGTTCGCACTGAAACGTGGAAAAAAAACCTTCCCCACATTCGACATAAATAGAAGAATAAATAGGAAAGAGTGGCATAGAGTGGAATAGAGTGGCATAGAGTGGAATAGAGTGGCATAGAGTGGCAATTTAAAGGTTATGGTTGAACTTCCACAGGTCAGACAAGTTCTCAGACTTTACCCAGCGCAAACACCTCAATTGACCCAATGCAACGTTTCTTTAAATCTTTTTGTTGTTGTATTGTTAAGAAGGAAATCAACATTTATTTGAAGGTAATCAATGGAGGGTACTGAATTTTACATCTCTCGCAAATGACAAATACCAGCTGGATGGCCTTTGGACACAGGCTTCACGAATCTATCAATGGGAGAATTATGAGTCTGGTTAAGGCAATGCTTTCCAGTCCATTTAAATAGGAGAAATAACATGTGTATCATCACAGTTATACTTCAGGAACCTGGGAAGCAGACCGGCACAGAAACAGCCGCTGGAAGGTACAGTTGGTGCAGGGACGTCCTTTGACAGTTTCCTTCAAAACATCCTCTTCATGAATCAGATGTCTTATTTCCAGAGTATCCCCCCCCCCACCTCCAACCCGCCCCTACTGTCTTGACCTCCTCCCTCTTCCCTCCACCTCTCTCTCTCTCTCTCTCTCTCTCTCTCTCTCTCTCTCTCTCTCTCCCCCCTCTCTCTCTCTTTCTCTCTCTCTCTCTCTGTCTCTCTGGAATAAATACCCTGGTATGTTTCCCTACTCGAACCCGGGGAGAGAGACACCAACACTAAGTTCTTTGTACACTATACATACGCAATGAAACTATAATTACATCTCCTTTAATTGCATCTTATATTGCTTTATATGGGGAGGGGGGCAGGAGTGATGTACTGTGGACATTGATACGGCCACACTTAGTGCTATAGATATACAGTAGGTATAGGCCTTATTACGGTGCACCCACAAAGTCTGCCTTTACAGGGCTGTGATCGGACCATTGCGATGACAGCCGACTATCAAGTTCTTTGATATATCGTCATAAATACAAGCCTTAGACTCAAAGTCATTACTCGGTTTTGCCACGAAATAGTCCAATATCTCATTAGAATTGAATAAGCACTTGGCAACATTGTTGGTAAGCATGACTTACTGTTATGTAACTTGGCTTTGAAGTAATAGATTTGGTTCAGTCCTAATACTCCCCCAACCGATGCAGGATGATTGGTAATGTGTCTGTCTACAATAATACTAATGAGAATTGTGTTTTTCCCTCTCTCTCTCTCTCGCTCTCTCTCTCTCTCTCTCTCTCTCTCTCACCCCATGTTGTCTCTCACTTTCTTCTTTCCTCTTCACCTCTGCCTCAATCTCTCTCACACTTTCTCTCTATCTCCCTTTCCCTCTCTCAATTTTTGTCAATTTCAATGGGCTTTATTGGCATATGTTAGCATTGCCAAAGCAAGTGAAGTAGATAACATACACAAGTGAAATAAACAATAAAAATGAACAGTAAACATTACACTCACATAAGTTCCAAAATAATTAAGACATTAGAAATGTCATATTATGTATACATACGGTGTTGTAACAATGTACAAATGGTGAAAGTACAAAAGGGAAAATAAATAAACATAAATATGGGTTGTATTTACAATGGTGTTTGTCTCCCTCTCTCTCTCTCTCTCTCTCTCTCTCTCTCTCTCTCTCTCTCTCTCTCTCTTTCTCTCTCTCTCTCTCTCTCGCTCTCTATTGTTGCGGGTACATTCAGGCGTCCCTGCGATAGAGCACTCGGCCTGTGGTTAATGGATAACTCACCGGGCCAGGGCAGCCACGATGAAACGTTGACATTTCCCTCCGATTATTCATCCTCCTTTGTTCTGCAGGCTGGAGTGTTTGCTCACGGCCCGGGTTCTGGGCGGAGGCAGGGGGAACCTATCTGAGGCACTCCCCGCTGTTTGCTCGTCCTGTTTGCTCAATATGGTGGGTGGGCAGCAGGGCCATGGGGCTGGGGATGGGGCGACCACTGGTTGGGGAGACAGCCCGAGACAGTGTGCGAACAGATCCCCAGGGATAAACGTAAAGAAACAGCAGTGGGTTAACTAATCATTTCCACAATGACAGAGATTGTCAGGCACAAGTGGATAGATTATTGAATGGATATAGACAGTGCTTGATAACATCTGATACTAGAATAGTCATAGGGATAGTAATAGAATAGTACACATTTAATCAGCAATATAATGTCCGCTGGACATTTGTATCTACGACATCATTTTGCCATTTAGGGATGTACATCAACATTTTATGTAACTCTACAGTAAACAATATGCAAACGTACAAAATATGCACTAAATGACCGTTCATACAATATTGGCATGTGATTCACATTGAAGCATATTTTAATTCTATATTTCAATGAGCGCACATTTTCTCTTTGGCCTAGATAAGATCTTTATGACTCTTTTCGAGGCGCTGCATGTAAAACAAGCCAACAAGCCAAAAATACCCATCTGCCATAAGGAGAAGCTTCCTCTCACTCCCTCAATACAGTACGTGAAGCCAGGTGTTCTCAGACACCTTTCCAAGATGAAAAACGTCTCTATAATAGTATGTAGTCGGCCGGCTTCTAAGAGAGGAATTAGCCTCTGGTCTGAGTGAGCTTAGCCCTCCCTCGTGTTATCCATAGCTCCAGGGGCTCCATGGGTCCATAGCTCCAGATAGCCACTGGGAGACTCT
Source organism: Oncorhynchus clarkii lewisi (assembly GCF_045791955.1). Taxonomy (NCBI): domain Eukaryota; kingdom Metazoa; phylum Chordata; class Actinopteri; order Salmoniformes; family Salmonidae; genus Oncorhynchus; species Oncorhynchus clarkii. The sequence continues at coordinate 8,199,911 of NC_092173.1, read as the reverse complement.
GCAGATAAATGAACCACCAGGGTGAGGGATAGGGGGCAGGGGGGGGGGGGGGGGGGGGGCAGCAGGGGGACTAGCTCAGGTAGATCGCTCACATCCAGAGCCAGGGCCAAAACAATGCCTGGCTTCTCAGAGTGAGACGAGAGTGGATGATCGGGTTGACTGGTATTGTGTCCACTATTTGCTCATTTACTCACCTGGCTCTATCTGTGAATGGATGGCTGGGATGAGGGTTTCAGCCCACTCACGATGCCTGGCTCAGGGATTAGGCAGCAGCAGGGCTAGGATGCATAGGGTTAGGAGATGGAAAGGTTAATTGAAGGATATTAATAATATTGAATATATGGAATTCATTGAATATACTATCAATGGCACCAGTCTTCATATTCTGTGTGGGGTGTCATGTTACAGTTCAGTGATAAGATGTTCTCCAAATCGGTTGTAGATGCTTCCCTGTACCAGTTTAAGATGTATCCATTCACAATGGATTTGCCCATTTAATAGCATCAGTTACACTTGACAACGTTGAGATTGAACCTACAAGTTTCAACAGATCTACACCCTCAGAAAAAAAAGTGCTATCTAGAACCTAAAATGGTTCTCCAGCTGTCCCCATAGGAGACCACTTTGAAGAACCCTATTGGGTTCCATGTAAACCCCTTTCTATAGAGGGTTCTACATGGAATCCAAAAGAGTTCTACTTGGAACCAAAAAGGGTTCTCCTATGGGGACAGCCGAAGAACCCGTTTGGAATCCTTTTTCTAAGAGTGTAGTGTAAATTCAAGTCAGTTGCTGTTCCTGTTATCACCTGATGATGGAAGTTTCCCCCCTGCTGAGACCACCAGCTCATCCATGTGTTTGAGAGAGGGCTGTTTGTGTACACCTGGTTCTGAGAGAGGCTGGGGAGGGACCCTTGGGGAGGGGAACACTGTGGCTTTTACAACTGAGTCAACACACTGCTAATTGCTTTTAACGGGATCAGCGAGAAGCCTCTGTGTGAACCTGCCCCGGTCCAGCCCTTGTTTGGTCGTGAGGGCATCGGGGGATTGTCTTCTCGTGCAGGAGTTCTCAAACTGGGGTCTGCAGACCCCTGGGGGTCCGTGGAGGTACTGCAGGTGGTCCGCGGCCAGATCTCCCCCGACCCCAAATGAGTTGTCCTAAAAAAAAAAACTGTTTTGCTAGCAACAACAGATGAAACAAATTTGGCCTAGAGATCTGTTAACCAATTTTACAGGTTGCATTACAATACAATGTAATCTTATTAAACAACAATACAGGCTACCCTTAGACGCACAACTGGGCCTGGGAGGCTCACAGGGATCCACAGTACTCTAACAAGGATCCAATTTTCAACTCAATACTTATTTTATTCCTTAAAATGTTGTTTTGTACTGTAATTTAAGCTTTAAAACTGCAAAAGTGTGTCTCTGCCCAATGGCAATTGCAGGAAATTACCTTGAAAACGTTTTAAATGTTATCTCCGATGCGAAGAGGAGGGGCTTTAAACTTGGTTAGTCCAATCATGCGCTGCAGCAGTTATAGTAAAACTCCTTGTATGCTAATTTAATGCACTCTAAAGTCAAAAGTTTGGAAACCCATGTTCTAGTGGGTCACCCAGGGCAGGGAAGGTACACACACACACACGCGCACTTGCACGCGCACGCACACACACACACACGCGCACTCGCACGCACACACACACACACGCACTTGCACGCGCACGCACACACACACACATGCGCTTGTATGCACACACAAACATACACACGCACACACATACACACAGATACTGTGCCTCTCTGACATGTGAAGGCTGTCAAGATTTGTGAAGGGTGCTGTGTCACGAGACAATGGCTCAGCAGGGACCATCATGGAGAAACAATGTGCAATGTGGGAAGGATGCGTCTAAACATGAAGTAAATCCATTGTGACCTCAACCGCGTGACCCCCCGATCTCTACATCTGGGTTACCCCAGCTTTTTTGCTGTATAAAGTAGTGCACCAAATAGGGGATAGGGGGACATTTTGGGACGGACACAGAGTGCCTATGATAAAGGAAGTAGGACAAAGATACGAGATGATTAAAGAACAAAGTGTGACCCCCAAAAGGGGAAGACATTATTCATTCAGACTATTTCCCCTCTTCTGTATTGGAATAGTATTGTGAGGAGTACTCAGGAGGGTTTGACAGCTCTCTGGCCATATAGAATGTGCTCTTCATAGCATTTGAACCCAGTTGACGGTTGTGAGACTGTTTCGACCGGTGAGTGTGATTTAACCACATCATCTATAAACAGTAAACGGTAGTGAGAGTTGGAGGTTACACCAGACCAAGATGTTTGCCAAGCAAATAATAGCACAGACAATAAAGACATGATGATTACCATCACCATTAAGGATAGCGGGTCCAATCAGAGAGTCCGCACAGACCGTTGAAAGTGTAATTGGTGGGGTTTTTATCAGTATTATTTCCATGTTATGTCCCCTTGCCTTAATTAGAATACACAGGAAAGCAATCAATTAAGTGTTTGGTCTCCAATAATGTCAACTTGTGAGATCCAAAACTGAAGCTGGTAGAAGCAGGTATTGTAGCATAAATGAAACACCCTTTAACCTTTTACTGCAGTGGGCTAAATCAGAGGTGCACTGAGGGATTCCTGGTAATCTTGAACAAATCTACTTTGAGACAAAGGTATTCACCTCACACACATGGTTATGGGCTTAAAAGAAAGAAGACACCTGTACCATGTCAGCTATAGAGACAAAATGTATTACATTTTGAGTTTGCATCGTAATATTACACTTTATTTACATCACATGTAACAACACTGTTTGACATAGAAAAAATTGATTAAAAAAATTTAATAAAAAAAGTGTATTAAGGATGAAATTATGAAAAATATTAATAGCATTCCACCCATGAGGCCACTAGGTCATTTGACAGCAGGAAAGGGATACGATCCATGAACTCTGTTCTGTAGATTGTGTTAAACCTATGGCTCCATATTCAGACACAATTATTAATTGTACCGTAAATGACATGAGGAACTTGAAACAAAATACATCATTCAGTCATACAGCTCACTACTGATCCGCGGACAGTTAATTTTCCTAGGCTGAATCAAAAACCGCAATGTAGTGGTTATGTCCTGGCACTGGACAAAGGTCTGTAACAAAAGTTAATATAATAACAGTGGTTCATTTAATAAAGGTAATAACTTGTAGATTTTTTAATGTAATACAATTGGTTACGGACTCCTGACCAATTCTGCTATTTTGTGTGTTTTTTTGCACTGATCTCTATTGGCGAATGTACGATCACTGGAGAACAAACTGGACGAGCTCTGTTTGAGACTAACCTATCCAAGGGACCTGAAGAACTGTAATGTCCTACGGTTCTCGGAGTCCTGGCTGAACAAGGACATGGATAATATACATCTCGTTGGTTTTTCTATGCGTCGGCAGGACAGAACGGCAGCATCAGGTAAGCTCGAGGGGGGTGGTGTGTGTCTCTTTGTTAACAACAGCTGGTGCGCGATCTCTAATATTAAGGAAGTCGAAAGATTCTGTCTGCCTGAGTTAGAATACCTCATAATAAGCTCTAGACCATTCTATTTTTTCATCTATATTTTTTTGTAGCTGTCTATTTACCACCACTAACCGATGCTGGCACTAAGACCGCACTCAACACATTGTATAGAGCCATAAGCAAAGAAAAAAATGCTCACCCAGAGGCGGCGCTCCTAGTGGCAGGTGATTTTAGTGCAGGAAAACTGCAATCTATTTGACCTAATTTGGCAGCGACAGGCTCCAACACCATCACTAAGTTTGCCTACGACACGACGATGGTGGTAGGCCTGATCACCTAATGACGAAGAGAGAGCCTATAGGGAGGAGGTCAGAGACCTGGCAGTATGGTGCCAGGACAAAATCCTCTCCCTCAACGTCAACTAAGGCAAAAGAGCTGATTGTGGACTACAGGAAACGAAGGGCCGAGCACTCCCCCATTCACATCGACAGGGCTGTAGGGGAGCAGGTCGAGAGCTTTAAGTTCCTCTGTGTCCACACAACTAAAGATCTATCATAGTCCAAACACACCAACACACTATATAAGAGGCCACAACAACACCTCTTCCCCCTCAGATCCTAAAAAAGTTATATAGCTGCACCATTGAGAGCATCTTGACTGGCTGCATCCCTGCTTGGTATGGCATCTGCTTGGCATCTAACCTCAAGATGCAACAGAAGATAGTGCGTAAGGCCCAGTACGTCACTGGGGTCGAACTCCCTGCCACCCAAGACCTCTATACCAGGCGGTGTCAGCGGAAGGCCCTAAAAATGGTAAAAGACTCCAGCAGTTCTCTCTGCTACCGCATGGCAAGCAGCACCGATGCACCAAGTCTGGAACCAACAGGACCTTAAACAGCTTCCACCCCCAAGCCATAAGACTGCTAAATAGCGACTCATCGTGTATCTATTATTACTTTTATTATTACGGGTTTTACTTTTCTATTATTTCTCTATTTTCTATCTCTCTGTGTTGTTGGGAAGGGACCAAACGTAAGCATTTCACTGTTAGTCCACACCTGTTTTTTATGAAGCATTTGACAAATACAATACAACTTGATTTGATTATATAATGTAATAACTTGACGTTTAAAGGGGCAATCAGCAGTTGAAATAATAACAAATAATAACAAAGCGAACTGCCACCCTTTTTTTGGTAAAAAACTCAGTAAACTCGTAAACTACAACGGTAGTGATCGATCAGGGCCCGGTCAGGGTGCGGCCAGGGTGCGGAAGTCCAATGCGAACTCCTCGTCCCCCTGCCTCAGGTGCACAAGACGTTCATCCTTGAATTGGTAGAATTGGTAGGAATAGAAACCAGGTGTGTAGAAAACAAAGACAAAACAAAATTGAAAATGAAAAGTGAATCGGCGATAGCTAGAAAGCCGGTGACGTCGACCGCCGAACGCCACCCGAAAACAAAGAGAGGGACCGACTTCGCCGGAAGTCGTGACAGCCTGACTCCCCACAGGAAGGTGCTAGAGCACGATGAGACAAGGAAATCCTGGGCGGCCAAACCCTTCCCTAACCCGGATGACGGCGGGCAAATTGTGCACTGCCTCATGAGTCTCCCAAAGTAACTTTAGTTAAGTAAACAATATTTTTCTTAACTGTAGCTTTAGTGTAGCTTAACCTTTTTTTGGAAAACTATTTTTTCAGAGTAGCTTCCCCAACACTGCCCACACATACAAACACACGCGTGTGACAAAATAACACACACACATACATTTATTTCAAAATAAAGGTATAATGTATAATGGAAATTGTTGTTGTCACCATACCCAACCCTATGACACCGCAAACACAGAACAGGCTTTGAGCAGAACAGGATCAGCATGGCCCTTGTAGCAGTTTAGGGGCAAAGTGCCTTACTCATGGTCACCAAGGCAGTGGGAAATAGCACCTGAAAAGTGATGTAGGTGTGGTTAAACTTGTCTGAGACCGAAAGATTTGTGTAAGCTCCCTGAGCTAATGTCTACGCTTAAGCTTAGCTTGGCCTGCAGGAACTGCCAGAATAAAGGGACCACTTGAGTAAATGAGTCATCTGATGGCTCTCTTATGGTGTGGGGTACATTTTCCTGGCATGGTTTAGGTCCACTCAACCACATTTATTGGGAAGGTAAACACCAATAAATGCACAGCCATTCATAGGGATCACCTTCAACCTATGGTGAAGCATTTCTATCCTGATAGGAGTGGTTTCTTCCAAGATGACAATGCCCACATCCACAGGGCACAAGTGATCATTGAATGGTTTGATTAGCATAAAAACGATGTAAGCCACATGCCATGGCCGTCTCAGTCACCAGAGCTCAACCTAATTGAAGACTTATGGGAGATCCTGAAGCGGAGCCTGAGACAGCGTTTTCCACCACCGTCAACCAAACACCAAATTATGGAATTTCTCATTTAAGATTGGTGTCTCATCCCTCCAATAGAGTTCCAGACACTTGTAGAATCTATACGAAAGCGCATTGAAGCTGTTCTGGCTGCTCGTGGTAGCCAAACACCCTTTTACGACACTTTATGTTGGTGTTTCCTTTATTTTGGCAGTTACCTGTAGGTTAGAAACCAGTTTGTCCCATTGGTGGTGTGACCTGGATAGGCATCTGTGAGGAGGTGAAATGGGTGGTGGAGTGTCACATAGGTGGTTCTATAAGCCATGCTTGTGTGTTTAGAAACCTTTTTTGATACCTAAAGAGGTTAAAGTGGCAGGACAGTAACTGAACAATCTGTCTGGTGTGAGCCAGACAGTTGCTGGTGTTCAAACCTTATGACCTTGCTGAACTAGCCTAGAGGGTAGAGGGGCTGGCCAACAACCGGATAATTGCTGGTATATAATCCTAGATGCCATCTCCTGCCATTGTGCCCTTGAGCAAGGCACAACCACATAAGTCTTCAGGTCTCACACAAGGTTACAGAACATGCAAGTTTGGTTCCCCAAACTACCAAACCACCTCTGTTACACTTTAAGATCCATCTGGGCAAAGACTGGATTCCAACCCAGGTTTCTAGATCTACCACAAGGTTTCAAGCAAGGTTACTCGTCATGTAGCCTACCGTAGCAGGTATAGAGAGACGCCATAGCAGAGTTCCCACTTCTGCTTTTCAGGGGAAACGGAAGTCAGGTTGAAAATACTGTATCCCTGAAAACGGGATGTTAGCGTTTTTTGGCGACTCCACATAGAATACTCCTCACGATACACTCCCTGTTGTGTGCATGGTGTGTCAGGGGTCAGGTACTGCAAAAATACAAGTTCCAGTTGAACCAAAATCGGGACTGTGAAAGATCTGCATTCTAGTACGGTTGACATTTAAAGGATTGAGCCGACATCTGCAGCTGTTTACTTTGAATGTGATCTTCTCAACAGGCGTAACATTGCCTTTAAATGCTACATAGCCGAAAAGGGGGCCATCGGACTGAATCCTTGCCTCAGTAAAGATGTTTTCTATTGCTTGTGAGTGTCTCTATGTATGATCATTCCTGTATGATGTGCATGACTTTGTTTGTGTTACAATTGGCTGTGGGTGGTGGCATGTGCATCAAATTGAGGGAAGTAGTAGATAAAAACATTCATTTTGGTATGTTATTACACAATCGGTTGAAATTATTACATTATTCATCCAAAACGTTGTTACTTACCGGTTAATGTAATAACTACCAGTTAATGCAATAACTTATAACGTTTTATTTCATTAACTGGTAGGTTATTACACTAACCGTTGTTACAAGGTCCTAGACCAGCACTCTGAAACACCTTTCTCTTTTCGTACACACATTTCTCTTCCTGCAAAGCTTTTGTGCTACTGCATGTGAATCTCTTACACAGTGTGTGAGAGAGGAAATGTTTCAGCAGACCCATTCATTCGGTAAATTCTCTATTTTCTTTATAGCCCTTTCCAACTACCTCTTCAGGCTGCTGGAAAGTTCTTTCCTCTCCACTATTGATGGTGCCTGTAAAAGCAGTGATGGTCTGGAATGTTTGCAGTTGATTGTTGAGCGCTAGGTTAGTCACCTGTCTGATGGATGTGTTCTTTTGATAGCTGAAAACTCTCCAATGAACACAAGGTGACAATTCCCTCCAAAACCTGGCCGAGAGAACTAAGAGTGAGAGTTTGGACGAGGACACATTCGGTTGGCAAGGTGACATGGTGGAGGGTGAAGGATGGGGATTCCAAGCGTTCCTCCCAATTTGTCACGCACCTTATTGACAGGCCAACATTTGGAAATACTGGGTTTCTCCCGTTCTCCGTTGATGGTTGGGGCCAAGGCACTGGCCATTTTCTTATGGACTTTAATCACATTACCAAAACAATGAAAGAGTTCAAAGCCTAACATTTAACAGTACTGGCAACATTTTCAGTTCTAAATAGAAGACTGAAATCACAAAGGAAGCACATCTTTTAAGTAGCCTATCGAAGTAACTGCAATCTGCTTGGAGAGTTTAACAAAATACTAATCGACACGGTTTGTTGTGTATCAAAATGGATGAGTCAAACATTTCAATCTGTTTTTTAAAAATGTTTCCTATGTTAATACCTTTTTTTTAGGGTTGGCTGCTAGCCGATTTGCAGTGTTGTGTCCAACATGAACTGATAAGGGCCTTTATATTTTTTTCAGTCCCCACACTGGCCCGGCTGCTGGCTCAGTGCCAACTGATAAGACCGCCGCCTACCACCTGTATTAATGATTGGTCAAGCCCGCCTTCTACTCCAGCAGTTGCCAGAGAACACATGTCGGATTAGAAAAAAGTTGAACCCCTCTGTAAAATGGTAATATTCGAACATCTACAGAAAATATGATGACTGGAGCAAAGATTTCTCCTTAAATAGAACTCAACAATCATGAACAGCAACGCCTGAGACTGTCTTTCTGTTCTTTCAGACGATCCAACCAAACCCAACATCAAAAGGAGTTCAACCCCAACCCATCAGAGAAGCTGCATTGGAGCCATAGCCTAAATCTAAAGAGGATATTTTAACAGGACAGTACACTCTAGCTCAGTTACTCAGACAGTTTTTGTTTGAAATGTAAAATTCCCACCTAATTATTAGACCTCCCTCTCATGTTTCACTTGCTAACCAATGTAGCGTCCATCCTCCCTCTTCAGATGAACCTATTTCTCATATTTCATTTGGAAAGAGGTTCCAGCCCAGGACAAGGCTCACTTCTACACCATATTCCCTGTGTCTCAGTTTCGCCCCCGGTCCTGGCATTTTCACCGGGCGCTGACCCAGGGGCCGTCAGTCTGTGGTGGATAAAATTAAATCCTAGTTAATGAGTAGCCCGTGGCGCTGTGGCCTGCTGCTACATGTGTGGGGGCCAAGGACAGCGACAGATAAGGCCAGCCCAGCAGACATGGCCAGGGAGAAGAGGGAGGGGACCAACTGCAAACAGGATTGTGTTGGTGACAATGGAAGCCACCTATTGGAAGGTATAGTTTATGTCATAATCATCCAAACATGTGATTCCTTATTCCATCTAGAGCTAATAGTTATCCCTGCCTGTTGAGATATACTGTATGAGGGCCAGACTGGGTGAGCTAGCCATTACTACTGGATTTTTCTGTCTGTGACCTCTGAACTCTCACCCAGTTGGTTAAATTCAGTCTACTTCCTGTTATTTCCTCATTTTTAAAGTACAGTATCTAATATAATCACTGTGAATTTACACAACAACAAAAAGTGAACAACCGTCAATTCTCGGGTGGGAAAAACACAGAATCCCAAAAACTCTCAAAAAGCTTTGCTAGAGTAGGTGTTATTAGAAAGCCTTATGCAAGAGAAACAGGCACTTCACACAAAACCCTTGTAAGTCAAAGGGGTATCCTTTGTAATCTACCATAAAGATGCTTACGCAAACACCTGTTGTCCGGTAAAATAACTGCCGGAAAGCTTGGCGCAACAACTATTGGGGATTTGGATTAATTTGGATCGATATTTCAGATACTCCTCTTTCCCCACCTCTTCCCGCTCACCGTCCTTGTTCGACCAGACTGGCTAATGAGTTACCTGGGATCTCTGCCCCATCCCACTCACCCCTACCTCCCCCCTACCTCACCCACCCCACCAGCTCCCAGTCACTCTACTCATCCCATCCTTCCTCCCCTCCTCTCTGACCCCCACACCCCCATACCTCAGTCCATTATCTGCCAGCCTTTACCCGGGCGAACAAACTGTTCAATGTTCCCCTCTCGCTCCCCTCTCCCTTATACACGTCCCCAGGTCACCAGGTCCAAAAAAAGAGAGGGCCAACAGAAAGTTAACCCTATCCAGTGTAGGCTGCCAACCAGGTTATCTCTATGGCCAAAGACTACTGTCCTCTGAGAGATTGATTGCTCTACCCTATTCTCTAGCAAAGGAATTGAACTTCATTCTGGACTTTTGCATGTCACTTTGACTATAATGGATAATTGACATTTATAAAACATTAGTGTTGGATTGTTTGAAAAACTGGTACCTATATACAAAATTAAAGGATGAAAAGTGCTTTAATTTTGAGTGTCATTGTGCATTGTTATGGCCATAGCACAAGGCTAGGTGGGCCCAGAGCATGTGTTTGAATAGGCGTCACCCAAGCTAATGGGTGCTAGCACTCCACCCAGTTTCACGCTCACAATGGCTACCAAGCCACAGGATTAGATCTCCACCGTTTCTTCTCCGTGCAAATGGCTTTCTCAAGATCCGGGTAGCATTAACTGTGTGTGCGTGTTTGTGTGTGAGAGAGATAGAGCGAGAGAGAGAGAAAGAGAGAGAGAGTCAGGTGAGTTGTTTCTAAAGTCTCCCTTACATTGCCCTGTAGAAATGATGTGTGCACACCTTCAGAAGGAAATCTAAATGTACACAGAGAGCTATGACATGAATAATATGCACGTCAATCTCTCCTGGCTCAAAGTAGAGGAGCGATTGACTTCATCACTACTTGTACAGTATTTGTGAGAAGTATTGACATGTTGAATGAACCGAGCTGTCTGTTTAAGCTACTAGCACACAACTCAGACACCCATGCATACCCCACAAAGCATGTCACCAGAGGTCTCTTCACAGTCCCCAAGTCCAGAACAGACTATGGGAGGCGTACAGTACTACATAGAGCCATGACTACATGGAACTCTATTCCACATTAAGTAACTCATGCAAGCAGTAAATTCAGATTTAAAAAACAGATAAAACTACACCTTATGGAACAGCAGAGACTGTGAAGAGACTCACACACACACGCAGGCAGAGACACACGCATACACACATAATAACATATGCACTATACACACACGTATACATGTATTTTGTGTTGTCGATATGTGGTAGTAGAGTAGTGGCCTGAGGGCACACACTTAATGTATTGTGAAAAATTGTATGAAATGTAATGTAATGTTTTTAATTGTATATAATTTGTTTTGTAACTTAATTTTGCCTTGGCAGCAGCTAATTGAGATGCATATAAATAGAAAATACTAATATTGAGTTTGAAAGGAGGCCAAAAACGTATTTTTAACAGCACACGTTACCATGGTAGAGAGAGAGGGTGTGTGTGTGTGTGTGTGTGTGTGTGTGTTTGAGAGAGAGCGAGAGAGAGACAGAGAGAGAGAAAGAGAGAGCGAGAGAGAGACAGAGAGAGAGAAAGAGAGAGAAAGAGAGAGAGAGAAAGAAAGAATATAAATAGAGCGAGAGAGATAATAATGAATTAAAGGTTAAATAAATAAAACATGTTTTTTAAAGAGAGAAAGCGAGCGAGAGAGAGAGAGAGAGAGAGAAAGCGAGAGAGAGAGAGAGAGAGAGAGAGAGAGAGAGAGAGAGAGAGAGAGAGAGAGAGATCCTAATGATGATAAGAAAATATACCAGGTGGATGAAAAACAACAAATGAGTCAGTCAGTTTCTAAAGTCTCCCCTACATTGTCCTGTAGAAAATATTTGTTATCACGAATGTATTGAGGCAAACAATTACAGGTACGTTTGACTTGATGCCTCAAGAAAAGTGTCCTAAATTACATCAACTACAACTTCTGGCACTGTCTGTACTCATTAACCAAAACAGGAACACTAACCAAAGGTATGAGTACTACAATGAGTCTCTGGTCAGGTGGTCACTGCGAGTCTGACATGATCTGCTGTGTCACAGGCTGGCTGGGCAGTTCCCAACAGATCCAGGTGTGTTAGGCACAGATAAAAACATAATAAGTTAAACAAGAAAATGGGGAGAGAGGGGGAAAAGGTATAGGCTCCCTCTGCCAGGTGTGACATCACATACAGGGAAAGGACATGCATGCAGGGGAAATTTCCCCCTACTGAGGGGAATTGCGCCAGCTTTTATAGCCTTATGCCAGCAAGTGGGGTCTGACTCACCCTGTCATAAAAAAAAGTACGCGACAATGGAAGTCTCCATGGTAACCCCCCTCCCCTCACCCATTTGCCACACTCACCTGTGCCTCTCACATTCATTAATTATCCCTCTGTCTGGTGACATCACCTCTGATATTCTCGGTATTTGATGTCTGGGTTCTCCTGCCCTCTACGCTTAAACTCCATTTGACCCAATGGTTTGGAAATAAACATTCATGAGAACTTGAATCTACACATCAAGGGCCACAGATTGACAGTCATTCTCCTCCTACTCTGGATAGAGAGCAAAAGTCAAGCCAAAAAAGGCAAAGATGAGGACTTTTTCACTGTTTATAGGTGCAACAATAGCTGCCCGGACACCAATCCTAGGCTTTTAATCACACAAAGTCAACATTGTCTCCAGAGTGTACTTAGTATGCTTTTCATGCTTTTCATTTGGGCCTGGACAGTCATACTGCTCCCACAAACAAGCAAGCTAATTGAGCTAGCATGTGCAAAGAGCCTATTGTAATAGTGTACACATTGCAGAGGCCACCTACATAAACCAGGTTACATGTACCACTGTGGAACCACCAAAAGGCATACATTTCACAGGTTTTTTTCTCTCCTGAGGTCAGTCAGAGATTTCTTTTGAAGCAGCTTTGCAAAGAAGGGTTTATTTGCCTGTAAAAAAATAGTTTAATAAAGTGTCCTTTCATCTGTTAGGATATTGCATCAGTTACGGGGGGAGTTTGACAGTGGATGTGTTTATTTTTAACTACACTGTTCTTGAGGAAGGTAGACAGTATGAGCCTAATGGTTGAGTTTTAGTCTTCAGCCTAGATTACGGATATTTTTACATTGTGAGAAGGCATCCATCAAGTCAACTTTACCTAAACAACTGGATAACCATCTCTTGCAGAGAGGAACTAGTAATCTTCAGCAAATTCACCATCTCCATCCCTCCTCTTTCAGACTTTTTGGCACCATGTGGTTACAGTAGGTAGGCCTACTGTGGAAAGCACAAACATATTTAGTGTCATATTAAGGGGTCCCACAGGGCTCTGTTCTGGGTCCATTCCTGTTCTCTATATACATGCTGCCACTCGGTATATTAATCATAGGATTTGGACTAAACCTTCATTTTTATGCTGATGACACACAAATATATGTGAGGACAAAAAGGGATACTGTAACGGTAACAACTAAACTGACAGACTCTCTAGATGCAATCAAGAGATGGATGCAGTTAAACAGAGCGTGTGCTTATTGGCTCTAAGAGTGCACAGAGCAAGATGAGCACATTCTACCTTTCTCAAGGGTGATGCATCTAAATACATATGAGTGAACTATTCCCCAGCACACACACAATGATCATCAGACTCAAACAGCCTGGTTACACCAGCAACAAACCAGTGCAGCATGGGTGACAGAGCCTTCTCACATGTGGCCCCTCAGCTCTGGAATGCGCTACCTACACATGTAAGGGAGGCAACTTCAATTTATATGTAATTTTTTGTGTTACTCAACCAAATTCACATAGAAATCTAAGATATAGATCTACTTGAAAGCAAGTCACATAAGCGGTAGATCTGCTCTATGTGCGATATTTCTATGCTTTCAATTCTTAAGTTTAGTTTTTGCTTACTTTCGGTTTGGTACACCAGCTACAAACAGCTGAAAATAAAGTATTTTGGGTTATTGAAAATATATTTCACAACGGTTAGATGGTACAATGATTCTCCACACTACGCCTTGCTTGTTTTGACAGATAAACTATAATTAGGCAAACTATTAGAAGTTTTACAACTAGTAAATGGCAAAGTTTATTTTGTATCAGTAGGTAGGTAATGGTTTGATGTATTGTGCTTGTTTTTTAATGTATAGTTGCTGAATTTTGTTTGAGTTTAGTTTTCTTCCTTATGCGCATTGGGTATGGGAAATGCACTTTACAAATAAAAATATATTATTAATATTAAATTGATTGGAAACAATACACCTCAGGATTAATTTGGTACATCATTGTTCTGATTTGTAAGCTACAATTTGTTATTTGAAAATAAACATCCTTTTGATCATAATAGGCCTTCACTTGTGCAAGTTGTGTTATTTTAATGCCATGGGTCTGAATAACTGTACTGAAGGCCTACGAAATACATTCTTCCATCAGGAAGGAATTGGACAGGTAGGCTAAGCAGGTAAATCTCCCTTTACAATAGCAGGTGTTCGATATGGGCTAGGCTAGGCCCTAGGCTAGCCTACTTTGTAAAAAGTCTGTCTTTCTAACTTGGAGTGAGTCTGGTTTGCCATTGGCTAAACAAATGTCAGGTCAACCCTTGAACGGGAAGTTATATCAGAATAGATAAGTATAGTTTTGACACACAGACACAGTCAAAAACAGTAGGCACATTTTTTTTGGTGCCCGTTTTGGTGCCAGTCTCTGGGCTGTCATTAAAAAAAAATCTAAAATATTTGAATATATGACTTTAACATAATTTGACACAATAAAAGGTATATATTCTAAACCAATGTTTAAAAACATTTTCATTAATACGTTTGCCTTTGCAGTCAGCCTGCAAGGAATAACGCAACGCAAGAAACAATAGGCCACATTATCAAACGTCACTTCCTTCAAATGCAAGTGATCATTATTTACTTATGCTTATTTATTTATAAATATATTTACTTTTTTATCGAAACATTTATAACTGGTCCAAGCGCAATCGAGTATATGGACCACGTCCATACCTACAGAATAGTTTATAGAGAAAGTAGAATTTCTTGGCATGACGGGAGGAGTTATTTATCGTATCCTGGATGAGCGACAGTTTCAGAGGAGTTACTTACCTGATCGTATCCTGGATGAGCGACAATTCCCGAGGGCCTCGCCCTTCAACGGCTGTCCCCTCCCTGGGGACGTTATTACCGCTTCGTTTTCCCGCACCTTGCCTCACAGCACTGAAAGACGCAGCAAATTACACAACACTTTATGATAAAATAAAGTAAACAGTGTGTGTGTGCGTATGTGTGATGATGATGTAGATTGTTATTTTTTTCTATTATTAGCATAAATATGCATATTGTTGATGATCAACATTAATCTGAACCTAGTTGGGGGCCTCTATCGGGTTTGTGACTAGGCTATGTGACAAAAATAAAAATACCTGCGCACATGACAGTGGGACTTCACTACATAAGGGACTTATCCATTCATTGTAGGCCTGGGCATCACCTGCTTTTGGCATCAGTCACAGTATTTGTGGATTGTTACCATAATCAGTATAATCAGATCAAATGAATAAACCCAATAGGATTTGCTATGATCTTACAGCGCCCTCGTTTGGTTGTCAAAACTACATGGCGAGTACAATGAGGGGCTTTTGGTTTGATGTAGCCATAGAGTATGATAGAAGCCTCCAGTGGCCAAAAGGTCATCTTAGCGTGGACAGCGCCATTGAAGGTCTTACACCATTTTTATTTATGTAGTCAACTAGGTGGAACTTTCAACTTCATTGGCTGAGCCCTCCTGGTGACCCTGTTGGAGTCATGTCCAACTTGGTCATGAGAAGGGGTCAGCCAATCATGAAGAAGAAAATAAATTGACTACTTCAAAATGTATATTGCCTCAATGGCGTTGTCCGTCCCTGTACAGGCACAAAAACGAGTCCTCTATCTATCTTTATGGATGTAGCCTCTGCAGAGCCTGTCGAGTCCCGGACATCGAGATGTACCAGTTTTCAGGGGAAATGGAAAGAGAGTCTGTGACGCGACTATCCGCTTTTGGCGTTAACGTCCATCTTAACTCCTCCACATTTACTGGATTGGTTAAACCGTGCAGAAGACAACCTCACTCGGCACTTTTGCATCCTTGTCAAGATCAGTATGTAAGGCATCTACTTTCAGGCGTTAGATGCGATGCCTCACATATGACGTTGGGTTGGATTCTCATTGGTTGTTTAGGCTTGGTCATATGACCACACGCTCGAGACGGCGAACCCAATTTGTAAAGTATTTGCTCTGGTATTTTCTCATTCTGGCAATTGCATTTTGTTTATCTACATTTAGTTGTTAAAAACAATAGCCTAATGTAACCGGTAAAAACATTAACGATAATTTACATTCGGTAATTTAATCCATGAAAGAATTCACAAGGCCCGGCCGCATGATTTCAGGTATGGATGTGAGTGTCTTGTTGTTTTACTCGCTTATATAGCCTTTGATCATCTAGGCACGCTCCAAACATCGACACATTGTTGCAACCAGTGGTGGGAAAAGTACTAATTGTCATACTTGAGTAAAAGTAAAGATACCCTAATATAAAATGACTCAAGTAAAAGTGAAAGTCACCCAGTAAAATACTACTTGAGTAAAAGTCTAAAAGTGTTTAGTTTTAAATGTACTTAAGTATCAAACGTAAATGGAACTTCTAAAATGTACTTAAGTATCAAAAGTAAAAGTATAAAGCATTTCAAATTCAGTGTATTAAGCAAACGAACCAGACAGCACAATTATTATTATTATTTTTTGACGGATAGCCAGGGGCACACTCCGACACTCAGACATAATTTACAAACGAAGCAATTGGTGTAGTGAGTCAGCCAGATCAGAGGCATTAGGGATGACCAGGGATGTTCTCTTGATAAGTGTGTGAAGTGGACCATTTTCCTGTCAAAATGTAATGAGTACTTTTGGGTGTCAGGGAAAATGTATGCAGTAAAAAGTACATTATTATCTTTATGGAATGTAGTAAAGTAAAAGTTGGCAAAAATATATTTAGTAAAGTACATATACCCCCAAAAACTACGTAAGTATTTTAAAGTATTTTTAATTACGTGTTTAACTCCACTGGTTGCAACAATGTTATGGCTATAATGTAACCGCTGCAATACTCATGCAATGTGATATCTATTTGATTGACAAGTTCAGCAAATAAAAACAGGAAATTGACTCATAGGCCTACACTAGGTGTTCAGAACACTTTCAATATGCATAGGCAATTGGTGGTTACGACACTCAATTTACTGACAAGGGAGAAAGAGGAACATAAACACAAAATCTGAAACAATATGTTTTATCAAGTCTTTATTTCACTGTACCATGGATATGGGGACCTACGCATAACCGTGTTTGTCTATGACTCAATGCCAATTACCATGGGGCAAGCTCCATCTTATCTTCCATAATGACATGGTCATTGAAGATAACCATTTAAGGGTAAAGTTTGAAATAAGTAGCATTTTCTCTAACGCTGACTCGCCTCATAAGCATTCTTCCTCGTATTTACCCTACAAATGTAGTTATTCTTACAAAGAGATAGACTAGGCCAGCCACAAGACTATGTTTTGTTTTGTCTTGTTGAATTTAGCAGTAACAATATGCCATTTGTTTGACTAAAAGCACTTGTTATTTGTGTCTTTGAGAACCAGTCATTAGCAAAGCAAACAATGGTCAACATGATTCTGTTAACATCTTGCCTTTAAGTTCGTACAGCTTGATAGCCTATTCATAGTCACTAGAGCCCTGCCCTCAGTCGAGGCTTCCCACTCGTGACTTGCAGCTCTGAAACAGCTCATTTAACTTCTCCTCAGAAACGGATATGTTTAAGCGTATCTAAGATGCTTCTGCTTTTCTGGAACATTTTGTCCAGAAATTGCGTATTATCTTATTGGAGTCATGAGCATAGGAAATGTGTTCCACGTATTAAATGTCAAGCCACAAGATGTGCTCTGGAGTATCTCGTGCTGTTTGTCAAATGATACAGTGCATTCGGAAAGTATTCAGGCCCCTTGATTTTTTCCCCCACATTTTGTTATGTTACAGCCTTATTATAAAATTGATTACATTAATTTAATCTTCATCAACCTACACACAATACCCCAAAATAACAAAGCAAAAACAGGTTTAGAAATTTTAGCAAATTTGTAAAAATAAATAAATAATAATAAATGGAAATCACATTTTCACAAGTATTCAGACCCTTTACTCTGTACTTTGTTGAAGCAACTTTGGCAGCGGTTACAGCCTTGAGTCTTCTTGGGTATTATGCTACAAGCTTGGCACGCCTGTATTTGGGGAGTTTCTCCCATTCTTCTCTGCAGATCCTTTCAAGCTCTGTCATGTTGGATGGGGAGTGTCGCTGTACAGCTATTTTCAGGTCTCTCCAGAGATGTTCGATTGGGTTCAAAAGTCAAGGCTCTGGCTGGGCCATCAAGGAAATTCAGAGACTTGTACTGAAGCCACTCCTGCATTGTCTTGGCTGTGTGCTTAGCATCGTTGTCCTGTTGGAAGGTGAACCTTCGCCCCAATCTGAGGTCCTGAGCACTCTGGAGCAGGTTTTCATCAAGAATCTCTCTGTACTTTGCTCCGTTTATTTTTCCCTCGATCCTGACTAGTCGCACAGTTGCTGCCACTGAAAAACATCCCCACAGCATGATGCTGCATCCACCATGCTTCACTGTAGGGATGGTATTGGCCAGGTGATGAGCGGTGCCTAGTTTCCTCCAGAAGTGACGCTTGGCATTCAGGCCAAAAAGTAAAATCTTGGTTTCATCTGACCCGAGAATCTTGTTTCTCATGGTCAGAGTCCTTTAGGTGCCGTTTGGCAAACTCCAAGCGTGTTGTCATGTGCCTTTTACTGAAGAGTGTCTTCCGTCTGGCCAGGCTACCATAAAGGCCTGATTGGTGGAGTGCTGCAGAGATGATTGTCCTTCTGGAAAGTTCTCCCATCTCCACAGAGGAACTCTGGAGCTCTGTCAGTGACTATCGGGTTCTTGGTCACCTCTCTGCCCAAGGCCCTTCTCCCCTGATTGCTCAGTTTGGCCGGGCGGCCAACTCTTGGAAGAGTCTTGGTGGTTCTAAACTTCTTCCATTTAAGAATGATGGAGGCCACTGTGTTCTTGGGGACCTTCATTGCTCCAGAAATGTGCTTCGACACAATCCTGTCTCGGAGCTCTTAAGGACCATTCCTTCAGCCTCATGGCTCATGGTTTTTGCTCTGGCATGCACTGTTAACTGTGGGACCTTATATAGACAGGTTTGTGCCTTTCCAAATCATGTCCAATCAATCAATAAGGATGATTAATGGAAACAGGATGCACCTGAGCTCAATTTCTTGTCCCATAGCAAAGGGTCTGAATACTTACGTAAATAAGGTATTGCTGTTTTAAAACATATATAAATTAGCAGACATTTCTAAAAACCTGCTTTGTCGTTATGGGGTATTGTGTTTAGATACATATAAAAAAAAAAAAAAAATTTTAGAATCAGGGGGTAACTTAACAAAATTTGGAAAATTCAAGGGCTCCGAATACTTTCTGCATGCACTGTATGTAAAGTGTGCACCATATAGGCCTGTGCATTATCTTGAACACCTGCCTGCAAACACTCCTGGCCTGTAGCTTTGAAGTCAGTCATTCTTCTATAGTGTTAATGACACCTTGAACTTTCTTTATTATGAATAGGTCTTGACAGAATTGGGGGTGGGCATCAGAGGTAGTGTGGAGACGATGGTATGTCGTCGGTGGAATAACACTACTGACTGAGAGTACTGTATTCCACCATTCATTGTGATATAGGGGCTCAGTGAGTAAGGTCACTCATCAGGCACTATAGAGATACAGCTCAACATGTTTCCTGTCACTTCAACCACAAACAGCAAGGCACTTATCCCTGATTGCTCCTGTAAGTCACTCTGGATAAGAGCGTCAGCTAAAGGACTAGAATTAAAAACTATAGATGGGTCTTAAATGATTTGATGTAATTTTCTTCTGTTCTGTTTAGAGCCTTTTATGAGCTGCATTTTCTGATCGGAATCCTGAAGAACTTTGTCAAAAGAGACAGTACTCTGTAACCATGATTTCTGATATTCCCTACGAGAAGGTAAGGTTTTTGTCAGTACTGTTGTCATAAGTTTTGACGGAATTTTGTGTCTCAGTTTTCTAACCCCTTAATATCTTCTTCTGGTGCAGATGTGCAATGTGGAGTCGAGGAGAGAAGAGTCCTGCAGGAAAGCACAGATGGTATCCAATATTAATGACATTTACCAAGCAACCTAATGAAAATGGTGTGAAAAGATGATTAGTCAGTGGCCAAGGTTGTGAGTTAAAAGGGAATGTGCCCTAAATTCATTTTCATGTGTATTTCTAGTCAATCCACTATGCATATCATAATTTAGCATACGCTTGCATCATAGCTATCGAAACACCCCGTGTGTCAAAAAGTTGCATTTAACACTTTACACTTCTATCCTGCTCTTCTATGCCAGTGATTATTAGAAAGCAGCACAACTTACATTGGGCATGTAATTCAAATGATCTTCTGTGACCAATGTTTAATAGAGCCCTGCCTGAGCCTTACCCATGCCTGCAACGTTCAGGCCCTACTCTCCCCAGGCCAGATTGCTTCTGCCTGAAATAATTATTAAAATCCATTAGCTTCTCCTCTCTCTATGTCACCCACTCCACCCGAGTATCCATAGCAACGGCTCTGCTTAGGCTGCTCATTGATGAAACATGAGTGAGCACTGAGCATGGCTGTTAAGCTGCTTTTCTTCACTCTAAACTGCGACAAAACTCAATGAACATAATTATTTTTTGATGAGGTTTAAGCACTTTTGACACCTACACGTTAACCAAGTTCAACCCACACGTCGTCCATTCCACCCAGTTAGAGAGAGGGGAATCTTGGGAGTTGTAGGAATTGACTCAAACTGGCAATTGGGAACATCAGGACTGGTCAGGACATTCAAAGCTAGATATCTACTCAGGCATAGTTTTGAAACTCAATTTTGTGTGTGAATGTGTCTACTAGGGACCACTGAAAATAACAACCACTGAATTACATGGGCAAATAAAATAGTCCTTTAAACAGACAAACTCTCATGGGACTCATGATGATTTCGATCACTAATGGCGCTGGAGGAGATGGCTGCCGTTTTACGTGCTCCTAACCAATTGTGCTATTGCGTGTGTTTTGTTTTATTTTACATTATTTGTAACTTATTTTGTACATAATGCTTCTGCCACTGTCTCTTATGACTGAAAATAACTTCTGGAAATAAGGGCAGCGATTTACTCACCTCGTACTGGACAAAGAGTTTTTTATTTATTTAAAGAGGATAAATAAATAAAGGATTTACTTTGGACACTGGACAAGGCCCAATCCCTGTCATTCGCATGAAGAAGAGACGGAGATATCAGGGACGTAGGTCGGGGTGCCTTGTAAGGATCCGATGGCGAGTGGGTAATCCGCCTCTACCATCAGTCCTATGTAAAATGAATGAGCTCCGATCAAGACTAACCTACCAACGAGACATTAAAAACTGTAATATCTTATGTTTCACCGAGTCATGGCTAAAAGACGACATGGATAACATACAGCTGACTGGGTTTTCCATGCATCGGCAAGATAGAACAGCTGCCTCCTGTAAGACAAGGGGTGGCAGTCTGTGTCTATTTGTAAATAACAGCTGGTGCACAAAATCTAATATGAAGAAAATCTCAAGGTTTTTCTTGCCTGAGGTAGAGTATCTCATGATAAGCTGTAGACCACACTATTTACCAAGAGAGTTTTCATCTATATTTTTCTATTTACCACCACAAACCGATGCTGGCACTAAGACTGCACCCAACGAGCTGTGTAAATGCCATAAGCAAAGAAGAAAATGATTGTCCAGAGGTGGCGCTCCTAGTGGCCAGAGACTTTAATACAGGCAAACTTAAATACATTTGACCTAATTTCTACCATCATGTTACATGTGCAACCAGGTGAGAAAAAAACTCTAGACCACCTTTACTTCACACACAGAGATGCGTACAAAGCTCGCCCTCCATTTGGCAAATCTGACCATACCTCTATCCTCCTGATTCCTGCTTAAAAGCAAAAACTAAAGCAGGAAGTACCAGTGACTCGGTCAATACAGAAGTGGTCAGATGAAGCAGATTCTAAGCTACAGGACTGTTTTGCTAGCACAGACTGGAATATGTTCCGGGATTCTTCCGACGTCATCCCCACACTGACCGTACATACCCCAACTAGAAGCCATGGATTACAGGCAACATCCACACTTAGCTAAAGGGTAGAGCTGCTGCTTTCAAGGAGCGGGACTCTAACCCGGAAGCTTATAAGAAATCCCGCTATGCCCTCCGACGAACCATCAAATTGGCAAAGTGTCAATACAGGAGTAAGATTTAATCCTACTACACTGGCTCCGACGCTCGTCGGATGTGTCAGGGCTTGCAAACTATTACGATCTACATAGGGAAGCACAGCCGCGAGCTGCCAAAGTGACACGAGCCTACCAGACGAGCCAAATTACTTCTATGCTCGCTCCGAGGCAAGCAACACTGAAGCTTGCATGAGAGCTCCAGATGACTGTGTGATCACTCTCTCCGTAGCCGATGTGAGTAAGACCTTTAAACAGGTCAACATACACAAGGCCGCAGGGCCAGACGGATTACCAGGATGTGTACTCCGAGCATGCGCTGACCAACTGGCAAGTGTCTTCACTGACATTTTCAACCTGTGCCTGACCGAGTCTATAATAACAACATGTTTCAAGCAGACCACCAAAGTCTCTGTGCCCAAGAACACCAAGGTAACCTGCCTAAATGACTACCAACCCGTAGCACTCATGTCTGTAGCCATGAAGTACTTTGAAAGGCTGGTCATGGCTCACATCAACACCATTACCCCAGAAACTCAAGACCCACTCCAATTTGCATACCCACCCAACAGATCCACAGATGACGCAATCTCTTTTGCACTCCACACTGCCCTTTCCCACCTGGACAAAAGGAACACCTACGTGAGAATGCTATTCCTTAACTACAGCTCAGAGTTCAACACCAGAGTACCCTCAATGCTCATCAATATGCTAAGGACCTTGGGACTAAAGACCTTACTCTGCAACTGGATCCTGGACTTCCTGACAGGCTGCCCCCAGGTGGTAAGGGTAGGTAACAACACATCTGCCATGCTGATAATCAACATGGGGATGACCCCTCAGAGGTGCGTTCTCAGACCCCTCCTGTACTCCCTATTCACTCATGAATGCATGGCCAAACATAACTCCAACAGCATCATTAAGTTTGCCGATGACACAACAGTGGTAGTAGGCCTGATCACCGACAATGATGAGACAGCCTATAGGAAGGAGGTCAGAGACCTGGCAGTGTGGTGCCAGGATAACAACCTCTCCCACAATGTGATGAAGACAAAATAGATGATCGTGGACTACAGGAAAAGGAGGGCCGAGCACGCCCCCATTCTCATCGACTGGGCTGTAGTGGAGCAGGTTGAGAGCTTCAAGTTCCTTGGTGTCCACATCACCAACAAACTATCATGCTCCAAACACACCAAGACAGTCGTGAAGAGGGCACGACAACGCCTATTCTCCCTCAGGAGACTGAAAAGATTTGGCATGCGTCCTCAGATCCTCAAAAGGTTCTACAGCTGCACCATAGAGAGCATCCTAACTGGTTGCATGACCTCCTGGTATGGCAACTGCTCGGCCTCTGACAGCAAGGCACTACATAGGGTAGTGTGTACGGCCCAGTACATCACTGGGGCCAAGCTTCCTGCCATCCAGGACCTCTATACCAGGTGGTGTCAGAGGAAGGCCCTAAAAATTGCCAAAGACTCCAGCCACCCTAGTCATAGACTGTTGCTCTTTGATACCACACAGCAAGTGGTACCTGAGCGTGAAGTCTATGTCCAAAAGGCTTCATGACAGCTTCTCGCCATAAGACTTCTGAACAGCTAATCAAATGGCTACCCGGACTATTTTCATTGACCCCCCCCCCCTCCCATTTTTACGCTGTTGCTACTCTCTCTTTATTATCTATGCATAGTCACTTTACCTTTACCTACATGTACATATTACCTCAGTTACCTCCACGAACCTGTGCCCACGTTGACTCTGTACCGGTACCCCCTGTATATAGCCTCACTACTGTTATTTTATTGTTGCTCTTTAATATATATATTTTTTTCAACTTTATTATTTTTTCAATGTGTATATATATTTATTTATGTTTTACTTCATTTTATTTTAGTAAGTACTGTCTTAACGCTTATTTTTCTTAACTGCATTGTTGGTTGAGACCTTGTAAGTAAGCATTTCACTTTAAGGTCTACTGCACCTGTATTCGGTGCATGTGACAAATACAATTTGATTTGATTCTATTCAACCTCAGTTCCATAACCGTTATCTCATTCCTCTTTGGTCGGGATGGTCTGGTCAGGGTCACCTCTACATGACTATGCTCATGCCATCTCTGTGTGTAGTATTATAGGTGTCTGCTGGGTCTCACTGGGGTGGTCAGTCTGCTATTGGCTGCCGTGTTCCTCCAGACCCTGCTGCTTCCCGTGGTTAACTCCTCCCCAAACAAGCCCGGCTTCCAGCTCCCACTTCCTCTCACTGACACCTGCACCGACCCCTGCAAGTGAGTGGGCCTCTGTACAATGTCTAATTTCCCACTGTTTGGGTGCTCACTGTAAACATCTTATTCTGCTCATTCATTCTCTATCATTCTGCAGCTTTAATTCCTTTGTGGTTACGTGGTTAACCACCATTGTCATGTTTTACAGAACAGGTGCTATCATTAACTGTTCAAGGGTTTAGTAAAACAATGACGCTTCCTTTTTCTCTTCCAGAATCGTTCTATTGGAGAGCATCCCAGAGGGGTTAGAGTTCAATTCTAGTGTCACCAACCCATCCATCTACCAGGCTTGGCTAAACCTGATTAGTGAGGCTCGCAGTAGCGTGGACATTGCGTCTTTCTATTGGACGCTCACCAACAAAGACACAGGCTCTCATGAGCCAACGGCGGATCAGGTGAGTGTGTTCTGTGATTGGCAGGCAATGCGATGCAGTTCTAACCTGTGGGCAGTTGTGGCTTATTTTAGTCTAAACAGTTGTTTCGTCTATAGGGCGAGGATGTACTGAATAGGCTAGCTCAGGTGTCTGGGAAGCTCTCTGTCCGCATCGCTGTAAATACACCAACAGAGTCCCAACATCACGAAGACCTCATTCTATTACAAAGTTCTGGTAAGGGGTTCTCTGACCGTGCATTTATGTTTTCAATTCCATTGAATTTGCACGAGTTAATTTGACTGCAATCAAGCTGCTAACTACAGATAAGGAAGTATTACTTTGTTTGATTTTTGTGGTGATAATGGTAGCTCATTTTTTTAGGTGCTGATGTAAGAGCCGTGAACATGCGGAATTTGACCACTGGAGTACTTCACACCAAGTTCTGGGTGGTGGACAAGAAGCACATCTACATTGGCAGTGCCAACATGGACTGGAGGTCCCTTACCCAGGTGAGTCTCCTCTGTGCCCTCACACTCAGCCTCACCTCCATATTATTTTGTTTGTTTTTTTAAGTTAACAATAAAACAATGTGTTGTTCAAAAATGAAAATGTAACTATACGAGTCCCTTAAACTATTCGAAAAGTTATTCTTGTGTTTTTTTTGGAGGATGTAATCCTATTTTCTTGTTCTTTTAAAGTGTAAACATTATATCGCAAGTTTGGAGTGTCAGGGTATTGTCTAAAATGTACACATCAAGTGTTGGGAAAGTAGCTTTGGTTCAGTCCGTCCTCTGTTGTCCTGTTTAGGTGAAGGAGCTGGGGGCTGTGGTGTACAACTGCAGCTGCTTGGCTGCAGACCTGGGGAAGATCTTCGAGGCCTACTGGTACCTTGGGCAAAAAGACACACCCATCCCGTCCCCTTGGCCCAGCAGTTTCAACACTCCTTACAATAAGGACTCGCCCCTGCAGTTACCACTCAACGGCACAGCCTCCCACGTGTATCTGACGGTGAGAATTGACTAAACGTGCACATTTTCAATAATCCAATAATTTAATCATATAATACAAATTGTACCGATTTGTGAAGTCTCGTTATGGAATTCCCCATTTTCATTTTCTCTGGTCCTATGTTAAACATATTACTTTACTTAATTTGACTCTGCTGTACCTTCAGAGTTCTCCACCATCTTTCTGTGCTGCTGGGAGGACCGGAGACCTGCAGTCTATTCTCAGTGTGATGGAGGACGCACAGGAGTTTATCTACATCGCTGTCATGAACTACCTGCCCACCATGGAGTTCTCGCGACCCAAACGGTCAGCCTTCTGTTTTAATGTATTAACCTCACCAAAGTTTACGATATGTATTCGGTTTATAATTAATAAAGCACACGAGGCTTAGAGCTCCCGAGTGGCGCAGCGGTCTAAGGCACTGCATCTCAGTGCCTGAGGCGTTACTACAGTCCCTAGTTTGAATCCAGGCTGTATCACATCCGGCCGTGATTGGGAGTCCCATAGGGAGGCGCACAATTGGCCCAGCGTCGGAGGGGTTTGGCTGGGGTAGGCCATCATTGTAAATAATAATTTGTTCTTAACTGACTTGCCTAGTTAAATAAATATAACAATATTCTACAAAAATAATAATTTGCCCATATGACTCTGGCCTAACCCTCTGTGTGGCGCCCTCTGCAGGTACTGGGCAGAAATTGACACTCAGATCAGACGTGTGGCATACGAGAAGCGGCTGAAGGTGCGTCTGCTCATCAGCTGTTGGGCCAGCACTTCGCCTGTCATGATCCCCTTCCTGAAAGCCTTGGATTCAATGCAGAAACCCAAGGCCAAGCTGGATGTCCAGGTGGTGAGTAGGACCTCTCGCTACTCATGCACTTTACTTATCATCATTGATATGGTAAGGTCCTCCACAAGAGCAATTGTTAAATATTAAACTATTCTTCACTGTTTCACAGAAACTCTTTGTTGTGCCAGCCAATCCCAAGCAGAAAGAAATCCCCTTTGCCAGGGTCAACCATAACAAGTACATGGTGACGGACAAGGTCGCCTACATAGGTGATTCCGCTCTCTCCTAGATAACACGTGCACCAGTCATGCTACTGTATAATGCCAATCAACAATTGCTGATGTTATAACCAGAGGTAACTTCTCTGACGTTATGCACAACCCTCAAAGTCAGATCCCATGCACTATAAAATGCAACGTTATTGTGTTTCCCATTGATCACCAGGTACCTCTAACTGGTCTGGAGACTATTTTGTGAACACTGCTGGATCGGCTCTGGTGGTGAACCAAACGGCTGCCCAGTCAGTAGAGCCTACGGTCCAGGCACAACTACAGGCCGTGTTCGAAAGGGACTGGGACTCCGGCTACAGCACCCCAATCCACCAGCACACCAACCTCAAAATGGTGTGTTAGATACAATACTACACTCTAGACCAGGGGTTCCCAACTCCAGTCCAGACCCCCAATTGCACACATTTTTGCTGTAGCCTCTGGCAAATTTGGGGGGGATTCAACTCCTTGAGGGCCTGATGATTAGTTGGCAAGTTCAATCTGGTGTGCTTGTCTGGGGCTACAATACAAAAGTCTACTGTTTGAAATACTCGAAGCCTGGAGTTTGGAGCCCCCACTCTAGAATGTTACAGGGCCTGTGTCCTCCAAGCCAGCATGGGGAGGAATGGATTCTAATCAGCAGGTGTTTCTGGGATGATTTCTTAAATTGCAGCACATTTTTTTTAATTTGTATAATTGCAGGAGTAGCAGGAGATATGTACTGTAGCAGAAGGTGGGTAAAACGATGCTGACCTCTGCAGCGTCAATGGGTCTATCACATCAATGATCAAAAGACAAGCCTGTGTGTTAACAATAAGACATTATCAGCTTCAACTCCTCGGGAATAAATCCCAGTGAATCTCAGGGAGGTTGCTATATTACGTGTTGAATGTTTGGACTGATGTTTCTTGGCATGCTGGTTTGATCCTTTTATTCTTTATAATGTATGTTTGGTGTGTCGTGCCTCGTTTTTCTATGCAGCCTAGACTCGTTTTTTTTAATTCAATCATTCTGAATCCTAGCTTTAAAACTAGTATGTTTCCCATAGGATTGTGCAGCAACTGATTTCATGTGTGCAATTAAGTCCTGAATTTATTTATTTTCTGGAATTTGCACTGCGTGGAGTGTCTAATATGAGTAGTACAGTGGAGAATGTTACAACAACTGTCAAACTACTTAAGTGTTTAAAAGCACTGCATTGTGTATTATTTGGCGTGCACTGTTACTGTACAATATTGATCACATTTTGTACACACTTCTTCCTTTGTAGTAATGTCCCTAATAAATTGAATTTAAACAGTTGTCTGTCATTTCATTTTTAGCAGTTGTATACACAAGTGTTTAGAATAAGTAAGTCTATCCTCCCTCTCTATCTTATTTCATTATTATGAATAAGGCATGCAGTCTTGCAAATTATACATTTATTTATCCACTGTGCAGTCAATATGAAACTCAAAACGACAACATTTTCAGAGGGCTGTTTTAAAAAGCGTGTCTACTTGTCTATTCAGGCCTGCTTTGCATTGGCAGAGTGTCTGTTTGCTGTATTGAGGAGATCACGTTGACCCCCTCCCTCCAGGAGACTCAGTAGTGGAGGCATTGCTGCTGTGTATGGCTACAGCAGGCTGGGGGGCCGTAGCCCAGGTAGGAGGACACCTCTGGGTCCGTGGTCCACGCCGGCCACCATTGGCCACAATGACAGGTGTAGCCTTCAGGTTCAAAATTGAGAAACTGGATATCCTGTGGGAGAGTGGGACAGCAAAATGGAAAATGACAAAAATGTTCCAGAATTGTAAACCCCACACCATTTATACAGTATTATGGTTCAAATCTCTACTGACAATGATATTGTATCTCCAAAATGACATATTCTTACCTCCAAACCATAATCACGGGCTGCCTCCTTTGCCCCTGCCTGCTCCCTGGGCCCTGCAAGGTCCTGTTGGGTGGTGGGGTCCCTAGAAAAGAAACTGAAGCCTATGGGCTCACCTGCTTTGTCCACCTGGGGCACAGAGGTGTAGCTCAACCTGTGGGTAGGATCGGACCGCGAGGACCTGGCCACTGGCTGCCTCAGGCGCTGGCTCTCACACAGCCTGGTAAAATAGGACAGCATGGAGCCACTCTCTGGTTCCTCTCTGCTGGTGGAGCCTAAGTGAGGACAGTCTAGCTCAGTCTCCTGGAAGGCAATGCTTTCACTTGGTTGGAGGCCAGCTTGGAGATCTGAAGGTATCACAGAACTGGACGGATGGAAGGCACACTGGGCATCCTTGTCCGCCCATACCCCCATGGTGGTCTCCAGGCTGGCCTCATCCACAATGCACAAGCTCTCCATCAGGTCTTCAATCAGTGCTGTGGGGGACTGAGGCACACTGGGGACTGGGGTCTGCTGGGAGAGAACCCCATTGTTACCTTGTAAACCCTCTGAGGATGGTGGATAGCCCTCCCGGTGGTCATGGTGATTTTGAACCCGTGGACATGACTGGTGGGCCTCCTTCTCCCTGGGGTACAGGAACCGCTGGCCCCTCTCTGCATTCAGATGGTGAGACCGACAGCTGTCTCCCTCTGGAGCTGTATCCTGAATCAGGGCTTCACGGAGAGCCTGAGCGGACTGCTCATAGTAGCGGTTGTAGTCTGGGTACATGCGTAAGTGGTGCATGTTGATGAAAGGATGGTGTAAGGCTGCATTGGGTAGGATCCTCTGGTGGGAGTCCAAGGTTAACATCCGCTTGAGGAGCTGCACCATGCTCCGGCGGTCCTCAACTTCTGCTGCCACGTCTTCGTTGCGGAGCTCTGGGTCGTGCTCCGTGAACTCCATGGTCTCCAGCTGGTCCAGGGAGGAGAGGATGTACTTCCTCCGATCCGTCGACCCCTGCTGCTTCCCCAGGGTACGGCCTTCTGTGCCTGAGGGGGGACGCCTCTTGTTGGGCTTGAGCTGCCATTTATTCTCTCCTCGACTGTTGGTGGTGAGCTTGAAGAAATTGTGAACCTTGCTGGCCATGTTGAGCAGATGGGCTTGCGGTAGTCCTTGCGTCTCGCAGATGTACCTCACTTGATCAAACTCTGAATCGCCGGGATACAGAGGCCATCCAAGGAACAACTCTGACATCACACAACCCAGAGACCACATGTCCACTTTCTCACAGAATGGAAGGCCCAGGAGGATTTCAGGAGACCTATAGAACCTGTGAGTTATTTGAAAAACAGGATAAGAGCACATTTAACTAGTTATTTTCTTTCCCAAATGTTTTTTTTTTGGTGAAGTGATCATTTTGGGTTCACACAGATACCCTGAATTTTTTTTAATGATCACAATCACAAATACAAGACATCACAAAGCATGTGGTGCAACATATGCTCTCTACCTGGATTGGATGTATGGCTCCTTAACAAAATGCACTTCACTGAAAATACTTGCAGAACCAAAATCAATCAACTTTACGCTGAAAGGATGGCGACAATGATCCACGATCATTATATTTTCCGGTTTCAGATCAGCATGAATGATGGCGAGTTCCTTCAGTTTGGCTAGTGCTTTTATCATCTGACACGTGATGGTCCTGATGTTGCGGACCGCCATCGGCTTGAAACCATTCTCTTTCTGAAGCTGATACAGGTTCTTCTCCAATAGTTCAAAAACCAGGTAATGATTCGTTTGGTCACGGAAGGCCTCGTGAAATTGAACTATGTGGCTTGTCGTCAAATTATTCCGGGAAAGAACACTTATAAGTTTTAATTCATTTTTTATCACTCGATTTCTGTGAACATCCATTTTCATCATTTTTACCGCCACTAATTCTCCGTCACTCCCTCTCCAGCATTTTGACACTTTTCCGAAGGTACCCTTTCCCACTACATCCAAAGTGTGGTAGACTTCAGTTTCAGAATAGATATCTCTCATTCTCAGCTTGCTTCCTGGTCTTTGTGGTGATTTTAATTTCAATTATAAACATATTGTCAATAGTTCTAAATCCATGGAACGTTCCCTGGGCGATCTAACAATTCTAAGCATTCTATTTCGAAAGTTTCATCAGAACTAAACTATTTGCAGAAGTTGCAATACCTTCACTTGTTAAATGACCGAGATTTTGAGAAAATCACCATCATCATTATCATCATCATCCTCAACCATCATCGATTATATTAGTTGGCTAATACTGATAAGACTAAAAATGATAACAATATGCCTTTATGATGATACATGATGAACAAATAGGTATTACAGTATTATTAGTATTAAATGTATTATTATTACGACAATAATACATAGGCTATATAAAGAAATACATTTGTTTATTGTTCCTGAAAAAAATGACTTGGCCTAGCGAATGCATATATACAGTAGCCTATGCCCGTCTCTATGCAAAATCCTTGAGACCACAATTGAATTCTGATGTCAATGGCCTCCACCTATCCAACCTTTTCCACATCATCAGAAGAAGGAGGGGCATCTATTATGTCAACAGTTACTTTGGGACCGGGCGAAAATGACGGTATATAGGCCTATATCAAAAACAGTTACTTTTGCCCTACAGTTTGTAGTAAAATATCGCAGTCGTTTATTGTTTTTCTTTTTAGGAGTGGTTGGTAGGCTATAGAATTGTGCAGCTTATGCTCTATCCACGACAATCGTCCCGTTATCTAATGATGCCGGGCGCACGAACTGTGGAGCCCTTGGGTGAGGCTTCCAAAGTTTTTACAGATTGAATTTCGAACTTCTAGATCAGCGCCAAGTCATCCACTATAAATATGAGGTAAGAGTACAAGTATTTCTGTTACAACTTTTATTTTATTGGTGATTTGGTAGCCTAAGTTTTTCACTAACCTTTTTGATCACACACACACACACACACACACACACATTTTTCAATGCAAACCACGTTATAACGCGATTATAGGCTTTCATATGAATGTATTAAATAATTCGAGATGTGACACTAATTTTAATTTATAAAATAATTTTCGATTGAAACATATAGGCTACTACAGGACTGAGTCTAAGACATAGTCATAGGCAAATTATAGGATGTATGTGGTTTGCTTTGACTTCATTGTAGACTCATCAATGACCTGCCAAGGTGACTTTGGGGTAGCCTAACATTGGTGGACTCAACATGCGCAGAGTTGGGGAATAGTGAAGTACATGTAGTAATTTAAAAACATTTTGCAATAGCTTGGTGGTAGTTTAATTAAATTCAAATCTAGGTAGTGTTATCAGTACTTAATAGCTTTGTTGCCATGTACCAATGTTTTTCTTACGGGTAGGGTAGATTTTGTTAATAAGTCAATATTTTTGTTAAGATGGGCCGCGGCTTTTGTGGAGCGATGGGTAACGATGCTACTGTTACATTAACACGTAGGTATGTGTGTGGCAACATCCAAACTGTTTTCCAACAGATATTATCAATAAATCCATTCCAATAAGGCATGACATAAGGCATAGATACAACATCCTGCTGAAACAAGGTTCGTATCGCTCTGTTGTTGAATGGACCAAAAGATAAATCTTTCCTACTAATCTTTCCCTGAGTCAACAGGGTCAATAGAAGGTAGGCTCTGAGGGCCAGGTCTTGACACGTTCCTGAATAACAGAGCACAAGGTTTTAATATTGTTCAGCTTTCCACAATTTTAGTCCCGCCCAGTTCAGCTCCATCGCCCAATGCTCTCATCGCTCAATGGTCCCCCGCCCACTCGGCTTCTCTTGCTTTCCTTCCATTGAAAGTGAATGGCTTCAGATGTTTCACCGCGCGATGCCTCCTCCTGGTGTAAACTCACCGTTCGTGTCACTTCTTATTTGATAAAAAATGCTGATCAATCATGGCTAATCCCTTTTAATCTCTGGAAATGATTTCCTTGCAGGTCCAGTTTTAACACCACGATTAGTCCTCATATCTCTCAGTGGAGCAGCTAATGGGGTTCTTAATACATACTAAATACTCCCAGAATTAAAGCTATGAGGTTGTCTTTTTCTCTCTCTGCGTTTATCACTTTCACAAGAAGTCATACTTTCTTTACAAGTTTATTTAGGTTCATTTGAACCATTTCATCATTCAGGTAACTGCCTTGGATGACTGCTCCCAGTGCCAAGAGTAGAGCATTGCCATTGCAAATTATGGGCAGCTATTGTGTGCCGGCCATTTTAGACCCCCAGAAAGAAATTCTGTATGTTTTTTCCTTTGCTAGTTTGATCAATTACCTAATTGGCCATTCAGTATTTAGAGATTGAGATACATTTGAATGTTAAACATTAGTTTTAGTCCTATTAGTAGAGTGTATTGCAGTAGCAGCGTTTGAGCACTGGTGGGCAGCATTAAGGCAGTTTCCATAGCCGTAGTGAGGTCACATGGTGCTGCTTCACATTTCTCATCAATCGCTCTAGGATACTAATCTCAGAGCCCTATCAGTCAGAATAAGGTATGCACTGGACTTTGTCGTGAACACACGTGTGCGTCACTCTCTATCACGATCAGATCGCAGAACAATTTCTGTAATGCCATGTCGTCAGGTGCAGAAGTATGCAAAGCACAGCCCAGAGTTTTTTTTGGTTTCCCTGTGCCAGTGCCTCCACCCAGTGGGGAAGAGGAGGGAGGGTGGAGAGGTACTTGCCTACTGCCTACAGCCATGGTGGGCGTTTGGTGGCGCTGTCCTCTATCAGGACAGGATGCCTCTCTCTGAACGTCCTGTGTTGACAGAGGAGCTGCTGCTCCGAGCACCACCCTGGACACGCCCCCAGCCAGCCCACCCTCCTCGCCCCTAATCACTCAGCCTACCCCCTACTCGCCTGCTCCCTGTCCCTTAGAGGGAGACAACTCTGCACTCTCCAACTTTCCCATCCAATGTGATATTGATTCTGTAGGGCTGAATACCTAACCACTGGTCTGGATGATATAGATGTCATATGGCTTTTCCCACACAGGTGCTGGTGTTACTGGACTCCTTAATGGAAAATAAAGACCACAAAGGTGGCCTTACATACCAGTAAGGAGGAAGGATCTTGGTTTGTGTGTAGGAACAGTAGCCTATATGTGTTTTCTTTTGACAGAAATGTTCCTACCAAAAGAACAAATGCACTTTAATTATCATCCTGTCGTGCCAGTGGGCAGGTGTGGTGACAAGGGTGCGTACAGTATTCATGGGCGTCACCCTCCTCCCTGCCTGGCTCTCCCCATGCCGGACCTAGGGCCTTTTGGAACTCCCTCACAACCCAGGGTGTCCACCCATTTGGATGGTTCTATTTACCCAGGGGAGTATAGGCAAGGGGTGGGTTTGGGGCGTGCTCTTTCCAAATGGCCTGGAATGAGATCTCTATCTTAATTTATATCTAGCCATATACAGTAACATAGCATTAAGAAACCAAGCCTGATCTCTCCTCTTGACATCGATGAATGATTGCGTGTCCCTCTCTCTGGAAAGTGTACTGAGGAGTTACTGGACTGTAGTTTTTCACCCCATCTCTGTCTCTATTATTTTAGCTCTCGTTTTCTACCCCTCTGATCCGCTCCGATCCTCTCCCTATCCAGATTCTTTAGGCTGGACCAGATGCAGACGAAGGGCATGCCTTTGCCGTGTTAGTGCCGCAGTCTGTGATGACTCCATCGGTGGTGTCTGGCTCTTCCGTGGGCAGCAGATGGCTTGAAGGTGGGTTCCTCTTCCACCGCAATTTGGCTTCCCTCTATCCCAACCTACAGGCCAGGAACCGCATCTCTCTTCCAGTTATGTCACTTAGTTCCAGTTACATAATTTCCAATCCACAACCTTAGACATGGTGGCTACATTTGGCCCCAGTTGATTTGGGTTGTAGCCACAATGGTTTCTTTCATTATTTGATGAACTACTGTATGGTCATGGTTTGCTGCTTGCTGATGTTCCCTGCACGTTTTCCTTAGTTGTGTATTCTGCTTTGTGACTATCCAATGCCGGTTATCTCATAACTGTAGGACCAGTGGCTGGAGGATCTGCAAGCAAGTGATGGCAGACGGAAACACCATCAAAGCGAGAGATGGCATGGCACTGCAGAGGACCCGACACCAAAGCCCTGGTCTATTGACCAATCCTTTCTAACACGATAACCAGCTCAATCCATTATTGAGATGAGTAGCTCAGCTATTAAAAGTCAAAACACTATTAACAATGTATCCAGTTCATAGCAGTGAAAATGTTTACATTAGTTGCCATAAACAGATTGTTTTTGATTCGTTCTGGCACGTACAATATTAGTCATGATTACGGAAGTGCCAAAAGGTGAGTGCTATCAGGACTATGTATGACCCTTGGATTTGCTGCCAGGTTTATAATACACTGATGTGGGAAATAAAGTACTGTTTTGACCCTGAACTTCTGTTCCTTGTCTCCTCGTGCTTTTGAATGATATCATCCAATTAGGATACTTCCTTTTCACCACTTCAAGTGTTATTGGATTGTCTGTTGGCAGTTATGAATGGTCAGCGGCAACACTCAGATTTGATCACATTAAGGGGATAGTCTCATGACAGCAAATCAGGTAAGCGGTGGAATGGACTCTAACTCACTTCGGATTTTGATACCACCAGCTGAACGTTTCAGAGCTGATCAAGTGTGGATTTAAAAACAATCTGCAATAGCCTTGTATTACTTCAAATGGATTCATTTTAGGGTGTAAAATAAATGTTATTACAGAATATTGGAATGTTTTTTACAAATGGTAATATACACAACAGGTGGATTCAGCTATTTCAGCCACACTCGTTTCTGACAGGTGTATAAAATCGAGCACACAGCCATGCAATTTCCATAGACAAATATTGGCAGTGTAATTCCCAGCACTGAAGAGCTCAGGGACTTTCAACGTGGCAGCGCCATAGGATGCCACCTTTCCAAAAGTCAGTTCGTCAAATTTCTTCCCTGCTAGAGCTTCCCCGGTCAACTGTAAGTATAATGTGAAGTGAAAACATCTAGGAGCAACAACGGCTCAGCCGTGAAGTGGTAGGCTAAGTGGTAGGCCACACAAGCTCAACACTCACTACCGAGTTCCAAACTGCTTCTTGTCAGCACAAGAACTGTTCGTCGTGAGCTTCATGACATGGCCAAGCAGCCACACACAAGCCTAAGATCATTGGACTCTGGAGCAGTGGAAATGCATTCTATGGAGTGATGAATCATGCTTCACCATCTGGTGAATCTGGGTTTGGCGGATGCCAGGAGAACGCTGAATTGATTAATTCCTACGATGAAGCATTGTGGTGGCAGCATCATGCTGTGGGAATGTTTTTCAGCATCAGGGACTGGGAGACCAGTCAGGATCGAGGGAAAGATGAACTGAGCAAAGTACAGATAGATTCTTGATGAAAACCTACTTCAGAGAAGAAGAAAAAAACGTCCAACCCGGACAACGACGCTAAGCACACAGCCAAAATAACACAAGAGTGGCTTTGGGACATGTCTCTGAATGTCCTTGAGTGGCTCAGCCAGAGCCCAGACTTGAAACCGATCGAACATCCCTGGAGAGACCTGAAAATAGCTGTGCAGCAACGCTCCCCATCCAACATGACAGAACTTGAGAGGATCTACAGAGAAGAATGTGAGAAACTCCCCAAATACAGGTGCGCCAAGCTTGTAGCGTCATACCCAAGAAGACTTGAGACTGTAATCGCTGCCACAGGTGCTTCAACAAGGTACTGAGTAAAGGGTCTGAGTACTTAAAGTACCAGTCAAAAGTTTGGAAACACCTACTCATTCCAGTGTATTTTGTTATGTTGACTCCTTCCTACATTGTAGAATAATAGTGAAGTCATCAAAACTATGAAATAACAAATATGGAATCATGTGGTAACCAAAGAAGTGTAAAAAAAATCTAAACATATTTTATATTTGAGATTCTTCAAAGTAGCCATCCTTTGCCTTGATGACAGCTTTGCAGACTCTTGGCATTCTCTCAACCAGCTTCATGAGGTAGTCACCTGGAATGCATTTCAATTAACAGGTGTGCCTTGTTAAAAGTTCCTTCTTAATGCATTTGAGCCAATCCGTTGTGTTGTGACAAGGAAGGGGTGGTATACAGAAGAGAGCCCTAGTCCATATTATGGCAAGAACAGCTCAAATAAGCAAAGACAAACGACAGTCCATCATTACTGTAATGAAGGTCAGTCAATGCCGAACTTTTCAATAACTTTTAAAGTTTCTTCAAGTGCAGTCGCAAAAACCATCAAGCGCTATGACGAAATTGGCTCTCATGAGGACCGCCACAGGAAAGGAAGACCCAGAGTTAGCTCTGCTGCAGAGGATAAGTTCATTAGTTTACCAGCCTCAGAAATTGCAGCCCAAATAAATGCTTCACAGAGTTCAAGTAATAGACAAATTTCAACATCAACTGTTCAGAGGAGACTACGTAAATCAGGCCTTCATGGTCAAATTGCTGTAAAGAAACCACTACTAAAGGACACCAATAAGAAGAATAGACTTGCTTGGGCCAAGAAACAAGAGCAATGGACATTGCACCAGTGGAAACCTGTCCTTTGGTCTGATGAGTCCAAATTTGAGATGTTTGTTCCAACTGCTGTGTCTTTGTGAGATGCAGAGTAGGTGAACAGAAATAGAAAACATAGAACACAAAACATAGAATGCCCACCCCAACTCACGCCCTGACCAAACCAAAATAGAGACATGAAAAGGATCTCTAAGGTCAGGGCGTGACAATTTCTAAGTGACCCCAAACGTTTGAACGATACTGTATCGCCAGCAAAAGACGCCAGCAAATCAGCTCGAAGTGATTTTAGTTTTGTAAATCTGTTCCAAATTTTTCCCATGCAAAATAGAGAGATATTTGTGACCATATACAAAAGTAAGCAAGGTTTGAAATTATTATCTTTTAGTCAAATATTATATCTGTTTGGACTTCTTGCGGTCAGTTTGCAGTCTACAAATTATTTGTGATTATTTTCGGGTCCCCTGACCATCCGCTCATGTAGAAATCTGCCCACGGGTGAATCTAGTTGATGATCCTTGGTCTACACCAAAGTAGAATAACTCAAACGGTGAATGTTGTGATGACATAGAATCAATGTGGGAAAATGGATTGGATTTTCACCAAGCTTTTAACCTAAATTCAATGACACTGTGCATTTTTTTTGTTGATTTTTACATTGAATTCACATAAGTTAACAACTAAACCAAATATACATTTAAAAAAAGAAGTTGAACTGACGTCTGTGCCCAGTGGGTATGCTTCAGATGACTTACATGATCAACAATGTGCTCTGGTAGTACTTCATTGCATTGATAAGTACTCTCGCTTCCACTGAAGTTATTACACTGTTTGGAATCAAGCATGAAAAAGATTGTTGAGCTCTTTCCCCAAGTTCTCAAGTTGTCCCTCAGCCTCAAAGCTCTGTTAGTAGTGGTAGTAGTGTGTGACTGACTGTACAGTACGATCATCTTACTACGATACCCATTGGCCTGTTTACCACAGGCCAGGCAGGGGGAATGTGTTTTTCTCTTGATTATATTGTGGCTTGTTTTGAGCTCTGTCTGACACGGTGTCCATTGACCAGTTAACACTAAGCCTGCTCACAAGGCCGTGTTGGGCCGGGGCTAAAGCCGTCCCGCCACCGAACAAAAGAGCAGGGCTTTACCAGGGGGACACGCAAAACTGCTGACTGTCAACTTGAGCTAATGCGGTCCCATTCTGTTCCGTCTCGGTCCTGTCGGCCTCCCTCTCTCCATCCATCCATCCATCCATCCATCCATCCATCCATCCATCCATCCCTCCCTCCCTCCCTCCCTCCCTCCCTCCCTCCCTCCCTCCCTCCCTCCCTCCCTCCCTCCCTCCCTCCCTCCCTCCCTCCCTATCCATCCCTCTCTCTCTCTCTCTCTCTTTCCCACCCTGGGACCCTCTTTCTACACGCTAGCCCAGAAACAGCTAGGTCTTCCACCAGCCTACTGACAGACAGAGTGCTAACCTTCAGATAATTATCTGTCCATCCAGTTGCACCCATCTCTCTTTTTTTCCCTTTTTTTCAGTGTGTCAAAGTGTGTTTGTGTGCATGTGCTCTGTGGTTTTGCGTCTCTTGGGACCATGTGTGAGTGTCTGCGTGGGATATTCAGAGTCACCTGGACACCCTCTTCCAATGCAGGTCAGTAGGGATGGGGGACGAGTGATGGGGGATCTGCTGTTCATTAGCCTTCTTGTGGTTCCTAGTGATAGACATTGCTTTGTCGAGCTGCATTCAATAGATTCTGGAGACACAATATTGATGAGTCACAACATCATTGACTTTTTCTGTCTTGAATCAGATCTATTGGCAAATCCAATCCAATTTTATTGGGGGAAATGTGTGTTCCAAAGTGTCTTTTATTTCACATGAAGAGTTTTTTCTTAGGAAGAGATGCAGCTCAAATCAGTTCTTAGTTTAAACTGTAGACTTGCTTCGATGCCATGCTACGTGGTAGCACTAGCAACCCCTCCCACTCCAGTTGACCTCCCTGCTGAAACATGTCACAGACAAATTCCATCTCTCGCTCTTGTTATTTATGTTAAAGAGGGGTTCCCGACCAAGTCCCTTGACTATAAATACACCTAGACGGAGGGCCAGCTCAAGGCAAAATGAGAAGAGGATATGAGCATTGTTTAGCTGACAGTTGTGTTAAGTTAGTGTAACCTTATCTGGCAGACATTCCTGGTGTTATATGACGTCTGTGCTGGCTTATTAGATAAGAGACCTGTTTCCTTTTTGTGTCTTCCTGAACACTTGGATGTTGTTGTCCTGACCTGAGACAGGGATCCACAGTTGGAAGGGATGCTCAGTAGATTTATGTTTTCTGGTTGTAATGTTTCTACATTTCATTTAAACGGTCTGGGTTTCTGCCCTCACAAAGTGAGGTCATATTGGCTAACTTGAAGAAATGCTTTTCATCCCATCATCTACAGATGCTGGGCTTTTCTCTGCTCGACCTCTGTTTCTTTTCAATACGCACACACAAACTTACACGTGCACACGCGCAGGCACGCACGCACACACACACACACACACACACACACACACACACACTGTTAAAGACCAGACAGCCATCATGTGACCACATGTGACCAACCTCTGGAGTCACAACAGCAGTCAGTCAATACTATGGGCTACAGCTCTCCCCAGAGCCCAGCCCATCCCAGATCCCATTGGGGATGTTTTCCCCTGTAGCCCCCCGCAGCCAGCCTGCTCCAGTTTTCTGTCCCTGGCACAGCGAACCGCTGACATGAGGGGATTGCTGGGCTACTGGGACACTCTGTCCCGTGCCAAGCCAGCTGCCCAACTCACCTCACCCCCCTGTCTAAATCCTAGTTTTGTGTCAGCGGCGAAATGCAACAATGACAGCGTTAACACAATGCAAGCGGCTTGATCTCCCTGGCAGCCTTCAGTGGCAGGCTTGTGTCCCTGGCCAGGGCTCGATCGGACCACCTGTGTGGCTCACATGGGGGTCCAGCTGGCAGAATGGATGGTATTACTCCATGTCTATGCAGGCATGGTGGTTATGAACCACCACAGCACTCACTTTGACTACATCAGCTCTGCAAGCAGGGACGTTAATAACAGGCCATCGATAGACACAGTACACTCAGTGTTAAGCTCACAACAACAGATGCTCTCCCCAGAAGAGTCACACTTTCTCTAAATTAAGACCCCTGGCCTGTTCTTATTTTGATCTCGAGGGATAAAAATAGCCACACAACATTAGCTCCGCTATCCCAGATCTGAAGATAATTCCTTTTGTTATTCCTCCACTTTGTTTGACTCCTCAGGGAATTTAAACAATGCCACCAGCAGCCAGCCAGGTAGGCAGTTTACATGTCGCTGAAGAAGAGTGGTCTCCAGTCTTTTTCTCAAATATGCAGCAGAAGAAAGCTCGTGACAATCTGACTGAATCCTGTCAAAGTTTTTGGCCCCTTCCTCCTCCCCCCTATCTTGACAGTCCTGCCCCTCACCTTCCTAATATGGGGGCATCCCCTTGCCCTCGTCCAATCATTACTCTCGTTACGTCCCACCTAGAGATGCCATGGGGCTTGTCCAGATTTCCCAACTGAGGTTTCAGTGAAGGGACAGCCTGGCTGGTAACAGGGTGATCAGGAGAGAGTGAGTGAGTGAGAGTTTGACAGAACTTCTACCAGGTGAATCTCTCACCCAGGGAGGTAGCACACTGTGACAGCGGTATCAACCAGGTAGGATTAGTCTCCATCTCACTACAGTGGAAATGTCTTAGATCGGACTCATTGTGACTTCTTAGATCTGAGAGTTTGTGGACAGTACATGTGGAAGAGTGGGATTGTTGTGGTGGGTAGGTGCGGTGGTGCATGTATCTCAGGTTAGGAGAGTGGCAGGACTTTTTTAACCTCGGTGTTATGGCTGTTCAACTGTTTGTACATAGTGCAGAATGGAATCAAGTCCACTGGTGATAATATACTTTAGTCTTGTTCATGTCATATCTGTTCATCTAGTTATCTGCATCGTTGTTTGAGAATGTTCTTTCACCACCATTATTTTATTAAAAACATTTGTCTAACTGTGTTTTACAGCATAGACTGAAGTCTGGAGACACTGCACATTGCTAGGTATTGATAACATAGCTATTATTTGTTGGATAAGTACACAGGCCGTATAGAAGGACAAACGCCACTTGTATTGTTGATAGCATAGGCTATGTTACCATCCAATATGCTCAACATGGTCGTTGTGGATTGCTGCTGTCTGCTGCTGTTCCTGCTTGCAAAGATTATTGACGAGGTAGTAGCAGCACGCAATT
The DNA here is from genome assembly GCF_045791955.1 of Oncorhynchus clarkii lewisi. Lineage (NCBI taxonomy): Eukaryota > Metazoa > Chordata > Actinopteri > Salmoniformes > Salmonidae > Oncorhynchus > Oncorhynchus clarkii. The sequence continues at coordinate 8,158,392 of NC_092173.1, read as the reverse complement.
GTTTCAAACACTCCATCTTAATTTTACACACGGGCAACTTCTGCAACCTGCCGGTCACAGGATCTGAGTGTTGCACCCCAGCCCAATAGCTTGGTATGCCATGGCAAGTTGGGTAGAATGGTAAACCCGGTATGGAGGGCAAGACCCACCCAGAGTTAAGGCTAGGTTTGAATGACAGTAACAGGCATATAAGTATTACGTAAAAGTATAATCTAAAAGTTATTTTCAAGTTATTTTTCCTCCCTCTGGTTCTCAGGCCACTAGCGACCGTTTGCCTAGGAAAAATGTGAATGTGTTGGTCATTTTAGAGATGTTAATGTGTGCGTTGGGAGTCTTTTTGTGTAGCTATTTAAAAAGCATCTTAAGGTTTAAAAACCTTAAAAGCGTTAAGGTTACGTTCATTTTTTGAATCTATCTCAGCCAATGAATGTAACAACTTACATGGCTGCTTGTTAGGATGTTCGGTAACAACTCCTATCTGATTTTGAACTGTGTGTGTTCCCATAGCCCTCTCCTCCCTTTGATGGCATGTGTTGAATGTCTGTGTGTGTGATCCCCCTGCCATTCCTCTGAGGACTGAGGGGTCAAACGTGTTAATGGGACACCAGCACCATCCACAGGGGTGGGAGGGGGGGGTACAGTCTGCTCTGGAGTTATCGTCACTGCAGGGACCTGTTATGAATGTTGTTGATAAACTATAGATAGATGTTTATGCCACTGCGTAGCAGAGTGTAATGCATGCAGCTGACCCTCCCCAAATCCAGTCTGAAATAGGCAGACTGTTTCTGACCGCCTACAGACAAGTCAGAGAGTTATAGATACAGTGGGGCAAAAAAGTATTTAGTAAGCCACCAATTGTGCAAGTTCTCCCACTTAAAAAGACGAGAGAGGCCTGTAATTTTTATCATAGGTACACTTCAACTATGGCAGACAAATTGAGAAAAGAAATCCAGAAAATCACATTGTAGGATTTTTAATGAATTTATTTGCAAATTATGGTGGAAAATAAGTATTTGGTCAATAGCAAAAGTTTATCTCAATACTTTGTTATATACCCTTTGTTGGCAATGACAGAGGTCAAATGTTTTCTGTAAGTCTTCACAAGGTTTTCACACACTGTTGCTGGTATTTTGTCCCATTCCTCCATGCAGATCTCCTCTAGAGCAGTGATGTTTTGGGGCTGTTGCTGGGCAACACAGACTTTCAACTCCCTCCAAAGATTTTCTATGGGGTTGAGATCTGGAGACTGGCTAGGCCACTCCAGGACCTTCTCCATGCATCGCACCAAGCCACTCCTTCGTTGCCCGGGCGGTGTGTTTGGGATCATTGTCATGCTGAAAGACCCAGCCACGTTTCATCTTCAATGCCCTTGCTGATGGAAGGAGGTTTTCACTCAAAATCTCACGATACATGGCCCCATTCATTCTTTCCTTTACACGGATCAGTCGTCCTGGTCCCTTTGCAGAAAAATAGCCCCAAAGCATGATGTTTCCACCCCCATGCTTCACAGTAGGTATGGTGTTCTTTGGATGCAACTCAGCATTCTTTGTCCTCCAAACACGACGAGTTGAGTTTTTACCAAAAAGTTATATTTTGGTTTCATCTGACCATATGACATTCTCCCAATCTTCTTCTGGATCATCCAAATGCTCTTTTGCAAATTTCAGACGGGCCGGGACATGTACTGGCTTAAGCAGGGGGACACGTCTGGCACTGCAGGATTTGAGTCCCTGGCGGCGTAGTGTGTTACTGATGGTAGGCTTTGTTACTTTGGTCCCAGCTCTCTGCAGGTTATTCACTAGGTCCCCACGTGTGGTTCTGGGATTTTTGCTTCCATTTCCTAATAATTGCTCCCACAGTTAATTTCTTCAAACCAAGCTGCTTACCTATTGCAGATTCAGTCTTCCCAGCCTGGTGCAGGTCTACAATTTTGTTTCTGGTGTCCTTTGACCGCTCTTTGGTCTTGGCCATAGTGGAGTTTGGAGTGTGACTGTTTGAGGTTGTGGACAGGTGTCTTTTATACTGATAACAAGTTCAAACAGGTGCCATTAATACAGGAAACGAGTGGAGGACAGAGGAGCCTCTTAAAGAAGAAGTTACAGGTCTGTGAGAGACAGAAATCTTGCTTGTTTGTAGGTGACCAAATACTTATTTTCCACCATAATTTGCAAATAAATTCATTAAAAATCCTACAATGTGATTTTCTGGATTTTTTTTTCTCATTTTGTCTGTCACAGTTGAAGTGTACCTATGATGAAAATTACAGGCTTCTCTCATCTTTTTAACTTCTTGACCATACTTGAGACGCAGACGTCTCAAGTATGCTCCTGGAAATGCAAATGCGCTACGCTAAATGCTAAATGTACTCGTTACAACTCAATCTTTGATCAAAATTCACAAGCAGGGTATTGAATTAAAGCTACACTCGTTGTGAACCTAGCCAGCAAGTCAGATTTTTAAAATGCTTTTCGGCGAAAGCATGAGAAGCTATTATCTGATAGCATGCACCCCCCAAAATGCCAGCACGACACGTAAACAACAGATTTTGCGGTAGCCGGCGCTACCCAAAACGCAGAAATAAAATATAAAACATTCATTACCTTTGACGAGCTTCTTTCTTGGCACTCCTATATGCCCCATAAACATCACTATTGGGTCTTTTTTTCGTTTAAATCGGTCCATATATACCCAAAATAGCTTTGTATGGAAGCTGTGTCATTCAGAAAAAAACATCGTTTTTAAACGCTGCGTAATTTTTTAAAATTAAAAAAGTCGACGATAAACTTTCACAAAACACTTCGAAATCCTTTTGTAATCCAACTTTAGGTATTAGTAAACGTTTATAATCTATCAAAATGATTACAGGGCGATGTATTTTCAATAGGTCTTCGCTTGCAAATCAATGGCTGCTAATGTCTTCTTCAACAACATCCGGGTGAAGACTGGGAAAATGGATGCCAGATAGATGGATTTTCCAACAATTAATTCAATTGAAAATGACGACAATGGCGACATCGTGTGGAATTTGTATGAATTGCAGGCAGGTCGATATTAAATTCTGTTCTCTTTTAACAACTCGTGGAAGTGACTTATGGAAATTATTTTTAGCTTTCAGAGAGCAGTTTTTCTTGCGTTTTTCAATGAAACACACGATCTGTTATAGTCACAGCCGTGATTTAACCAGTTTTATAAACTTCAGAGTGTTTTCTATCCACACATACTAATCATATGCATATACTATATTCCTGGCATGAGTAGCAGGACGCTGAAAAGTTGCGCGATTTTTAACAGAATGTTCGAAAAAGGAGGGGGTAGAAGTAAGAGGTTTTAAGTGGGAGAACTTGCACAATTGGTGGCTGACTAAATACTTTTTTGCCCCACTGTATATCACAAGACTGATTTTTATGTAAATATGAGCGTTTATGGGAGTTTTTATTTACTGGGAAAGTGTAGGATACCAGGGTATAATATCATAGGAATCCTATTCTCTTTGAGCTGTAAGGTAGTGTGACAGAGTTAGTATGAATTAATGTGAATAAGAAAACAAATTATTACAGTTTCCTAGCGACAGGTTTCTTGAGCAGTGGTGCGGGTCGGTAGTAGACAAGGAAGTAACAGGGTCAAGAGGCGGTTTGGGCGATTTGAAGGAAGCTGGGGAGGCTCAGAAGGAAACACAGTTTCCTGTGAGAAGGAGAAGGAGGGTTGTTTGTGTCTTGCCCTCCTTGTTGAGTATTTATCTCACAAAATATCTCAGTTTCCGGTTTATAAAGAGGCATTTCCTGTCCGCCTCAGGATGTGGCTGATTTTTCCATCTGAGCTTTCAAAGGACAAGAAGACCCTCTCTATCTCTAATATTCCGTTCCCATAGTCCTCTTCAAAGACATATTCTGGATGAGGAGCCTTTATAAGTGTGACTGGCTAAAACAATCCCATATAATCCCATATTCAGTTCAATCCCATATTCAGTTCAATCTTAGTTTTGTGTATTCAGGTTGTGCATTACATGATTCCACTTTACAATTCTGATTAGACTACAGACTCTGCAAAGACTCTAGTGTCTGATTCATGTTCAGGGAGCACATGATGCTTTAGGAATCCAGGTTGGGTACTACCATGCTATGTCTCTCACCTGAGTCATGGGGCTGATTAACTCCATGCTTAGACCAGCTTCGAGTTCTTAGGAAACTATGCAGTATTTTGTTTTTTTATGTATTATTTCTTACATTGTTACCCCAGGAAATCTTAAGTCTTATTACATACAGCCGGGAAGAGCTATTGGATATAAGAGCAACGTCAATTTCCCAACATTACGACCAGGAATACGACTTTCCCGAAGCGGATCCTCTGTTCGGACCACCACCCAGGACAATGGATCTAATCCCAGTAGCCAACCCAAAATAACGGCACCGCAGAAGGGGCAGACGGATCAGCCTCCTGGTCATGGCTCTCTCTGGATATGTTGTCGGAATCGATTCAGCCACCCGGCTTCTCCATGCATCGCACCGACAGAGATAAACACCTCTCTGGGAAGAGGAAGGGCGGGGGTGTATGATTTATGATTAACAACTCATGGTGTAATCATAACAACATACAGGAACTCAGGTCCTTCTGCTCACCCGACCTACCAAGAGAATTCTCATCAGTTATAGTCACAGCTGTGTACATTCCCCCTCAAGCGAACACCAAGACAGCCCTCAAGGAACTTCACTGGACTCTATGTAAACTGTAAACTATATATCCGGAGGCTACATTTATTGTAGCTGGGGATTTTAACAAAGCAAATTTCAGAACAAGGCTACATAAATTCTATTAGCACATTGATTGCACGACACGCAGGGCTAATACTCTCAAACACTGCTACTCTAACTTCCGTGATGCATACAAAGCCCTCTCCCGCCCTCCCTTCGGCAAATCCGACCACGACGCCATCTTGCTCATACCGTATTATAAGCAGAAACTCAAACAGGATGTTCCAGTGACGAGAACCATTCAACGCTGGTCTGACCAATCGGAAGCCACCCTTCAAGATTGTTTTGATCACGCGGACTGGAATATGTTCTGGTCAGCCTCAGTGAACAACATTGACCAATACGCTGACTCGGTGAGTGCGTTTATAAAGAAGTGCATTGGAGATGTTGTACCCAATGTGACGATTAAAACCTACCCTAACCAGAAACTGTGGCTGGATGGCGGCATTCGCGCAAAACTGAAAGTGCGATCCACCGCATTTAACCATGGACAGAGGTCTGGAATTATGGCTGAATATAAACAGTGTAGTTATTCCCTCCACAAGGCAATCAAACAAGCAAAATGCTGGTACAGGGACATGGTGGAGTCACAATTCAACGGCTCAGATACGGACTACAAAAACCAAAACAGCCACGTCACAGACACCGACGTCACGCTTCTAGACAAACTAAACTCCTTCTTCGCCAGCTTTGAGGATAATACAGTGCCACCATCGCGGCTCACAAACAAAGACTGCACCCTCCCCCTCTCCTTCTCCGTGGCTGACATGAGTAAAACATTTAAACGTGTTAACTCTCACAAGACTGTTGGCCCAGACAGGATCCCTAGCCGCGTCCTCAGAGCATGCGCAGACCAACTGGCTGGTGTGTTTACGGACATATTCAATCGCTCCCTATCCCAGGCTTTTGTCCCCACATGCTTCAAGATGGCTACCATTGTTCCTGTACCCAAGAAAACAAAGATAACTGAACTAAATGACCACCCCGTAGTCCTCACTTCTGTCATCATTGAGTGCTTTGAGAGGCTCGTCAAGGATCATATCACTGCCACCTTACCGGCCACCCTAGACCCATTTCAGTTTGCATACCGCATCAACAGGTCCACAGATGACGCAATCACAATCACACTGCACATTGCCCTATCCCATCTTGACAAAAATAATACCTATGTAAGAATGCGGTTCATTGACTACAGCTCAACATTCAACACCATAGTACCCTCCAAGCTCCTCGGGATGGCAGGTAGCCTAGTGTTTAGAGTGTTGGACTAGTAACCGAAAGGTTGCAAGATCGAATCCCCGAACTGACAAGGTAAAAATCTGTTGTTCTGCCCCTAAACAAGGCAGTTAACCCACTGTTCCTAGGCTGTCATTGAAATTAAGAATTTGTTCTTAACTGACTTGCCTAGTTAAATAAAGGTTAAAAAAAGCTGGAGTCTCTGGGTCTCAACCCTGCCCTGTGCAATTGGGTTGTGGACTTTCTGATGGGACACCCCCAGGTGATGAAGGTAGGAAACAACATCTCCATTTCGCTGACCCTCAACACTGGGGCCTCACAAGGGTGTGTGGAGAAAGTGGAAAATGTTAAGTTCCTGGGTGGACCATTTCAGTTTGTCTGTGATGTGTACGCCCAGGAACTTAAAACTTTCCACCTTCTCCACTGCTGTCTCTTCGATATGGATAGGGGAGTGCTCCCTCTGCTGTTTCCTGAAGTCTACGATCATCTCCTTTGTTTTGTTTACGTTGACTGAAAGGTTGTTTTCCTTACACCACACTCCGAGTGCCCTCACCTCCTCCCTGTTGGCTGTCTCGTTGTTGTTGGTGTTCACAGACAGTGTGGTGAAGAAGGCGCAACAGTGCCTCTTCAACTTTAGGAGGCTGAAGAAATTTGGCTTGTCACAAACTTTTACAGATGCACAATCGAGAGCATCCTGTCGGGCTGTATCACCGCCTGGTACGGCAACTGCACCGCCCTCAACCGCAAGGCTCTCCAGAGGGTGGTGTGGTCTGCACAACGCATCACTGGGGCAAACTACCTGCCCTCTACGACACCTACAGCACCCAATGTCACAAGAAGGCCAAAAAGATCATCAAGGACAACAGCCACCTGAGCCACGGCCTGTTCACACCGCTATCATCCAGAAGGCGAGGTCAGTACAGGTGTGTCAAAGCTGGGACCAAGAGATTGAAAAACAGCTATCTCAAGGCCATCAGACTGCTAAACAGCCATCACTAACTCAGAGAGGCTGCTGCCTACATTGAGACCCAATCACTGGACACTTTAATAAATGGATCACTAGTCACTTTAAACAATGCCACTTTAAATAATGCCACTTTAACTATGTTTACATATCTTACATTACTCATATCACATGTATATACTGTATTTTATACCATCTATTGCACCTTGCCTATGCCGCTTGGCCATCGCTCATCCACATACTTGTATGTACATATTCTCATTCACCCCTTTAGATTTGTGTGTATTAGGTAGTTGTTGGGAAATTGTTAGATTACTTGTTAGATATTACTGCACTGTCAGAACTAGAAGCACAAGCATTTCGGTATACTCGCATTAACATCTGCAACCATGTGTATGTGACCAATAAAATTTGATTTGAGTTATTCACAAGTCACACAGACACTGAAACCTGATTCTGTCCACATGCTGACCTATTAACAGTCCAAGGCAACTGTTAGTGAAGAATAGAATATACCACAATTAGTTATAGATGTCTCTTGTTTCATAATGTACGGTTTTTAAATAGGATATTGCATCTGAGGTATATCTGTGTACCTTATGGTATAACAGTAGCACAGTTGGGTCCAAATGATCAGTTTAAAGCAGGAGTGAGCAATAGTTTTGTCTCTAGGGTCACATCTCAAAATTCAGCGGAGTGCAGGGCAGATTTTTCTCTGGACCGATTTGTTCGTCAAAAGCCATTTGCGGGCCAGAAAAAAAGCGCAGTTATTTGAAAACGTATAGTTCCATTATAATTTCTCCATTACAATTTCTACTTTCCGTTTAGTTTTAGACATTCAAAAGTGTCCTGGAGTGGGTTTTTTTTTAACCAAAAATAATCTGTATGGTTTAAAGTCTGTGACATTTCTGGGAATGCCAGCTATGCCGAGTAGGGCTTTCCCTTCATTGTCCTGTTAAATAGGGAATTGACAACAACCAGCAGCGAAGATTGTGGAGTCTGTTTTGGACACAGTTGGGGAAATACATTTAGGATTTTTTTCACCACAACTCAAGCTGGCATAGGTCCCCTCTAGTAGAAGTAGTTCATCTTCATGGGAAAGTAGGGATCAATAACTGACGAAAACAGATGGGGGAATTTGGTAACACTAAAATCTATATGTAGCAGTTTTAGGAGGTCTCTTCATGATTCATAATGTGTCTCGGCATTGAACTGTTTGAATAAACTGTTTTTCAAATCCAATAGCTTTCGACTAACTTTATCCCTGAGTTGTACACAAACGTACCACTTTTTCTCTGTAAATCTTGATGCTATTTGGTAGATATATTTGCACGTCAACTTATTACCGGAATAGTATTGATTAACAAAGGGTCCTTTCTCTTCGTCCTGGGTCTCATGACCCTCATTGAATTAGCACCAATCAGGTTAGCTTTCTCCACACAGCAGGTCTGTAGCTGCTAAGTGTGTGTCTTAATACTACATACTATGGCTGTACATATGGGGTAACTTCTGGTAGACTGTCAATGTGATGGTTACAGTAGATGACTCTCCAACGTTCTCAGTCCAAGGGAAATAGATTTTTTTGCAACTTCAGATGACGCTCTTTTAGTTGCCTAGTTGCTAACCCAATTACTGTAACTTTCCAAATGACGGAGAAAAACAAACACAATTGATCCTCTGCAGAATTCCATTAGTATTTGGACATGGTGTCTAGATGACTAGCCAAATCAGTGTCTAAAGTGACTGACCTGGAAGCCCCTAGGATTCAACTGCTGCAAAATATATACAGAGCAAACAAGACACACGGCGCTTCGTATCAAAGCTATGTTTACTGTATGTGCGGACATTTAAATATTCATAAGGTGAATATATTAGGCCCATTTCCTACTACATACTATACCCACACTGTGTATTTGTTGGCACGCTGTGAGTGAAACAGCCTGGTCTCCACTGCTGAAAGCATGTCCCTGAGACCTCTCTAGATCTGGTTGTTTGTTCTCTTTGCTTGTCGTTCTTTGCCTTGAACAATATTCTTGTTCAGAAAGACAATTCCAGTATCAAACACTATGATAGAAAAGGGTAGGTCTATGTGTTCCGTTGTGCAGGAACCTGACTTCATAACCACTCCACAGTATAGCCAAATAGAAACATATTCCAATTATAATTTAATAAGATATTGCTTCATTGGAGATTAGATAGCTCATATGACTATCGTTACTCTGGCATTGTTGTCGCTGTTGCACAATCCGCCAAAAACAAAGCCACACGTCACAAGATCCCATTCTTATTCCGTTTCTAACTAGGGTCCTGGCTGATACCCTGCGGAGACTGGGATCAGGTTGTTTGATGCCGGGAGAATGTTAGTGAACTGTCCTGTCCTTTCCCATATCCTAGTAGCAAATAGCTGGCCACCAAGTCAAGGTCTGTTACTTCATTATCAAATCTAATAGAGGGAAACCTAATCCCGTGAACCTTTTTTGATGAATTAGGTGCAATGTCTCAATGTATAGGACCAATGCATTTAAAAAGACATTGAGAACATTGAGGACACCAAATCTGACCAGCTGAACATATCATGAGAACAGACGCACGCAGACAGTACCATGTCCTTCTCCAACGTTAATTCGTAACCTTTTCATTTACCACAGAAAGTCAATCTCATAATGCGAAACGAAACAGATGGGTTGCCAGATTGGAGGATAGGTTGTTTTGCTGTGTTGGACTGTAGTCTGCAGCTCCCTCTAAGCTGAATGGAAGGGATCCAAGCCGTATAGATCAGTCAGTAGTAAGCATGCAGATGTGGGTCAGAGAGAGCTGGCTCTATATAAAGAAAGTGGTCTGACCTATGTGGAGCACTCACTGTGCAGAGCAGGGAGCACTCTTGGTCAGCTGCTTCTTTCACTCATACACATATTATGGTGGGGGAAGGGGGGGGGGGTGGGGGGTGGCAGAATGGGCAGGGGGTCTCTAAATAATTCCAATTTAACCATTCGCCTATTTGTTTAAAATGACATTTCTAGCCTACTGCTACAGTGTTAAATATTCAAGTAAAAGCTTATTCCAAATGAAAAAAGCACCCCCCACCCCTGTGTCATGGTTTAAAAAAGTATCATGTGAACAGTGCACTGTTTGGATGCTGGAATAATTTTAGAGTGGACAAACATGCGCAGGTAGCCTACTTTTGAAGTGATTTGTTTGACAATCAGATGAAAACATGCTGACTGGTTGTGTTCACGTGTTCATGCCACGTTAAAAGGTAATACAATTTTTTCCGCTAAGTGACGTCTTTACGATTCGGCCCATCAAAAAATGTCAAGCTCATGCACGCAAAGAGTAGGAGGTCGCATGAAAAAAATAGAGATCTCCCCAAATGTCATGGTAAAATTTGAACTCTGCTTTGCCTGGATATTATGGATACAAGCTCTTAAGTATTTCATGTTTTTAAATCAGCTCAAAAAAGTTTGTTTAATTTGTTTATTTCTTGATACCGGTATTAACATTGTACAGATCACAATAGATCAGATGCGTAACAGCCTTATTATTGCAATGTCCAGTACTCATGAAGCATACTATCCAAGGCGGGTGTCCCTGCTTTCACAACGTTTATCCATCCTGGGCAGGAGCACTCTGAATGTCTGTAATTTGTTCTCGTGACCGGCTGAGATACCCGACACTCTGACACCTCCGATAGAGGCATGAGAAATACGCTGATACTGAGTACTGGATCCCCCCACTTGACAAATACACACACACGCATAAACACACATGCCAAGACTGATCAAAAAGCCATCACATGAAACCAAAAGGGTAGGACACGCATGACATTTCTGGGGACCAGCAAAAAAGTCAAGTGCCTCCTGCCTATAAGTAGAGGGCTATTGAGGGGCTAGGGTGGGTGGTGCAGGGATATGCAAAACCATGGAAATAATTCCAAGAGTGCCATAGCAATGCACCGCAGTCTGAGAGGCCGGTCACTAAACCAAATGGTTGGAAATCCATGGGCATGCCGCAATACCTGCGTCAAGCGAAAAAAATATATAACATAGAGAAGGTATAATCTTACAGCATATGCATGTGTGTGTCCATTTGCTGTATCCATGACCTTATATCATGCCAATGTGTCAGTGGGGTCAAGTGATATAGTCTTGTTGACCTCTGCCCTCTTGTCAGTGCGTCACACGCCAACACTGACATAATCTCCTCCTGTTTGCAGACTCTGACAGAGAATTGGAAGAAAGTCATGTATCTACCCAGGCCAGAGAACCAGCCGTGAGTAGCCACTATCTGGCTTTCACTTGTTCCAGACACGCTATTTACCATACCTGAGGTGGTGTACTGCAGTGCTGTTTACTGACCTGTTGAACTTGGTATCTCCTCTACTGAGCCAGGTAAAAGACAAAAGGCGGTCTCCCCCTTTGGACAGGCCTCCCACCTCCCCCCACGCCAACCCTAACCACAGTGCCTCCCCAGAGGACCAGGAGAGCCCGGAGAGAGTGGTAAGTGGAGACTGTTTGGATATCCTAACACACTCAAGCCCTGGAAGGATGGGATAGGAAAGAAAAAGAGCCAAGAAAATGGTCTTAGACACACACACAAAATAGACACTGTGCATTACACACTCAGCATAATGCATACATTGCCTGTTACCCCTGTCGTGCACGCTGTACACTTCACATACATAATACATATTGCACATTACCCTCACATTCTGTCCGTGGCGTACTAACCCAGCTCATTTTAAGATAGACATGGGAATGAAGGAGGGCTTAGACCTGTTCAGCTTACATGTAGGGATCCTATAGTGTCTGAGAGGAGGAGCTGATACTCGGAATTAGGTACATGGGAGGGGGTCTAAATATAAATAAGGAAAGCAAAACTATATATTGTGTGTTTATGGACATGCACTTACTGGTGTATAATATTTTCACGTCACTCGTATATCCTATAAAAAAAAAATTTGAACCATTTCAGACATATCCTCTAGTCCCCCAGCATATTTTTGAGGTGTGCTAACACAACAGGTCAATTGTTGTTGCCACTGTGCCCTGCCACCTGCTGTATGAAGATGTGGTATCTCTGCTGAGCTTGGCTAAATGAATGGTTGTTTATGTTGACAGAAGCGGCCGGAGGAATGGAATGACCTCAGCAGGTTTTGATTGTGTCACTGTACTTCAGTCAGTGAGGTTGGGGTCAGGGCTGCAGCTAACACAGAGCTTATGGAGTATGTCAAAGCCCATGTGATGAGAGAAATAATGTCTCTAATCTCAAGAGTGTGGCTATAATGAAGGTATTCTGTCAATCCCTAATAGGTATTTTCTCTCCATATCCCAAAGCGTTCCTTGGTTAATTCAGTTAGCGCAAGCACACACATTTACACACACACCAAGCTCATTGGGTTTCAATCCCCTATGCTTACAAAGTCATTTACCTGCCAAATACTTGTATCTTACAGTTAACACACAATAACCTATATTGTATGTGGCCCATGCAGGATTTGAACCCATAAAGTATATATTATTGTTACTATCATGGTCCAATCAACTGAGCCATCAACACAGACACAATGCATCCTTCCTTTTAGGTTCAGAAAGAGAAACTGCATGCAGAGCTGAAGCAGGTGCTGAGTCTGAAGAGAAGTCACCTGAAAGAGTCGTCTCGTTTGGCCCAAGCAGAGATGGATTCCTCAACAGAGGTCCAAGCAGTGGTAAAGAGCCAAGAAACCACTAATACTCATGAAACAGTAACATTTACACAGGCCTAGAAAACACTCAGAATCGCATGCCATTCTACTGTTCACATCTGAAGACGAGACCTTCATTGTATTTATTATTATTTATTTGAATTGAACCTTTATTTAACGAGGCAAGTCAGTTAAAATCTCATTTTTATTTACAATGACGCCCAACCGGGAGGCAAAGGGCCTCCTGTGGGGACGGGGACTGGCATTAAAAATAAAAAATAAAATAAAAATATAGGACAAAACACACATCACGACAAGAGAGATACCACAACACTACATAAAGAGAGACCCAAGACAACAAAGCATGGCAGCAACACATGAAAACAGCATGGTAGCAACACAACATGACAATGGACTTTGTGAGGAAACGCTCTCCTCTGGTGTGTCTGTACAGGAGGAGACTGCATCTGAGGAGGTGGAGGTTGTGGTAGAGACAGAGGCTGAGGCTGGAGCCAGTGGCTACAGTGTCACAGGTGGAGGGGAGCGAGGCCTCTTCATTAAGGACGTCCTTAAAGACTCCACTGCAGCAAAGCATCTTAGCCTCCAGCAAGGTAACTGGACGGGGAGATTAGAGTCGCATGAATATAAAGCCATGAGACACAGCTGAGGTAAATTAGTTATGGACTAGTTTAACAGATAGAAATAGAAATGAGAATGTTAAACAGTAAACTATTCAAACATAAATTCATTCCATACTTAGAAATAACTGAAAAAAATGCAATGTGGAAATCATCTTGTTTCTCCCCATCTGTATCCCTTCCTTGTGTAACTTCCATTAAGTGTAGTGTGTCATTTATTGCAAGTAATGTCATTGATCAATCACCTGTTCTGACGTGCAAACGGTACATCATCTTGTGCGTATAGAATGTAAACATCAAAATGCCATGCCCTTTCACATCCTTCCTTAGATTGTCAAAAGCAAACCACAACTGTAAGACTTCCATGTTTCCCCCTGTTCTCTTTATCTCATTTGTGCTGTGTGCACATGAACCTTTGTCTGGCTGATGATTGGTTTCCTTGCAGGAGATCAGTTGCTCAGTGCAAGAGTCTACTTTGACAACGTGAAGTATGAGGATGCCCTGAAGATCTTGCAGTGTGCAGAGCCTTATAAAGTCTCCTTTTTCCTGAAGAGGACCATCGCCGGCGCTGATGTCACCTTGCACCCTGGCACCACCAGCTTGGAACTGAAAGGACCCAAAACCAAGATGCAGAAAATGGTACGGCTATGATCGTATTTGTAATTGCCAATTTGGCATTGAGATATAGAACTGGTCATTCCAGATTCATCAGGTTCATGTCCACCTAACTCATACTTGCATGTCTGTTGCAGAGTGTCAAGAGCATCAAACCTTTCAAAGCGAAGAAAAAGAGGGGAGGACGTTTTGGATTGAAAAGGCTGAAGGAAAACAAGAAAGGGAGCACTGGAGCAGAGTTGGAGATGGAGGGATCGCCTTCCAAAGTGGAGCTCAACCCCGTCGACGTGGAGTTTGCCTTCCCCAAGTTCAAGCTGAGGAAGGATGGGAAGGCAGAGGGAACTGAGCAGCATGGAGGAGTGGTCGCCACTGGCAGGAAGAAGAGGATGATAAGGTGTCCCAGGATGAACGCAAAGGGTGCTGAGGTGGCTACAGGGGAAGTTGACATGACGCAACCAGAGGGACAGGCTGACGTCTCCCTGCCAGACGTGCCTGGAGCTAAGGTCAAAGTCAAAGGAAAGGGCCACAGGTTCGGAATTCATTTCCCTAAAACAAAAAAGACAACATCGGACACTGCCTTGTCTGAAGGGTCTCTGGAGCTGAAACCTCCAGATGTAAAATTCACACCACCCTCAGTGGAATTCAGTTCGCCATCTGGAAACAAGGAAGTCAACCTACAGAAACCAGAAGTGAAAGTCAAGGAGGGGTCAAAGTTTATGCACCGAGAGGTAGAGCTTTCACTAGGACTCCCCTCAGCCCGACCCTCTGATGTAATTGATGGTGAGATAAAAGCAAAAGGTTTAGCTGAAGGGTCAACAGGCCTGTCTGGCATTAAAATGCCAGCTATTGACATCTCTGCACCCAACATCGATCTGCAGCTGGACACCCGGAGTAGAGTGCCAGACGAGATAGAGGGACCCTTTTTTAAAGGGCCAAATATATCCATGCCAAAAACTGACATCTCACTACCAAAGATTGGATCATCTGATATGGATATTGAAAGTCCAGAAAAGGGTGGAAAAATAAGTCTACCTGCTGTTGACATTTCACTGCCAAAGATGACATCAGGAGAAGCAAATGTTGATGTGGAAGGACACATTGGAAAGGGAGGCAAGTTCAAACTGCCAACTTTCGATGTTTCTCTTCCAAAATTCAAGTCTTCAGAGGAGGACATGAATATAGAGGGGCCTGAAGTCAAAGGAGAGTTCAACATGCCAAAAGTTGACCTTTTACGCCCGAAAGGTAAAGCGGGAGGTGAGGTGGACATTGAAGGATATTTAGGAAAAGGGGGTACATTTCAGATGCCCACATTTGACAATTCTCTACCAAAAATGAAGTCATCAGACAGAGAAATTAATGTAGAAGGACCTGAAGTGAAGGGTGGCAAAATTCAAATGCCCTATGCTGACATATCTCTCCCTGAAGGAAAAACAGAGGGGAAAATGAGCATTGAGGGACATTCTGGAAAAGGAGGCAAGTTCAAAATTCCCTCGTGTGACGTTTCTCTTTCTAAAATGTTGGGCAATGCTAGTTTCGAGGGACCTGAATTGAAAGGGGGAAAGTTAGAAATGCCCACACTTGATATTTCCCTTGCCAGAGGAAAAGCAGAGGGTGAAGTCAATATTGATTCAAATGTAGGAAAAGAAGGAATGCTCAAAACGCCCACAATTGGCATTCCTCCTCCAAGAATGAGGTCGTCAGGAACAGAAGTCGATGTAGAAGGGCCACAAGTAGACATTTCACTTCCCAAAGGAAAAAGTTTTGACATTGAGGGAAAGTCAGAAAAAAGAGGGAAGATTCAAATGTCCTCATTTGATGTCTCACTTCCAAAAATAAAGTCAGCAGAGGGTGACATGAAAATAGAAGGATTTGATGTGAAAGGCATCACATTTCATATGCCCACTATAGATTGTTCACTTCCAACAGGAAAAACAGAAGTTGACATCAGTGTAGAAGGAGAAGCATCTAAAGGCGGAAAGTTTCACATGCCTTCGCTTGATATTTCTCCTCCGACAGTGAAGTTCCCAGAGGGTAAAGCGAAAGTAAAAGGCCCTGAAATCAAAGGGGGAAAGGTTGAGATAACAAATATTGATATGTCCCTTCCAAAAGGCAAAACAGCGGGAGAAGTTAACGTTGAAGGCTATGTCAGTAAAGGGGGAAAGTTTAAGATGCCCAAATTTGGCATTTCTTTCCCAAAATGTAAGTCACCAGAGGGTAAGGTCAACACAGAGGGACCTGAAGTCAAAGGAGGGAAGTTTCACATGCCTAAAATTGACATTTCACTACCAAAAGTAAAAGCGGAAGGTGACATCAAAGTTGAAGGAGATTCTGACATTTCCCTTCCAAAAATGAAGTCACCAGAAGCAGATATCCTTTTAGAAGGACCAGACCTCAAAGGAGGAAAGTTTCATGTGCCAACAATTGACCTTTCCCTTCCAAAAGGAACGCGAGAAATTGACACAGAAGAACATTCTGGAAAAGGAGGCAAGTTCCAAATGCCAGCATTTGATATATCACTTCCAAAAATGAAGACACCAGATGGTGAAGTCAGCCTAGAAGGCCCTGAAGTCAAAGGGGGGATCATTAATATGCCAACGATGAACATTTCTCTTCCAAAAGGAAAAATGGAAGGAGAAGCTAAGGAACATGCAATCAAAGGGGACAAGTTTCACATGCCCTCGGTTGACATTTCCCTTCCAAAAATGAAGTTGCCTGAAGGTGAAGTCAAAGTAGAAGGCCCCGAAGCCAAAGGGGGAAAGATTGAAATGCCATCGACTGATATTTCACTTCCCAAAGGAAACATGGAGGGAGAAATTGACATTGAAGAACATTCTGGAAAAGGAGGACGATTTCATATGCCTACATTTAACGTTTCCCTTCCAAAAAGGAAGTCACTAGAAGAATATGTCAGTTTAGAAGGACCGAGTGTCAAAGGAGGGAAACTTCATATGCCCACAATGGACTATTCTCTTCCCAAGGGAAAGGGTGAGATTGAAACTGAAGGACATTCTGGAAAAGGAGGCAAGTTCCAAATGACCAAGTTTGATGTATCGCTACCAAAAATTAAGCTTCCAGAGGGGGACATCAAACTAGAGGGACTGGAAGGCAAAGGCAGTAAAATACGTATGCCTAACATTGATATTTCTCTTCCTGAAGGGAAAACTGAAAGAGATATTCAGGTTGAGGGGCATGGTGGCAAAGGTGGGAAGTTTCACATGCCCTCAATTGACATTTCCCTTCCAAAAATGAAGTTGCCTGAAGGTGAAGTCAAAGTAGAAGGTCCAAAAGCCAAAGGGGGAACGATTGAAATGCCAAAGATTGATATTTCACTTCCAAAAGGAAAAACAGAACTGGAAATAGACATTGAAGGACATTCTGAGAAAAAAGGAAAGTTTCACATGCCCTCATTCGACATGTCCTTACCAAAAATGAAGTCAAAAGATGGTGACATTAAATTAGAGGGTCCAGAAGTGAAAGGCAGTAAAATACATATGCCTAATATTGACATTTCTCTTCCAGAGGTGAAGGCAGAAAGTGATATTGAGGTTGAGGGGCATGGTGGTAAAGGGAGAAAGTTTCACATGCCCTCACTTGACATTTCTCTTCCAAAAATGAAGTTACCTGAGGGTGAAGTCAAAGTTGAAGGTCCCGAAGCCAAAGGTGGAAAGTTTGAAATTCCACCAATTGATATTTCACTTCCAAAAGGAAAAGCAGAGGGAGAAACTGACATAGAAGGACATTCTGGAAAAGGAGGAAAGTTTCATACGCCCAAGTTTGATGTATCGCTACCAAAAATGAAGCTCCCAGAGGGTGGCATCAAACTAGAGGGACTGGAAGGCAAAGGCAGTAAAATACGTATGCCTAACATTGATATATCTCTTCCCAAAGGGAAAACTGAAAGAGATATTCAGGTTGAGGGGCATGGTAGCAAAGGGGGGAAGTTTCACATGCCCTCAATTGACATTTCCCTTCCAAAAATTAAGTTGCCTGAAGGTGAAGTCAAAGTAGAAGGCCCTAAAGCCAAAGGGGGAAAGATTGAAATGCCATCGACTGATATTTTACCACCCAAAGGAAAAATGGAGGTGGAAATTGACATTGAAGGACATTCTGGTAAAGGAGGACGATTTCATATGCCAACATTCAACGTTTCCCTTCCAAAAATAAAGTCACCAGAACCAGATGTCAGTTTCGAAAGACCAGACCTCAAAGGAGAAAAGTTTCATATGCCAAAAATTGACTTTTCCCTTCCCAAGGGAAAGGGTGAGATTGACACTGGGGGACATTCTGGAATAGGAGGCAAGTTCCAAATGCCAGCATTGGATATATCACTTCCAAAAATGAAGACACCAGAAGCGGAAGTCAGCCTAGAAGACCCTGAGGTGAAAGGTGGAAAGTTTGAAATGCCAAAGATTGATATTTCACTTCCAAAAGGAAAAACAGAAAGGGAAATAGACATCGAAGGACATTCTGAGAAAAAAGGAAAGTTTCACATGCCCTCATTCGACATGTCCTTACCAAAAATGAAGTCAAAAGATCGTGACATTAAATTAGAGGGTCCAGAAGTGAAAGGCAGTAAAATACATATGACTAATATTGACATTTCTCTTCCAGAGGTGAAGGCAGAAAGTGATATTGAGGTTGAGGGGCATGGTGGTAAAGGGAGAAAGTTTCACATGCCCTCACTTGACATTTCTCTTCCAAAAATGAAGTTACCTGAGGGTGAAGTCAAAGTAGAAGGTCCAGAAGCCAAAGGTGGAAAGTTTGAAATTCCACCAATTGATATTTCACTTCCAAAAGGAAAAGCAGAGGGAGAAACTGACATAGAAGGACATTCTGGAAAAGGAGGAAAGTTTCATACGCCCAAGTTTGATGTATCGCTACCAAAAATGAAGCTCCCAGAGGGTGGCATCAAACTAGAGGGACTGGAAGGCAAAGGCAGTAAAATACATATGCCTAACATTGATATATCTCTTCCCAAAGAGAAAACTGAAAGAGATATTCAGGTTGAGGGGCATGGTAGCAAAGGGGGGAAGTTTCACATGCCCTCAATTGACATTTCCCTTCCAAAAATTAAGTTGCCTGAAGGTGAAGTCAAAGTAGAAGGTCCAAAAGCCAAAGGGGGAAAGATTGAAATGCCAAAGATTGATATTTCACTTCCAAAAGGAAAAACAGACGGGGAAATAGACATTGAAGGACATTCTGAGAAAAAAGGAAAGTTTCACATGCCCTCATTCGACATGTCCTTACCAAAAATGAAGTCAAAAGATGGTGACATTAAATTAGAGGGTCCAGAAGTGAAAGGCAGTAAAATACATATGCCTAATATTGACATTTCTCTTCCAGAGGTGAAGGCAGAAAGTGATATTGAGGTTGAGGGGCATGGTGGTAAAGGGAGAAAGTTTCACATGCCCTCACTTGACATTTCTCTTCCAAAAATGAAGTTGCCTGAGGGTGAAGTTAAGTTAGAAGGCCTTGAAGCCAAATGTGGAAAGTTTGAAATGCCAAAGATTGATATTCCACTCCCAAAAGGAAAAGCAGAGGGAGAAACTGACATAGAAGGACATTCTGGTAAAGGAGGAAAGTTTCAAATGCCCAAGTTTGATGTATCACTACCAAAGATGAAGCACCCAGAGGGTGATGTCAAAGAAGGCCTTGAAGTCAAAGGTGGGAAGTTTGAAATGCCCAAAATTGAAGCAGAGGGTAGGAGTGGAGTCAAGTTACCAACTGTTAAACTGCCAACGGTAGACATATCTGCACCAAAGGTTGACTTAGACTTTGGGCTGTCAAAAGCTAAAGGAGATGATAGGGAAGAGATGGAGCTACTAAAAGTAGAGGGTGGTAGGCCATCCTCTGGGTCAAGTTTTGACATGCCAGATGTCTCTCTCAAAATGCCAAGATTTTCTCTCCCTAAATTTGGTAGAAAGTCTAGTGGAAATGTAAACCTAGAAGGATATGGCACAGAGGACGATATTGATGTTAGCCCCCCACGAGTGGATGGTGAGGGCAGACCAGCATCAGTGGAAATAGGCGGAGATGGAAAAATAAAAGGTAAACTAAGGAAGCCCAAAATGAAAATGCCAACTTTTGGAATATCTAAGAAAGATGTATCAATAGCCAGCCCTGATGTGGAAATCAAGACAGAAAAGGGGAAAGTTGACATTCCAACGCCAGGGATCAGTGTAGAAAATCCAGCAGACAAAACAAATAGAAAATATAGACTAAAATTCCCAAAGTTTAAGAAGTCATCTCCTAAAGGTAAACTACCAGAGGGAGAGATAGATGCCTCATTGGATAGTGGAATGGAAGGGAAAGCTGGCTTTCATGCACCTGATGTTACAATCAAAATGCCCAAGTTCTCCATGCCAGGGTTTGGCTCAAAGGAGACAGACTTTGACAGGAGTGGGCAAAGTGCTGAACTAGACGCTAAAGGAAAGGTCAAAATGCCATCAGTGGAGATATCCTTGCCAGCTGCCAAGACATCTGAGCAAGAAATGTTAATCCCAGATGTATCTGAGGCTGACATCAGTGGTTATGAAGGAAACCTGAAAATCCCTAAAATGCCAACTATTGATGTATCAGCCCCCCATATTGATCTTGATGTAACTCTGCCTAAAGTCAAGCATGAAACAAACATTGACGGTGAGGGAGGCAAATTTAAAATGGCAAACATCAAAATGCCTGATATAGATGTATCACGTCCTATAGGAAAAACTGGTGACATTGATGCATCCAAAGTGAAACTTGAGGGAGGGGTTGGAAAATTCAAGATGCCTGGCATTAAAATGCCAAAGGTAGACATATCACTTCCAAAAGTAAAACATGGAGAAATTGATGTATCCACGGTGGAAATTGAAGGAGAATGTGGAAAATTCAAGAAGCCACATATGGAAATGCCAAATTTTGATATATCACTTCCCAAGGGAAAAAGTGGAGGGATTGAAGCGCCAAAGATGGAAATTGAAGGAGGGGGCGGAAATTTCAAAATGCCACATGTGAAAATGCCAAAGGTAGACTTCTCACTTCCGAAGGGAAACCATGGAGACATCTGTGCACCAGAAATGGAAGGAGAAGGTGGAAAATTCAAGAATGCACATATGAAAATGCCAAATATTGCTATATCACTTCCCAAAGGAAGAAGTGGAGGGATTGAAGGACCAGACATGGAAATTCCTGGAGGGGGAGGAAAATTGAAGATGCCACATATGAAAATACCAAAGGTAGACTTATCAATTCCGAAGGAAAAGTCTGGAGACATCAGTGCACCAGAAATTGAAATGGAAGGAGAAGGAGGAACATTCAAGATGAAAATGCCAAATATTGATATATCACTTCCAAAAGGAAAAACTGGAGACATTGAAGGACCAGGGATGGAAATTGAAGGAGTAGGTGGAAAATTCAAGAAGCCACATATGAAAATGCCAAATGTTGATATATCACTTCCAAAAGGAAAAACTGGAGACATTGAAGGACCAGAAATGGAAATGGAAGGACGAAAATTCAAGATGCCACATATGAAAATGCCAAATGTTGATATATCACTTCCAAAAGGAAAAAGTGTAGAAATTGAAGGACCAGGGATGGAAATTGAAGGAGTAGGTGGAAAATTCAAGAAGCCACATATGAAAATGCCAAATGTTGATATATCACTTCCAAAAGGAAAAACTGGTGATATTAATGAACCTAATTTGGAAATTGAGGGACAAGGAAGAAAATTCAAGATGCCACATATGAAAATGCAGAATATTGATATAACACTTCCAAAAGGAAAAACTGGAGACATTGAAGGACCAGAAATGGAAATTCATGGAGAGGGAAGAAAATTCAAGATGCCACAAATTCAAATGCCAAAGGTAGACTTATCACTTCTGAAGGGAAAGTCTGAAGACATCAGTGCACCAGAAATGGAAATGGAAGGACGAAAATGTAAGATGCCACATATGAAAATGCCAAATGTTGATATATCACTTCCAAAAGGAAAAAGTGTAGAAATTGAAGGACCAGGGATGGAAATTGAAGGAGGGGGTGGAAGATTTAAGATGCCACATATGACAACACCAAATATTGGTATATCACTTCCAAAAGGAAAATCTGGGGAAATTAGTGCACCAGAAATGGAAATGGAAGGAGGAGGAAAATTCAAGATGCCACATATGAAAATGCCAAACATTGATATATCACTTCCCAAAGGAAAAGGTGGAGAAATTGAAGGACCAGAGATGGACATTGAAGGAGAGGGTGGGAAATTCAAGATGCCACATATGACAACCCCAAATATTGGTATATCACTTCCAAAAGGAAAAACTGGAGACATTGAAGGACCAGAAATGGAAATTCATGGAGAGGGAGGAAAATTCACAATGCCACATATTAAAATGCCAAATATTGGTATATCACTTCCAAAAGGAAAAACTGGTGTTGGTTTTGTGCATGAACCTAATTTGGAAATTGAGGGAAATGGAGGAAAATTCAAGATGCCACATATGAACATGCCAAAGGTAGACTTATCACTCACGAAGGGAAAGTTTGGAGAAATCAGTGCACCAAAAATGGAAATGGAAGGAGGTGGAAAATTCAAGATACCATATATGAAAATGCCAAATGTTGATATATCACTTCCAAAAGGAAAAAGTGTAGAAATTGAAAGACCAGGGATGGAAATTGAAGGAGGGGGTGGAAGATTTAAGATGCCACATATGAAAATGCCAAATGTTGATATATCACTTCCAAAAGTAAAATCTGGGGAAATTAGAGCACCAGAAATGGAAATGGATGTAGGAGGAAAATTCAAGATGCCACATGTGAAAATGCCAAACATTGATATATCACTTCCCAAAGGAAAAGGTGGAGAAATTGAAGGACCAGAAATGGAAATTCGTAGAGAGGGAGGAAAATTCAAGATGCCACAAATTCAAATGCCAAAGGTAGACTTATCACTTCTGAAGGGAAACTCTGGAGACATCAGTGCACCAGAAATGGAAATGGAAGGACGAAAATTCAAGATGCCACATATAAAAATGCCAAATATTGATATATCACTTCCTAAAGGACAAGGTGGAGAAATTGAAGGACCAGAGATGGACATTGAAGGAGAGGGTGGGAAATTCAAGATGCCACATATGACAACACCAAATATTGGTATATCACTTCCAAAAGGAAAAACTGGAGACATTGAAGGACCAGAAATGGAAATTCATGGAGAGGGAGGAAAATTCACAATGCCACATATTAAAATGCCAAATATTGGTATATCACTTCCAAAAGGAAAAACTGGTGTTGTTCATGAACCTAATTTGGAAATTGAGGGAAATGAAGGAAAATTCAAGATGCCACATATGAGAATGCCAAATGTAGACTTATCACTTACGAAGGGAAAGTCTGGAGAAATCAGTGCACCAGAAATGGAAATGGAAGGAGGTGGAAAATTCAAGATACCATATATGAAAATGCCAAATGTTGATATATCACTTCCTAAAGGAAAAACTGGAGAGATTAAAGCACCAGAGATGGAAATTCAGGCAGAGGGAGGAAAATTCAAAATGCCAAAGGTAGATATATCTCTTCCGATAGGAAAGTTTGGAGAAATTACAGCACCAGAAATGGAAGTCGAAGGAGGAAAATTTGAGATGCCACATGTGAAAATGCCAAAGGTAGACATGTCACTTCCAAAAGGAAGAAGTGTAGATGTTAATGCACCTGAATTGGAAATTGAAGGTGAGGGTGGAAGATATAAGATGCCAGAAATAAAACTGCCAAAGATAGATATTACATTGCCAAAGGGAAAATCTACTGGCATTGATGCTGAAATCAAACAGCCCAACGCTGAGGCAGCAGCAAAGATTCAAATGCCTTCGATTGGCTTACCAAAGTTTACAACTCCCGACCTTGATTTGGACATGAATGTTGGAAAACCCAACCATGGAGCTGAGGTTCATGAGAAGAGTTCAGACAAAACTGGTTCCCATTCAAAGGGAGACCATAAGATGAAAATCAAAATGCCAACAATAGACATAGAGTGCCCAAAAGGAGATCTGGAGCTGGATATAGGCTTCCACAAAGTTGAGGGAAAGAAAGACAGAAAAATAATAGAGTTGCCTGACTTAGACCTTAAAACTTCTGGTACCAAAGTTAAGGGGCCAAAAGTCAAAGGCACCAAATTCAAAATTGGAATGCCAAAAATGAAGAACACTGGAGATCAAGCATTAGATGCAGCCACAAAGAAGACTGAGAAAGAGAATGAAGGGGTCAGTGGTAGATTTATGATTAATCGGACAAAGCTTGGCAAAGGTGCAGATGTGGAGGCAGATGCGGAGGCAGATGCGGAGTCAGGTGGTTCTGTGTTGCCAAACATCTTCCTCCCAGATGTGGGCTTCTCAGTATCCAAAGGAGCCAGCCAAGAGGGTGAACCTCATGGTCCAGAGATTAGTGCCAAATTGCCAAAATCCAAACTCCCTAATGTGGAGATCTCAGGTCCTTCAGTAGCAGGCCAAGGAGGAGCACAGATCAACAGCGGACAACAAGAAGACAAAGGTGGTATCAAGTTTCAAATGCCTGTGGGGCTGAAGAGTAAACAAGGCCCTGCCGAGTCCACTGGCACAGATGCCAGCACCGAGAATGGATTCACATTACCTCATCTTGGAATCAAATCCCCCAAAATACCAGATACAGACTTTGATATTGGAGCATCTCAAACTGGGGACCATGGGGCAGATACAAGTACGAGACAAAAAATGAAAATACCCAAGTTTGGGGTGGCTTTACCTGCTATTTATTCACCTGGAGCTAGAGTACATTTGAAGGACCCAGAGGTTGAGTGTGAAGGCCCTAAAATGCCCAAAGTTAAAAAAGCTGTATTTGTTTTGGTGAATCCCCAAACAGACCACTCCACTATGTCCACCAGTGTAGAGTCTGGAGAGGCAAAAATCAAAATGCCAAAGATCAAAATGAAGCCATTGTTTGGAAAGTCAGGATCCAATGAAAACAGTGCTGCTTTGAGCATTGAAGGAGATGTGGATGGAGATGACAAGTCAAAGGGAGCAAAGCTAAAAATGCCCAAAGTTACCTTCTCTCCAGGCAAAACAGGTTCATTTGATGTAACCCTAAAAGGTGAGGGGTCTAGTTCCAGCCTCAATGGTGAGAAAGATCCAACATTCCAGAATGGATCCAAGGAGGATAAAGTTAAGTTAGGGAAGCTCAAGCTTCCAAAGATAGAGTTCTCCTCGCCATATTCAATAATAGGCAGTGGAGAAGAGGACCTTGAAATGAGTGCTAAGCTTGTCAATGAGTCCTCAGGAACTGACGGAGAAACCAAGGGGACGAAAGTGAAATTAGGCAAAATGTCCTTCCCAGGATTTAAGAAGACAGCAAAAGGAGAGGAGGAAACTCAAGACAATGTGGTGTCCTCATCGGCCAGGACAGAAATGCTAGATCGGGATAGTTCAGAATCCCAAACGCCCATGGTCTCCATTGGTTTTGTACCAGGGAAGTCTAGGGGGCAGGCAGTGGCTGAGAGCAGCAAAAAGGAGATGGAAGAAGGAGAGCAGTCAACCTGGTTCAAGGCCCCCAAATTCAACCTGAAACCCCACTCGACAGGAATCCTCCACATTACACCAGAAGGTTCTCCCCAGGGTAGCAGATCCTCGCTCCAGTGCCAGGGTTTAGATGAAACTGCTGGTACCTTCCGGCTCCAGATGCCAAGCATGCGGTTCTCCACCCACGAGGTGTCTGAGGAGAATGTTACTACAACAAAGAAGGGAACAGTAACCGTGGTGACAAAGACAACAAAACATACGGTAACAGAGTCCAGAACTGGTCAAACCCACACATCGCTATCCCATTGTAATGACTAAAGTCTGAAGAGATGTGAGAGTAATATATTTTTCCTCTGTCCTGTTGTGACGACTGTTTTTGTGATTGTTCCGCCACATTTTTTTCCCTTCTATTTTAGTCTTTATCATATTTGATGGTTTTACTGGTTTAAATCTGAATATCAATTAATTATGTATTGTTGTTCATATATTTTTTGGGGGGCAAAAATACCACACATTTTAATTTCCAAAAGGAGATCTCTTTTTTCAATGCCTTCCCATTTTATTTACCGACATTTACCTGGGCATGATTGTAGAATTAGACTGACAAAGAACACAAACCAATTTATCAAAGGCAATTTGTATGTAAATACAAAAACAGGTCATTATTTTCATATTACCGATGATAGGAATAGTCACAAGGACATTAGTGATTTGTGTTAATGTATCTGAGGCTTGAGGATGGTGTGAGATTTGTGGTTTAATTATTTACTTCCTTAAGCTTGTTTTTTCTTTCTGATATATTAAGATTTTTGTAATGATACCATACATTGAAATGTAATATTAAAGGCTTCTACAGTGCAATACATTTCAACACTCTCTATGAGAATCAAGATAAAATAATAGGAAACTATCATCTGATATTAAGGTTAATGGTTTAAAGAAACAGAACATGTACTCTCTTTAATTGAAATATTTCAAAATGAATGCAAAACCTCTCAGACAAAACAATGTCTCAATGTCTCCATTGAGACAGTTTATTGTTCCTTTTCTTTTTTGGTGAGTTAGAAAGTAGAAATTTAATGTGTGTGCTAAACTGCATTGGACGAGTCTCAGCAATCCTCTGTCAAACAAGTTTACAAGTTTTCATTAACCAGATTTAACATCTGTTGGAGCAAATAACCATATAGAAATAATCATATAGAATGGTACATGACAAGGAGAGAACATGACCAGATAACACAGTATTTATATGTATAGAGACATTTTTACAAATACCTTTGTGATTAGCATGTTTTCAGTGCATATGGCTTCACAATATGCAGTTTTCAAAGCAAAGTGTTATCAAGTGGCATTATAAATAATGTTGTTAAGAGATCATATTATTAATAAACCTTAATATTCCTAAGAAAAATAAAAAAGTTGTATTGTCTTCCATTTTATTGTCTTTCTAGGCGAACAGCGCCCTCTCCTGTCAAATACAGCAGACAATTTGAACGTACTTCAACGCCTTGTCACACGATAGTCACGGGCCTTTTATCAATTAGATTTGCTCACCTCCTCAGTCCTCTCTTGCCTCCTTTTGAAAAACGTCAAATTTAACTGAGGAGAGTCAGCGAGGAGAGTAAACATGGATAGAAATGTGCTTGCTTGAAATGAGATTGTCCTTCTCCACCAGCCTGGTTTCATAGACTAGACGTAACATAGTAAACGTAAATCCGGGACACTTAAATGAATATGATATGTTACATTTGGTATGGTTAAATAATACAGAAGGTTACTTAACTCAAAAATGAGGGAGTGAGGGGGTGTGTAACATGAACGTCTAGCAACCGAAAAACAACTTTTGGATTTTAGCAACTTTTTCAACTACTTACCACTTAGTAGCTACTTTGCAACTACTTAGTATGTTAGTGAACCCTTCCCCTAACCATTCCCCTAAACCTAACCCTAACTGTCTTGTTTTGCACACTTTGTATAAAAATAATAAATGCAGGATGACAGGATCTTTATAAAATGTATCTCCTTCTGCGGTGCGGACGTGATACGACCGACCGTTCAGTGTCAGCAGGCTGGATGAGGACTGCTGGTTTCCAGTAGCCATGCTCCTGGATTCTGATTGACTCTCCATCGTGCAATTGTGGCAGTGGTCTTGCTGACCTGTCATAGTACCCCTTTTCTGTTGCAGTCTCTGTGCACATTTTGCATGCACTTCCTTGTACTGTAGCTGACGCCCAGTGGAGGCTGCTGAAGGGAGGACGGCTCATAATAATGTCTGGAACGGAACGAATGAAACGGCATCAAACACACGGAAACCATATGTTTGATTTATTTGATATCATTCCACTCGTTCTGCTCCAGTCATTACCATGAGCCCGTCCGCCCCAATTAAGGTGTTACCAACCTCCTGTGCTGACGACCTCGGGCTGTAGCTGCTGGTTGGTGTTGGGAAGGATTAAGCAAAGTCTGCTGCTCATCAACGCTGGGCTGGTGACTTGAATTTGTCAACTGGAGTGTTGCGGTACTCAAGAAGACTGAGTTAGGGGTCTCTCTTGTCTGCTATTGCTTTATCCATGAGTGACTTAGCAATCTAATCCGATTTCTCAGCAAGGCTTTGAGACGTAGAGACGCATCGTACATAAAATTTCCATGCGTTTGAGAAGGATTCAAACTCCTGTGAATTTGTAACAGGGGTCATTGTCAAATATTAAAGTCTCTACGATGCCATGCCTGGCAAAGGCTGCTTTCAGCTTGTGGATCACAGCTGTGGATGTGGTGCTGTGAAGATTGTTGAGTTCAAAGTCCTCATTGTTCCAGGTAAACAGGACAGTTGCCACGACCTGCCAGGGTCTGTCTGGGATACGGTGAGGTATCATGGGCTCTTTGGTGTTTGAGGGACGTCATTGAAGACAGGTTGGGCATTTTCCAACAATGTCCTCTATTTGTTTGCACATTCCAGGCCAAAACAAAATATCCCGTGATCTCTGTTTGCACTTTTCCATGCCCATGTGTCCAGCATGGATCTTTACCAACATCTCTTCTCTGAGAGTGGCAGGAATGATGATTTTCTCTCCCTTGAAAACAATTCCATTGATCTGACAGTTCATCAAAATGGTTCCAGAACTGTAAGATGCTCTGAGGGAATTTTCTCCTCTCAGGCCATCCATCCTGTATGACTTTCCTCAGCTGTGTGAGTTGTATGTCCTTTTCTGTTTCTGCTCGGATCTCCCTCAGTTTTGTGTCACTAACAGGTAAGTTCCTGTACATAGTGTGCATCTACATGTCCAAGCCTTCACTGGGGCTGCTGTCCTTGTAGGTAAGAGACTTCTACAAGCATGCTACAGGCATGTCTTTGCCTGGACTGAAGTCGTACTTAAAGGATCATTCTCTGTAGCCTTGGTGGGGCTGCTGCTAGCAGTTTCCTCGTGATTGAGGGTTTGGGGTTTGTGGTCGGATTTGTGGTCGGATTCCACAATGGCTTGTCATCCATAGACATACTAATGGAAACACTTACGTCTAGGGTTGGGTGGTATACCGTATACCGGGGTATTTGGAAATGTTTGTTCAATACCGTCAATACCGTTTAAACCTGTCAGGTAAATATCTGCAGTCAACTTCTGCAATACGTTAGGAGATAAAGAAAATATCTTAACCTGTCACAATTTTTAATTATGAAGCTTTCCTGCAGTCCCCAGTCAAGTGGTGTTTGTTAACACGCACACAACAATGAGCGACTGGAGCCTTGTGAGTCACTCACTGTTGTGCAGTACATGCCAGGTGATCTAGTTACTGTATGGAATTCACAACTAAATGTTTGCAAGGTAACTGATAACTATTAAGTTAACTGATTTAAATGTGCTAAATGCCCTGCAATTGGGCATTTGGTTTGCTAATTTAGTAGCTAGTTAGCTATCTAGCTAAGTGGTTAGCTTCTTCCAAAATCAAGCTTTGCTGGGTAATAGCAGAGAATCCCCTTCTAGATTTATTTATTTAACTAGGCAAGTCAGTTAAGAACCAATTCTTATTTACAATGACGGCCTAGGAATAGTGGATTAACTGCCTTGTTCAGAGACAGAATGACAGATTTCTACCTTGTCAGCTCGGGGATTTGATCTAGCAACCTTTCAGTACTGGCCCATCGCTCTAACCACTAGGCTACCTGCTGCCCCAGGACCAAGAGCCTTGCTGTCTAATATTTGTTTGTGCGTGCAGCAAACTGTGAGTAGCATTCTTTAGTTACTGGTAAATCATTATGAGCTGGGTTGTCTGTCTGGCAAATACTTAAGGTTCAGCAACTGTATAAAAGGTTTGCAATGCACTCGTTAGCATTCTCTATGGGATTTTGCATGAACTTGTTAGCATTGCTAACCTTCGGATTACAGAGACTCAGTGGGGTTAGATAGTGGCGCCCCTTGTGTTCAGTGCCGGTATTACCGAATATCTTGGTATGGCACAAGGTCGGTATGAAGGTATGACAATCTGGATATCGCCCAAGCCTACTTAAATCCGAACAGAATAGAGTGCAGCTCCTTTTATATTCGAGCGTAGTTGATTTCATAGTCTGTGAGAGATTTGGAAGCATAGCCATTGGGCTTTCCTTCTTGCAGTAGAAATGCACTTAGTTCATACTTTGACGCGTCCACTTGGAGTCTGAGCACTTTGTTGGGGTTGTAGTAGGCAAGGATTGGTCCTGGTTCTCTCGTGATCAAGTCTTTCACTTTCTGGAAATCAATGTCATGTTGCTTGTCCCAGAGTAACTCACTGGACTGCTTCAGCAGCTGACGGAGCTGTGCGTTGGCGTCGGAGAGGCTAGGGGCAAGTAGCTGACCATGCCAAGCACTGTTTCCAGCACGGCGCGGTTCTTTGGTAGCTCAATCTCCTTCACGGCTGAGATCTTCTGTGGATCTGGTTTGATCCCATCCACTGTGAGACAATGTACGAAGTAGCTGACCTCGGTGGTGCCGACTGTGCTCTTCACAGGGTTGAGCTATGCTCCCACCTCGCATTGCGTGGAGATTTCTGTCGTGTCCCTCTTTGGTTCGACCATAGATGAGGATTTCATCAACAATCGCCACGACTCCATCGAGGCCTTAATATGTTTTCGTCAATCTTTCGCTTAATGGTGTGTTGAACGTTGTGAGCTTGGATGAGTATTCTGTGAGCTTGATAGCCCAGTAGCCTGATCTGGCAGCCATGACACTGAAGTAGTGTGCTCCCGCTAGCTTGTGTGTGATGTCATGTAGCGTCGGTAAGGGGTAGTGGGGGCGTTTGATGTCCTTGTTCAAGTCTCTGGGTGGAGACATACTCTGAGCTTGCCTGTGCATGGTTTCTCCACCATCAAATCTGCCAGTTCTGTAACCTTGGTGATGATGTCAGAATGCTCCATGCTCTCCAACTCTTTCTTCAGACGGGTGCGGAGAGCAAGGGGAATCTTTCCCGGTGGGTATTCCACAGGAGTTGCGTCTGGGTCAAGGTGAATGGTGCTTTCTCCAGTCCTAGTCTCCACTGGTGCTGTCACTGATAACACTAGCTTGATGAGGTCCATGTCTAAACTTACTTGAAGAACCTTAACCGCTTACCCCTAGCCACTTAGCTTACATTAGCCACAACAAATTGTAATTTGTAAGATACACTACATGGCGAAAAGTACGAGGAAATCCCTTCAAAATAGTTGATTTGGCTGTTTCAGCCACACCCGATGCTGACAGGTGTATAAAATAGGGAACACAACCATGCAATCTCCATAGTAAACATTGGCAGGAGAATGACCCATACTGAAGAGTTCAGTGACTTTCAACGTGGCACAGTCATAGGATGTCAACTTTCCAAATGTAAGTGCTGTTATTGTGAAGTTGAAATATCTAGGAGCAACATTGGCATACTCCGCAAAGTGATAGGCCACACAAGGTCACAGAACAGGACCACCGAGTGCTGAAGCGCGTAGCCTGTCCTGTAAAAATCGCCTGTCCTCGGTTGCAAAACTCACTACCGAGTTCCAACCTGCCTCTGAAAGCAACATCAGAGCAATAACTGTTCGTTGGGTGCTTTGTGAAATGGGTTTCCATGGCCGAGCAGCAACACACAGGCCTAAGATAACCATCTGGCAGTCCGACGTATGAATCTTGATGCTACAGCATACAATGACATTCTAGATGATACTGTGGTTCCAACTTTGTGGCAACAGTTTGGGGAAGGCCCTTTCCCGTTTCAGCACGACAATGCCCCCGTGCACAAAGTGAGGTCCATACAGAAATGGTTTGTCGAGATCAGTGTGGAAGAACTTGACTGGCCTGCACAAAGCCCTGACCTCAACTTCATTGAACACCTTTGTGATAAATTGGAACGACGACTACGAGCCAGGCCTAATCGCCCAACGTCAGTGCCCGACCCCAGTAATGCTCATATGACTAAATGGAAGCAAGTCTCCGCAGCAATGTTCCAACATCTAGTGGAAAGCCTTCCCAGAAGAGTGGGTTATTGCTTCAATGGAAGACCAACTCCATATTAATCCCCACGATTTTCGAATGAGATGTTCAATAAGCAGGTGTCCACATACTTTGACATACTTTGACTTTTCAAATTAATAACATATCATATTTTACAAATTGCAATTCGTAAACGTATTATACAAATTGTAATTCGTAACATATTATACGGAATGGATGATGGACATCTACAAATGAATACATACCATATGAAATGTAACATATCATACTCATTTGAGTGTCCCGGATTTACATTTACGATGTTATGTCTACCCCTGAGTCCAGGTTGTCTCCACAAGAGTGTCATTAGGCAAATTACGTTTACAGGTCTGGATCCCCAAATAAATGTGCAAAGTGATCAAAACAAATTAAGTTAGTTGTGCAATACATTTTATAGATAAAACAATAAGTAGCATATTGTTTTTAAACTTGTGTATATTTTTCTCCTCTCAACAAAACAAAAGCTGATTCAAATGGGGTGTGGCAGACTTCAAAATGCTTCCATGGTAGGATACACCTGAGTATCCTGATGAAAGGTGGCTATTGATGAGGGGAGGACAATTCCACTTGCCTACTAACAAATTGACACAATAGAGAATTATAAAGGCCTCTGGTGGCCCAAAGGCCGTATGGTGCCTTCGGAAAGTATTCAAACCCCTTGACTTTTTCCACATTTTGTTACGTTACAGCCTTATTCTAAAATGTATTAAATAAAACGATTTCCTCAGTAATCTACACACAGTACCCCATAATGACAAAGCTAAAATAGTGTGCAAATATATTAAAAACAAAAACCAGATATACCTTATTTACTTAAAGTATTCAGACCCTTTGCTATGAGTCTCGAAATTGAGCACAGCAGCATACTATTTCCATTGATCATCATTGAGCCGTTTCTACAACTTCATTGGAGTCCACCTGTGGTAAATTCAATTGATTGGACATGATTTGGAAAGGCACACACCTGTCTATATAAGGTCCCACAGTTGACAGCGCATGTCAGAGCAAAAACCAAGCCACGAGGTTGAAGGAATTGTCCGTAGAGTTCAGAGACAGGATTGTGACCAGGCACAGATCTGGGGAAGGGTACCAAACATTTCTGCAGCATTGAAGGTCCCAAGAATAGAGTGGCCTCTATCATTCTTAAATGGAAGAAGTTTAGAACCACCAAGACTCTTCCTAAAGCTGGCCCCCTGCCAAACTGAGCAATCGGGGGAGGTGACCAAGAACCCAATGGTCACTCTGACAGAGCTCTAGAGTCCCTCTGTGGAGATGGAAGAACCTTCCAAAAGGAAAACCACCTCTGCAGTACTCCACCAATTAGGCCTTTATGGTAGAGTGGCCAGACAGAAGCCACTCCTTAGTAAAGGGCACATGACAGCCCACTTGGAGTTTTTCTAAAAGGCACCTAAAGACTCTCAGACCATGAGAAACAAGATTCTCTGGTCTGATGAAACCAAGATTCAACTCTTTGGCCTGAATGCCAAGCGTCACGTCTGGAGGAAACCTGGCACCATCCCTAAGGTCAAGCATGGTGGTGTCAGCATCATACTGTGGGGATGTTGTTTTTCAGCAGCAGGGACTGGGAGACTAGTCATGATTGAGGCAAAGATGAATGGAAAGATGAATGGAGCAATGTACAGAGAGATCCTTAATAAAAACCTGCTCCATAGGGCTCAAGACCTCAGACTGGGGCGAAGGTTCAACTTCCAACAACCCGAAGCACACAGCCAAGACAACGCAGGAGTGGCTTCAGGATCAAGTCTCTGAATGTCCTTGAGTGGCCCAGCCAGAGCCCGGAAACCCTATCATACATTTCTGGAGAGACCTGAAAATAGCTGTGCAGCAATGCTCCCCATCCAATCTGACAGAGCTTGAGAGGATCTGCAACGAAGAATGGGAGAAACTCCCCAAATACAGGTGTGCCAAGCTTGTAGCGTTATACCCAAGAAGACTCAAGGCTGTAATCGCTGCCAAAGGTGCTTCAACAAAGTACTGAGTAAAGGGTCTGAATACTTACGTAAATGTGATATTGTAGTTTAATTTAATTTTATACATTTGTAAACATTTATTAAAACCTGTTTTTGCTTTGTCATTATGGGGTATTGCGTGTAGATTGATGAGGGGAAAAAACAATTGAATACATTTTAAGAATAAGACTGTAACCTAACAAAATGTGGAAAAAGTCAAGGGGTCTGAATACTTCCCAATGTTACTGAATTAGCATGGGCATATGCAATTGAGGGCTTCCACCATTTTAATGTAGTCAACTGGGTGAGATTTACAACTTTATTGGCTGATCCCTCCTAGTGACCCCGTTGGAGTTATGTCCGACCGGGTCATCAGGAGGGATCAGCCAATAGTGAAGATGAAAATTGATTACTTCAAAATGGAGATGTCACGAACGCCATAATGGCAAGGTTACAATGATGAGGCCTCTTTCAATCTCTATGATTGACACACTCCTCGACCACTCATCGCTTTCCGGGTCACGTAGCACAGAGGACGTGGGAGAGAGGACAGAAGAAAATCTTTTGCCCAAATGAGAAAATCCCATAGACTGTTATCCGACCTAGTGAAGGTTCAGGTTGACCTTACCATACCACTTCACTTCTAGGTACATGTACTGTATAACCCTAATATATAATTGATCATTTTTACCACATTAATTCATTTGCTCAGTTATGGTTGATACAAATGTTGTGATTTACAGTATAGCCTCATACAACTTGAGTGATATCTTATTTAAAATGCAATATTTTGCTGGCAACATGCACGACCGATGCTCAGGGAGTCGTGTTCATCTGCTTACACTGAGTGTATAAAACATTAAGAACACCTTCCTACTATTGAGTTGCACCCCCACTTTTGCACTCAGATCAACTTCAATTTGTCAGGGAATGGATTCTAAGGTGTCAAAAGTGTTCCACAGGGATTCTGGCCCACGTTGACTCCAATGCTTCTCACAGTTGTGGCAAGTTGACTGGATGTCCTTTGGGTGGTGGACAATTCTTGATACACAAGGGAAACTGTTGAGCATAAAAAACTCAGCAGGGTTGTTTTTGCCACAAACCAGTGATCCTGGCACCTACTCCCATACTGGTTCAAAGGCAATTAAATATTGTGTCTTGCCCATTCACCCTCTGAATGGCACACATACACAATCCATGTCTCAATTGTCTCAAGGCTTGAAAATCCTTCTTTAACCTGTCTCCTCCCCTTCAGCTACACTGATTTGAGTGGATTTAACAAGTGACATCAATAAGGGATCATAGCTTTGACCTGGATTCACCTGGTTGTCTATTAAATGTAATTAGCTGGTGTTCATAATGTTTTATACACTCAGTGGCCTACTTATTCCAAAACATCATTTTACTTGATCTTTATTTAACCAGACAAGTCATTTAAGAACAAATTCTTATTTACAATGACAATTTTGCACCACCCTATGTGACTCCCAATCACAGCCAGATGTGAACCAAGGACTGTAGTGACACCTCTTGCACTGAGATGCAGTGCCTTAGACCACTGCACCACTCTGGAGCCCATATGGCACATTAGTCATTAGTGCATAGGCATACATCCTAATGCAATGTGCTAATGAACAATCACATTCTAGTCTAGTCTACGCAATAGCTGTAATTGTAACCATCGTCACCTGTCGCTATTGTGTCTACTCGATTTTATGCCGCGTTCAAGTGCTAGTCGGTACAAGGAAACTCGGACATTTCCGACTTGCTAACTGGTTGAAACGCAGCACGTGTATAACTACCATCAGTTAGCTAGTCGAACTTTTCCGAGTTTCCGGTTTGCTAACTGGTTATAGGTATACATGATACTACATTAGTTCCGACTAGCACATGAACGCAGCACACCTCAAGAGTGGGCTACAGCGATGATGCTTAGGCTACGTGTGTGAGTGGGATGGATGCAAGTATCTTGCCGTCGACATTCTGGTTGCTGGACGCACGTACTGTATGTAGGCTACTGCGGTAAGGACGCAGCTGTTGGCTGGCTTGAATAAGCTGATCAAAGAGACTCACAGAAAATGTTGATTTCATTTTTAAAACAGCCTTTTTGACTTCGATGCAGGCAGAGTGGACCTTTTCCACCTCTAAACAAATTATAGTAGATTATAGAAACCCTCGTCGGCCGATGTTCAGGGAGTCGTGTTCGTGGGAGACGCACGAAATTATTCTACAAGACCTATCAAATGAAGGTTAAGGTTTAGCAAACAACAACGGCAATTACACGTCTGGCAACGTCTCGCTCTGAGAATCTGGGTATGATGAGGTAAGGCAAGCAAGCAAGGATGATGATAATATTGAGTTGTGGTGGCTATATTAACAGCGTCCGTTTAAAATAAAAACATATTGCGACTGTTTTGGAAACTCTGATTTTGATTGTCTATAGCCACCGTCCTTATTAAATATTCATACGGGTAGGCTTTAAGCAATTAATACATGTTGAATGCCCCTAGCCGATTAAAATTCTGGTTCTGGGCTAATCATACATGCATCACCTATATAGCCTACTGTGCCCTATCAACCACGGCATATATGAATTTAACATTGTTTGTTTGGTCAATAACCTCTACTTCAGAATATATCATGATAATGTCCACTATAACTATACCGTTTATGTTAACAAATGTAAGCTCTTTGTGGTTAAACATGAGGCTCTCTAAAATAAATATAAAACACCAATCAAAAATAGGTAGTAAATATTGTGTGAGGATCGCTACATTCAATCTCTCTTGTGGGCTCTTGCAGATATTGATTTGTAGCTTCATTTGACTTTGAGAGTCTTTGTATAGTAACGTCCCTTCCAAAAAATGAAATTAGTTATTGCATAAATGTCTTCAATGATATATCTCTGATCAAATGTTTGTTTCTCCTCCCAGGTTGTTTTATTTAGTCTGAACTGTCTTTACATGCCTGACACCCCTTGACAGAAATACTCTGAAGCTGTGTATCTGGATGGAGAACAATGTTGACAGCACTGTCACTGAATATTACTCCCGGAATACACAGCGCGTCATTACTTTGAGTGTCTATTCTTCAGTCGTTGAAGCCTCCTTGGTACATTGAAGTTTGAAGATTTGTACATTAGCCAATAGTATCAAACATATCTTAATCATCTGAAGGCTGCAACAATGATTCAGCAGAACAATAACAACAACTACCCATGCCTGGAGATGTCTTGCTCCCCCAGGGAGGTGCTGCAGAGGTGCCAAAGAAGCTATCTTCCCTTCACAGGACGCTTGGAGCTTGGGGACATGCCCTTAGTCAAGGGCCTTCGGGCCTGGGCTGCGTGCTCCAAGAACCGCAGGAGGGCAGCACCTCCCCCCAGGTCCCAAGGAACGTGCCCCAGGCCTGCAGATGGCTACCCAGTGGGGGGCAGGCTGGGTTATGGTCTGGGGCTACCGCTGGACTCCAACTATGTCTCCAACCCCAGACAGACAGGCCTGGGGGCACTGGTGACTGTGGCAACATTGAAGGCCTCTGAGGGAGGTGGTCAGACTCAGACACGTTGTCTGTTCCTCAAGACGGAGGGTGGAAGGTGCCTCTACTCTACGGGCAGCCCAAGGCCCTGCACTCAAGGTCTGGCTCCTCAGTCCCCCTCCACGCTGGTGGGCAGCTGGCTGAGGGATAAAGTGGGAGGGGTCAGGGACTCTTCCACGGTTGGGAAAATGGGGGTGTGGGATATGGGAGGGGCCTCAGAGTTGTACCAGGTCAAATCGAGGTCAGCCCGGAGGTGGAGGACATCCTGCAAGCCTGTGGGTCCCATCCAGAGGAGAGCACTCCAGAGCACGGAGGACTCTGGCGGGCGTACCCTGGAAGGGAGCCAGGAAAGCAGGGACAAAGGGGAGTTTCCCACAACTGGCCAGGACACTCCGAGTGGAAAACAAGACCGAGGCAGTACTAGAAGCCCCAAATGCAGTCACGCTCAGACCAAGACCTGCACCCAGTGTCACGGGCGGAGAGGAGGACAGGGGAGCAGCAGGGGTCAGAGGGGAGCTGCTTCTGTATGTGAGCAGGATCAGTCGAGCGGCGGTGTGGAGGGGATTAAGGAGAAAGTGCAGGACGGGACTGGTCTCACCCGGTCAAAGCCCTGTGACTCCTCCCTGCCTCCAGACAACGCTGACCCAGAAAACTGCAGCAGTGACGTCGGGGACCGGGGAAAGCCAGACAGCCCACGCGCACAGGAGGGGCTGCATCCTGAAACCTCCCTTGACAAGGAGCACTTCCAGGACAAACTATGCGATACAGACATCCATACTGGAGGCAAGGATGTGGCCAGTGGTATCATGAGACATGTGGAAGACTTTGATGGCATGGTGGGTGCTGTGATTGGGTTTGTGGATCATATCAAGTCCACAGAGTGTGATGATTCTGAGAGTCTAGGGGGGAACGGGGGGATAGCTGAGGGGGAGCTGCCCAACAGGTGGATCGATGTTCAAACTTCAGAGAGACACTGCTGCTCTGAGAGAGGCTGCCTCAAAGACTGCTCCACTCAACCACCCGGACCAGCAAGGGGCAGCATTTCAACTGCTACTGATGAGACTGCCTATGGTCAGATAAATCAGGAAAGTAAATCAGATAGTCAATACAATAAGCTTTGTGAGAAATGTCTGCCAGAAGAAAAATATCCTGTGGCAGTGGATAAAGAAGTATTACAGAAATCTGTGCATGGCCTCTGTGAGGGAGAGGAGGGGATCCAGTCAACAGCATCAGAAATTAGGGAACTCTGTGGGGAGCATGGAGAGCTACTGCCTGAGGTCAGGAGCACAGATGATGAGACCAGGCTGGTAGGGGGAGACATCACATCCCAGAGAACTGAGCGAGGGCCTCGCTGGGCAACGGAGGAGCATGAATCCGAGCTCACATGTAGGACGGAAGAGAGGTGTTTTTCAGATTTATCAGCTACCCTGACTGAGGAGGCTGTAGGAGGGTGGAGGGAGGCAGGGACTGGGCAGTTTAATTCCCTTTTACGAGCCTCTGCTGCTGCTGGCCCTGCTACCTCTGTCACACACTCGCCGCCTAATCCGGCCTCCTCAGGAGCCATGGCAACAGGCCTCCCTGCTCCAAATGGGGGGCAGACAGACGCTGGAGGTTGGGCTCTGGTGCCTCTGCTACGGAGCCCAGGGGAGCAGGAGTGGAAGAGGGGCTGGGACGAGAGCAAGGTGGCCGCCAACGGTGGGTTCCTGGATGGGGGGCCGGAGGCGGAGGATGACTTTGGGCTTTTCATGCAGGCAGAGGAGCAACCGCCCTGGGACGACCGCTTCACTGCATCACCCCTAGTGCCTTCTGGGAAAAGTGAGTGTGTTGGTAAGTCCCTAGCTTACTGCACCTCAGAAATGTGCTTTGAGCCATGTTAAAGACATCCAGACGCAACAGAAAATTCTAGTGACTATCACATGCTCCAGTTAGATTACTGCTGCCTCTGTTACATTTGCATAATGTGAACAGTAGTGGTAACTCTCTTTGCTGTGGTTTGTACCATGCGGCAGCAAGGGCATGTAGACGTGTTGCACCCGTTACTAATCAGTTAGTCAGGACTGACCTGGATTCTTGAGGGCCCTCTCCCAAACTCATGTGAAGGTATTAATTATTGAAAGCGCTGCCGGGAATGTAGTGCTAGTGCTGTCGGCTTTGAGATGTAAGCCGTGTTAGCCTCAGGACCTGGGGCTCCATGTTTAAAGAGACAGAGACACAGGCAGGCAGCTCCTCCGCGATTTGGACCACGCAGGGAGAGAGCCCATCTATCCACCTCAAAGACACAACTCCTAATCATTTATGTCTGATGGCAATACAAAAATATATATATTTAAGCGTTGTAGTCATGATTGTCATATGTCAGTTAAAGCAGTGGCACTTGCATGAACTTTTAACCAAGGTGTATAAATCAGGTGTTTAATGACACTCCACAAAGTTTCAAAAACGGGTCAGCTACCGAAACAAAGTACTTTATTTGTTGGCCATTCAGGTCATTTGAATGAGGACGGTATGCGAACTAGCTGCATATTTGGAGCATACACCAGGTCCCTGCACTTTAAGGTCGACTCAGTGCATGGAATATCAATCATATCGAATCAATAGAAACTAGCTAGTGTCTAATGATACATTTCTGATGCCCTCTTAATGTTCCCGTGCAGCACTTGAAAACCATTCCATCACCAACGAGTCGACCCATTGGACCTCATGTTGGCCAGACCGCTCATTCCAACCACCAGAGGATGCCTGGACAGCCTTCCCAAAGGATTCAGAGGGAGAGGGACAAGACACAAGAGGACAGTGGTGGCCCACAAATTCTGTGGAGAAGACGAGGGGAAGATTCTCTGCCAAGGGAAATGTGGTAGGCCTTCAAATCTTTCCTCAGAAGGGACTACAAAGTCCAGGAGTCAACTTCTTGCATATTCCTATTTCCTATATCTCCAGGAATACATGGTCCATGGGACTGACTGTAAATGATACATCCCCCCCAAAAATTCTTCATCTTTCATTATTTCCATCTGTCAGAACAATGTGTTTGTGGAGGCCTTCCCGTCACTGTCTACTCCCCTGTATGATCGTGATGCTGTTCCCATGCTCAGCCAGCTCCTCAGAGGCATCTTGGATCATGAAAGCTCTGCAGAGGATCATGGGTAAGTGGGTCAAGAGACCACAATGATATTTTATTAAAATCCAGCTCGGGGAATGATTTGGAAGTTTGATCCTGCATTAGCAGAAAATCCGACTCGTATTTCTTCTCAGCTCGGATGTTAAGTCCGTTGGAAGCATAATCTGGAATCTTTATAGTTCTACAATTCATGAAATTGGAATGAGCATTCTGAGACGGTTGTTATAAATATTGCCATCTAGTGGAAGAAATGATGACCTTCAAGATAGCACCAGAGATAGCATGAAATGTCACCGCCACCCAACAACGACCCTGCTGTTTCAACCCACAACTAGAGATAAGCTGCATATCAGACAATATTTCATGCACTGAATCGGTATTGGTTGAATGATAGATTCACAATGATTTACTAGGCTGTGGTGTCATTCATAACTGTGGAGCTCAGTTGTTCCATTCATTTACTTTGCATATCTTTCTTTGTCCCTGTAGCTTACTTGATCGGTTCCATGACCTGAAGAAGATGTTTGGCTTGAAATATAAGAGGGCAAATGCTGTTTCCCGTGAACGGCTTCTACAGTCGCTACATTTGGGCCAGTATGACACGGTGAGTGTCATGTAGTCAGTGTAATGCATGGTTGAATGTGATAACAGGCCTGCTCTGTTTCCTGTTATGGGGCAGAAATGATACAGCCTAATCTTATGTTACAGCCTTAACTTAAAAAGCTATACTATCACCATGACAAATGCTACAGCATGTTCGAGCAAACTGAATGTATAAATGGGTAATTTGTCATGTGGTCATTTGACTTATCTGCACTGGCACTCGGATAACAAGCAAATGGGATCACGATTACAGTTCATGTAAATTTTAGAAGGGTCATCATTTGTTCACGTCTGCAGGAAAATATGACTGGGCATAGAGCAGCCAACTACAGTCCCTCTCTTGGCCTCCCCTCGTCCAGTCAGCATGCACAGGCCTGTGGGAAGAGACGGTTATCTTATGATGTCAACAAGAACATCATGGAATAACCAAGATTTCCACTTTCCCTGACTGTCAACAACACATTGTCTTTACTATGCCCTTCTATGCCAAACCACTA
The DNA here is from genome assembly GCF_045791955.1 of Oncorhynchus clarkii lewisi. NCBI lineage: Eukaryota > Metazoa > Chordata > Actinopteri > Salmoniformes > Salmonidae > Oncorhynchus > Oncorhynchus clarkii. The sequence continues at coordinate 8,116,779 of NC_092173.1, read as the reverse complement.
ATGGGTCACGGTCTTCATCTCCATGGGGAGAAATAACTAAACATTTCACAAGATTCAGAACTCAGAGGATGGACCAACTGGACCAGCTGACTATATGGTGACCCTTAATAATGCCCTGTTTTGCTTTACATTCCCTGGAATTGGATCAATAGATGCATACCTGTGACAAATTTGGATAAAATTAAGCACAAATTATTATTTTTGTCTCACAAATATTCCTAAATTACATGCAAATGTTTACATTCTTATTAATCTCATTCTTAGGGACTCTATGAAATGTTAAAGTAATTTGTTTGTCAGGAGAAGTGGATGTCTATACCCCCTCCCCCTTCGTTCACTCCCACCCTCTTTCCCCCACACACACGGACTTGGACACAAACACACACTGTCCTCTCCCATCATGTGGTCTGGCTCAACTGTGTGCCAGTGACAACTCTGGAGCAGAATATATATACTGTTGGTTTAGCTAACATTGGAGCTCACATGGATCACAGCTCCTTTTCTTATTATCTCAGTACATAATCACCATGTTTACTGAAATGATTACCTTTTAAATTGGGGTGTTTCTGGATGTCAGAATTACGTTGTTTTGTACTGGCAAAGAGAAAGTGTTATTTTTACCAGTACAAGTTTGTTTTAGATCACAAAAACGCAATCATGTCATTAAGACTCAATTTTGTTGTGTGGGGGCAACCCTGGGCAACTCAGTAGGTCTACAGAAAATGTATTTGATGTTTGTGATTTGTACATAATTCCAAGGGAAAATACAGATTTTTCTGAGTGGTTCAAAAAAAGATGTTCATTGATGTAATAAAATGACACGGTGATTGCTGTTTTCCATCCTCAAAGCTTTTGTGAATGTTGTTGCTGCCAAAACAGCAAAAAATAGTACTTCTACAGGTTACATGTGTCAGTCAATTAGAATGGTGTACGGCGCTAGAATGAAGTATCACAGGTCAAAGGGAAACTGCACTGGCAAATCAACACTTACAAGTAACATACATTGAATTAGCACACCATTACCACTGGCAAGACTGCAAAGTAAGCCTTCAAGTCATTATCCTAAGACTGCTAATGAGGAAAACTGACAGCGCAAAGCTATTCCCGATTTATGCCCACTCTAACCTTATGGCCAAGTATGTCCCCCCTATCAGAATGGCATATTTGTGACTTCTCCGATGAATGATGATGATGACAGGTAAGAGGCCCAAGGGGAGGTCCTGTACTGGATGCGGGTCTCTGTGGTCAGGCCCGGATTACCGAACGGGCACGTGCCCTGGGGCCCCTAACCGACTGGAGGAAATTTGCTTTAAGACTGCACAATGACCTCTCAGCCTCATGGCAAAATGTGAAGAATAGCATGAGATGAGCTATAAAACAGCACATTTTTCTCTGACCCATAGCACAATATGTATAATTGCAGGAAATTTGCTTTAAATCATGATAAAATGTGTACAATAGCATTATAAAACTGGACATTTGTACTCTGCCCCGTGGCAAAATGTGTTGAAATGCAGAAAGTTAGCTGTTTTCCTAAAATAAAATCTGTTTTGGGGCCCCCTGGGTTTCAAATGCAGTAGTCCAGGGCTGTCTGTGGTGCTGAATTGGTTAACAGGAACTTGCTGAGTCAGAGGCTCTGTTTTCACCAGATAATGTGGCATTGATTGTGTTATTGTGGAAGTATGTGAGTGGTCGTAGATTACCTTTTGGCAAACTCTCAAATAAAGTCAACGGGGTGTTTGCCTAATCTGCACTGTGCACATTGCCCTGCTATAGTTCAGTGCATGGTTGGCAAGAAGAAAAACATATCCTGGTGATGCTGTTTTCTTCAGCTGCAGCATGTGATCCGATGGCTCCCCTAATCACGTATCATGTATTAGTTTTACATAAAAGCTCAAGGAGAAGCAATCTCTGTTTGCAATAACCATATGAAGCCATTATGGACATATGAAACTAGGAGGGTGATCTGATATGCTCTAGTTCCTTTTTGGTCCTTTGGCCTCACTTTAGTGTTCACAAATCTGAGACTGACTGGATAATTTAGTCTATGGCTTCACCTAGGGATTGTTGGAGCCTTTCCCCTATATTTCCCCATCCAGTTTTGTAAACCCCAAAGAGAACCCTCTGGGGAGAGGGGTAATAAAGTAGGCAGAAAATGAAATGTGTTGTAGCCCTCCTCACTGTTTCTGGATCAGGTCTTGGTCTATTTTCTGGGGCTTATTCGGAGGATTGAAACGTTGACATCGAAATACAACGTAAAAGACCAAGAACATGCGGTTATCATTAGAAACGGCAGGGAGCAGTGTTTTCTCAAAATGTTTATCTGCAGAGTTCTAGGCGTTTGAACACACCCCTGTCAAACTTGTACCAGTGGAGCGGGGACAGCCTAAACTTAACTTGAGGAGACGGGGCAACGGAAGTAGGCTACAAAGTAACAGTTTGGCAGATGACATTGCAAGCAGAAAAAGGGGGAAATGTCTTCGGGGTACAAATCTTGGATACTGCTTACAGGTTTTATACTGTTCTATGTTGCTTATCTGTTGCTCGGAGCGCTCGTTTTCTCCACCATCGAACGGCCGGTGGAGGACAAACTAAAAAGTGACATACAAGTCCTGAAAGAAGAGTTTCTCAACCAAAGTTGCGTCAATGCAACATCACTTGAAAACTTTTTGGAGAAAGTTTTACAAGCCAATAAGTATGGAATATCTATCCTTCCGAATTCTTCTGCGAGTTCAAATTGGGACTTGGCTTCCTCTTTGTTCTTCGCCAACACTTTAGTAACGACAGTCGGTAAGTAAATAGCCTATACTTGTCTTTTTTAGGCCTTCAGTTTTGTTTCGGTTGGTCCATATAAGACAATTCTAAACAATTTAAGTGCTAATATTGCAAGATACTCAAGGAAACACTGATTGTTTATAGATTACAATTGCAGTTCCAACTGGGCATTTTTTTTTTGTATTCCGTGACCAAAACATACCACGCATCAATGGGCCCTTGTGATTTTCAGGTAGCCTTGCCCCAGTATCAGTGCGTTAATAAGGATCGGACCCTTTCTTTACATTTTCGCCGAAAATGACATACCCAAACCCAAATCTGCCTGTAGCTCAGGACCTGAAGCAAGGATATGCATATTCTTGATACCATTTTTAAAGGAAACATGTTGAAGTTTGTGGAAATGTGAAATTAATCTAGGAGAATAACACATTAGATGTGGTGAAAGATAATACAAAGAAACATGCGTTTTACTCTTTTTACCATCTTTGAAATGCAAGAGGCCATAATGTATTATTCTAGCCCAGGTGCAATTTAGGGTTTGGCCACTAGATGGCAGCAGTGCATGTGCACAGCTTTAGACTAATCCAATGAACCATTGCATATCTGTTCAGAATGTTGTATCAAGACATGCCTAATTGGCTTATTAATACATTTTCAATTTCATAATTGTGCACACTCCTCAAAAAATAGCATGGTATTCTTTCACTGTAATAGCTACTGTAAATTGGACCGTGCAGTTAGATCAACAAGAATTTAAGCTTTCTGCCCATATCAGTCTCTGTCCTGTGATTTTTGTTTTGTTTTGTTACTTACAACCAGAGGTCGACCGATTAATCGGAATGGCCAAATTAATTAGGGCCAAGTTTTCATAACAATCGGAAATGGGTATTTTTGGACACCGATTTGGCCGATTTTAAAAAATATATATTATAATTTTTTACACCTTTAATCTTTAACTAGGCTAGTCAGTTAAGAACACATTCTTATTTTCAATGACTGCCTAGGAACGGTGGGTTAACTGCCTTGTTCAGGGGCAGAATGACAGATTTTTACCTTGTCAGCTCGGGGGATTCAATCTTGCAACCTTAGTTAACTAGTCCAATGCTCTAACCACGTGATTCCATTGCACTCCACGAGGAGACTGCCTGTTACGCGAATGCAGTAGAAGCCAAGGTAAGTTGCTAGCTAGCATTAAACTTATAAAAAACAATCAATCAATCAATCATAATCACTAGTTAACTACACATGGTTGATGATATTACTAGTTTATCTAGCATCTCCTGCATTGCATATAATCGATGCGGTGCGTATCATTGCTCCAATGTGTACCTAACCATGAACATCAATGCCTTTCTTAAAATCAATACGCAGAAGTATATATTTTTAAACCTGCATATTTAGCTAAAAGAAATCCAGTTTAGCAGGCAATATTAACCAGGTGAAACTGTCACTTCTCTTGCGTTCATTGCACGCAGAGTGAGTGTATATGCAACAGTTTGGGCCACCTAATTTGCCAGAATTTTACATAATTATGACATAACATTGAAGGTTGTGCAATGTAACAGGAATATTTAAACTTATGGATGCCACCCGTTAGATAAAATACGGAACGGTTCCGTATTTCACTGAAAGAATAAACGTCTTGTTTTCAAGATGATAGTTTCCGGATTCGACCATATTAATGACCTAAGGCTCGTATTTCTGTGTGTTATTATGTTATAATTAAGTCTATGATTTGATAGAGCAGTCTGACTGAGCGGTGGTAGGCAGCAGCAGGCTCGTAAGCATTCATTCAAACAGCACTTTCGTGCGTTTTGCCAGCAGCTCTTCGCAAGCACAGCGCTGTTTATGACTTCAAGCCTATCAACTCCTGAGATTAGGCTGGTGTAACCGATGTGAAATGGCTAGCTAGTTCGCGCGGTGCGCATTAATAGCGTTTCAAACGTCACTCGCTCAGACTTGGAGTAGTTATTCCCCTTGCGCTGCATGGGTAACGCTGCTTCGAGCCCAGGTAGGAGCAAGGAGAGGGACGGAAGCAATACTGTTACACTGGCAATACTAAAGTGCCCATAAGAACATCCAATGGTCAAAGGTTAATGAAATACAAATGGTATAGAGAGAAATAGTCCTATAATTCCTATAATAACTACAACCTAGAACCTCTTACCTGGGAATATTGAGACTCGTGTTAAAAGGAACCACCAGCTTTCATATGTTCTCATGTTCTGAGCAAGGAACTGAAACGTTAGCTTGCTTACATGACACATAATGCACTTTTACTTTCCCCTCCAACACTTTGTTTTTGAATTATTTAAACCAAATTGAACATGTTTCATTATTTATTTGAGGCTAAATTGATTTTATTGATATATTATATTAAGTTAAAATAAGTGTTCATTCAGTGTTGTTGTAATTGTCATTATTACAAATACATTTTTAAAAAATCAGCCGATTAATCAGTATCGGCTTTTTTGGTCCACCAATAATTGGAATCGGCTTTGAAAAATCATAATCGGTCGACCTCTACTTACAACCTCATGCTAATCACATCAGCCTACGTTAGCTCAACTGTCCCACGGGGGACACTGATCCTGTAGAGAAGGGGTGGGTAATTCCAATCCTCGAGGGCCTGATTGGTGTCAAAGTTTTTCCCCAGCTAACACACCTGACTCCAATAATCACCTAATCATGATCTTCAGTTCAGAATGCAATTTGATTAATCAGCTGTGTTTGCTAGGGATGGATTAAAAGTGTGACACCAAGCAGGCCCTCGAGGACTGGAGTTGCCCACCCCTGCCGTAAAGGTTAGTTATTAGATGGGCAACCAGCAGCCCTCCTTTTGAAGACCCTCAGATCAATTTCCACTGACTCATTCAGGGTCTCAACGTACAAGTTGTTGCAAGTTAGAATAGTAGACTGACTACACTAAACAAGGTATAATTTCAAAATGTGGTTGTGCATCAGCACCTTTACTCAGTCACTGATAGTGAGTCAATTAGCCCATGTCAGCTAACATCTTTTAGCTAGCCGCTAAACTAATTTAGCTATCTAAAAGATGTTATCATGGTTGAATTACTGGCCGTAGGGCGTTGATTTTGTAAGTTAGTCTCACTCAGACATCATTTCTCTCCACACTGACTAGTGTGGAATTGCAGGAAATTAACTGTAAAACTGCTAATTTGACGCTCCACCCCATGGCGAAATGAGTAGAATTGCATGAAATTTGTTTTAACATTGCTTAATCTATTCTATGCCCCATTGCAAAAATGTGTAGAATTGCATGAAGTTAATTTAAAAAAAAATCTCTACTGTCAAGGGGGGAGTCACTAAGATGTTTTGCGAGCAATGTGTGGGGGATATGCGTGTGGGTGAGCATCTGCGGCCTCATGATGAGTTCAGATTTAAGTGCCTTTGAACGGGGTATGGTAGTAGGTACCAGGCGCACCGGTTTGTGTCAAGAACTGCAATGCTGCTGGGGTTTTCCACACAAATTTCCTGTGTGTATCAAGAATGGGTCCACCACCCAAAGGACATCCAGCCAACTTGACACAACTGGGAAGCATTGGAGTCAACATGGGCCAACATCCCTGTGGAACGGTGTTCCTAATAAAGTTTTTGAAAGGAATGAGAGATTTAACTTCCGTGTCAATGTTTGGCTTTTTCGGGAGAGGCTTTGTTACTGCCACTTTTAGTGAGCTTGGTATACAGCCGGATGATAGGGAGACGTTTATTGTGTTCAACATAGGAGTGCCAAGCACAGGAAGTAGCTCTTTCAGTAGTTTAGTTGGAATAGCGTCCAGTAGACAGCTGGAAGTTTTCTAGGCCATGACTGTATTTGGTTACTGTGTCGAGATACAGGATATATATATTTTTTTAAACAACTAGTGTCTCCATTGATCCATGGTCCTGGTAGTTCTGTGCAGACTCGGTACAACTAAGTTTTGGAGAAATATGCATACACTAAGAGGAGTCCTTCATCTTGTTTTCTAATGATCATGATGTTTTCCTCGAAGTTCATGACGCATCACTGCTGAAGTGAAGGCCATCCTCACTTGGGGGGAAGGTATAGATATTTATAGGCTATACATTGCCTCACATTCCTATTATTTGACAGTTTATCTGTAGTGTTAGGGTAGATGCCCGTGCAGTGGAGTTCATATGATATTGAGTTGCAATGATATTTGTTTACATAGCCAGCTAACACGTTTCCTTTTGTTGTCCTATTTCTACCAAAGCGATTCATTTTCGAAACTGTCCTAGCTTTGTAACGAAGCAGCTAACATCTGTAGTTTGCCTGTCAGGCAAGAAAACGAGAGTTTGAGGCACCATTGTGCTTCGCTCACAACGCTGTCACACTCCCGGATCATCTCGCTCGCTCCCTCCCTACAAAGACAACCAGCTAACTTTGTTTGCCCATCAAAATAGATGAGGAATTATTCTAAACCTGTTTAGCTAAATTGCACATAGTGTCATCTTTTAACATTTTATTTTCTACATCCTAAATAAATAAACTGTGGTTGTGTTGAATCTATAAACTGTTGTGTGACATACGTTGACTTCTTACCATCCATGGAAAGTAATCTGACCAAGGGTCTTGAAGTGTGCGTACCCTATGTAGTCTTTATGGTTATAATCTGACCCATCTATGAACATATTCATGAATGTCTTTGTGTACTCTCTCCTGTCTGATTATCCATCAGTCTGACACACTGTACATTTGCACACCATTAACTCAGAAACAATCTGGCCATTAAGGGGTTTTATAAAATCATTTTGGTTGATTTGAAAGTGCTGTATAGCATCATAATGTGTGTGGGTGGGTGGAATGGGAGGCGAGTAACTGTATCACACAATTTATTATGGAAACCCCTAAGAGGTGATTATTAAGACGAGTGTGTATGGTCGAGAGACGGTGTGAGAGAGAGCGATGACGTTTCTGACCACAATTGTATCCTATTGGTTGCTCTGCTCCTCTCTCTCCCTCAGTCTGTTTCTCTTAGGTCAGTGAAAGTGAGTGAAATGATGTGTAGAGTCTGGGCTTAGCAGCAGAAGGCAGGGAGGGAGGAAGAGGGGTTGGAGATGATGGGAGGCCCAGCCTAGGCCTAAAGTGAAAGTGGCAGGGGTTTTAGACTTGTTTTTAAAAGTGGTATGAGTTTGTTTATTTTTTTTCAGATCTGGTGTTTAACACCAACCTGTCCGCCACCAAATCCAATTCACTGAATTGTTGTCAAAGTAGGCTACTATTTCTACATTTTATGTCAGGCCTGGTTTGTACTAAATCTTTTTGAGAGAGGTTATCTACATTTTGAAATGGTCTCTGAATAGTTTTTTGCTTTTTTACATTGACAACAATTCTTACTTCTGTAACAATCAAATAGATTACTTTGTGGATTATGAAATAGTTTCTGAATATTGTCCTCTGGTAAAATAAAAAAAAATTGTTTTAATGAATATTTAAAAAAAAATATTTATGTTAATAATATTTAAGTACAATATATTATACTTGGTACAATACATTCTGAGTGAGTAATTTAGTCAAATTTACTACAATTTGTTTTATCTCGAAAATTCTCAGTAATCTACGACAGCATTCTAGATTTCTATTGGGGTTTAAAGGGTTAACAGATGTTTGTACTGCGACATCCTTGGATAGGTGGAGGGAGTCTGGAAGGGCTTCTAGAATCCAGAGTTGATGAATGTTCCGAAATACTTTTGGAGTGGGTCTTTGGACTTCTCCATGTAAATATTATCTGCCATGACTGCTAGTTCCGATAGGAATTCAGGGAACTCCGTGAGGGATGCTGTATACGGCCCAGGAGGACTGTAAAAAGTAGCTATACAATTTATTGAGTAGGCTGCATAGATTTCATGACTAGAAACTCAAAAGAAGAAAACGCAGTCTTTTTTGTTGTTGTAAATGCAAATTTGCGATCATAAATGTTAGCAACACCTCTGCCTTTGCGGTATGTGTGGGGTATATGATCACTAGTGTAACCAGGAGGAGAGGCCTCATTTAACACAGTATATTCATCAGGCCTAAGCCATGTTTCAGTCAGGCCAATGGCATCAAGTTTTTGATCAGTGATTAGTTAATTGACTATGACTGCCTTGGAAATTAGGTATCTAACATTAAGTAGTCCTATTTTGAGATGTGAGATGTCACAATCTCTTTTAATAATGACAGGAATGGAGGAGGTCTTTATTCCAGTGAGATTGCTAAAGCGAATACCGCCATGTTTAGTTTTGCCCAACCTAGATTGAGGCACAGACGCTGTCTCGATGGGGAAAACTGAGCTGTGCTAATGGTAAACTCTACTAAGGCTTGCTATCGCATTGTCGAGCTAGAGGAGTTAGAGCCCTGTCTATGTTGATAGATAAGATGAGATCACCCCTCCAGTGTTGGAGTGTGCCCCTGGCTATCTGTAAATTAAAATAAAAACAAGAAAATAGTGCCATCTGGTTTGCTTAATATAAGGAATTTGAAATGATTTATAATATTACTAGTGATACTTAAGGATATTTTAGCCATTACATTTACTTTTAATACTTTTAGACCTTTTACTCAAGTAGTATTTAACTGGGTGACTTGAGTCATGTTCTATTAAGGTATTTAAAAAAAAACTTTTACTCAAGTATGACAATTGGCTACTTTTTCCACCACTGCATGAGTCCCAAGAAAGAGGGCCCAATTATCTACAAATTCAATCTTTTGGGAGACAGTTCTCAACCCGTGATTAAGTTGTGCGAGTCTTCTGTAGAGCTCATCGCTCTCCGTAACTGGGAGGGAGCCAGAGACAATTACTCGATGCCAAAACGTCTTTCTAGCAAAGCTACACGCTGAAGCTATTTTGCGCTTAGGGCATCTGACTGTTTCATCCCAACATCGTTGGTGCCGACGTGGATAACAATATTTCTATACTTTCTACACTCACCAGTATTAGCCTCAGCCAGCACCATCTTCAGATTAGACTTTGCGTCATTAACTCTGCCCCCTGGTAAACAATGTATGATCACTGGATGATTATTTTTAAGTCTAATATTGCGGGTAATGGAGTCGCCGATGACCTAGGGTTTTCAATTTGTCAGAGCTAATGGTGGGAGGCTTCGGCGGCTCAGACCCTGTAACGGGTGGAGGAGAGACCTGAGAAGGCTCTGACTCAAACTCGTTGCTTAGTGGTGAATACCGGTTGACAGTTTCTATCAGCTGAATGAGTGACACCGGTTGATCATGCCGACAGCATTTCTTTCCAGAAGCCTTGAGAAAATTGTCCGGCTGCTAAGACTGTGCAGGAGGATTAAACATTTCTTAAGGCTAGGGGGCAGTATTCGGAAGTTTGGATGACTGACGTGCCCAAAGTAAACTACCTGTTACTCAGGCCCAGAAGCTAGGATATGCATATAATTGGTAGTATTGGATAGAAAACACTCTGAAGTTTATAAAACTTAAAATGTCTGTGAGTATAACAGAACTGATATGGCAGGCAAAGACCAGAGGAGAATCCATCTGGAATTTTGTTGTTGTTGATGTCACCACCCATTGAACATACCTGTCTATGGGAAATTCAAAGGAAATCCTCCCAGATTGCAGTTCCTATGATTTCCACTAGATGTCAACAGTCTGTAGAAAGGGTTTCGGGCTTGTTTTTTGAAAAATTAGCTAGAATTTGTAGTTTTTCAAGGTGGCTCTCATTTTGACTGTAGTCTTGTGGCGTGTGTGGATGAGGGTGCGCACCTCATTTTTTTATCTACGATATTGAGCATACTACATTCTGTCTTAAATTGTATTGTTTATTTACATATTAGGGTACCTGAGGATTGATTAGAATCGTTGTTTGACTTGTTTGGATGAAGTTTATTCTTAACGTTTGATTCCTTTGTATGCGTGTTGAACTAGTGGAATAGGTGGATTACTGAATCAAACGCGCCGACTAAACTGACTTTTTTGGGATATAAAGAAGGACTTTATCGAACAAAACAACCATTTGTTGTGTACCTGGGACCCTTGGGATTGCAAACAGCGGAAGATCTTCAAAGGTAAGTGATTTATTTTATCGCTATTTCTGACTTTTGTGACGCCTCTGCTGGTTTAATGATTTTGTATTGCGGGGCGCTGTCCTCAGATAATCGCATGGTATGCTTTCACCGTAAAGCCTTTTTGAAATCTGACAAAACTGTTGGATTAACAAGAAGTTAAGCTTTTAAACGATGTAAGACACTTGTATTTTCATGCATGTTTAATATTATGACTTTTGTATATTGAATTTTGCGCTCTGCAATTTCACAGGATGTTGTCGAAGTGGGTCACTAGCGGCACGCCCAGCCTTATTAACACTACTACCTTTATTTCCTGGTGGCAAAGATGCTGTGTCATCGTTTCCTACACTTAAATTGCCCTCACCTAATGATTGTGTCTGAAGCCGGGCTTGCAACACGGCTATCCTCACCATAAGGCGATAGTACTCCTGCATATGAGTACAGCGACCTGCAATGAGAAGGCATAATGTTAACTTTTTTTGTCCTTCAGACGACGGCCTACAGGAAGGAGATGAGTTCCTTGGCGGAGTGGTGCCAGGAATATAACCTCTCCCTCAACATCAACAAATTGAAGGAGCTGATCGTGGACAAGTCCAATTTTATTTGTCACATACACGTGGTTAGCAGATGTTAATGCGAGTGTAGCGAAATGCTTGTGCTTCTCGTTACGACAATGCAGTAATAACCAATGAGTAATCTAACCTAACAATTTCACAACTACCTTATACACACACGTGTAAAGGGATGAAGAATATGCATATAAAGATACATGAGTGAGTGATGGTACAGAACGGCATAGGCAAGATGCAGTAGATGGTATCGAGTACAGTATATACATATGAGATGAGTAATGTAGGGTATGTAAACATTATATTAAGTGGCATTGTTTAAAGTGGCTAGTGATACCTTTTTTACATCAATTTTTCCATTAATAAAGTGGCTGGAGTTGAGTCAGTATGTTGGCAGCAGCCACTCAATGTTAGTGGTGGCTGTTTAACAGTCCGATGGCCTTGAGATAGAAGCTGTTTTTCAGTCTCTCGGTCACAGCTTTGATGCACCTGTACTGACCTCGCCTTCTGGATGATAGCGGGGTGAACAGGCAGTGGCTCGTGTGGTTGTTGTCCTTGATGATCTTTATGGTCTTCCTGTGACATCAGGTGGTGTAGGTGTCCTGGAGGGCAGGTAGTTTGCCCCCGGTGAAGCGTTGTGCAGACCTCACTACCCTCTGGAGAGGGTAGTGCAACTTTACAGTTAACGCAATAACGACCTGGCTCTCTCTCGTTGCACTCCACAAGGAGACTGCATGTTACGCGAATGCAGTAAGCCAAGGTAAATTGCTAGCTAGCATTAAACGTATCTTATAAAAATCATAATCATGTTGCGGGCATATCATAATCAATCATAATCACTAGTTAACTACACATGGTTGATGATATTACTAGATATTATCTAGCGTGTCCTGCGTTGCATATAATCTGACTGAGCATACAAGTATCTGACTGAGCGGTGGTAGGCAGAAGCAGACGCGTAAACATTAATTCAAACAGCACTTTTGTGCGTTTTGCCAGCATCTCTTCGTTGTGCGTCAAGCATTGCGCTGTTTAGGACTTCAAGCCTATCAACTCCCGAGATGAGGCTGGTGTAACCTAAGTGAAATGGCTAGCTAGTTAGCGCGCGCTAACTAGAGGGACAGAAGCTATACTGTTACACTGGCAATACTAAAGTCCTATAAGAACATCCAATAGTCAAAGGTTAATGACATACAAATGGTATAGAGGGAAATAGTCCAATAATTCCTATAATAACTGCAACCTAAAACTTCTTACCTGGGAATATTGAAGACTCATGTTCAAAGGAACCACCAGCTTTCATATGTTCTCATGTTCTGAGCAAGGAACTGAAACGTTAGCTTTCTTACATGGCACATATTGCACTTTTACTTTCTTCATGGGACCAACACTTTACATGTTGCGTTATATTTTTTTATATGTGGACACCTTCAAATGAGTGGATTCAGATATTTCAGCCACACCCTTTGCTGATGGCTGTATTAAAACCACGCATACAGCCATGCAATCTCCATAGACAAACATTGCCAGTAGAATGGCCTTACTGAAGAGCTCAGTGACTTTTAAAGTGGCACCGTCATACAGTGCCATCTTTCCAACAAGTCAGTTCGTCAAATTTCTTCTTCCATCCGGTCTGGATGGGGGCGTGCTCACTCTCCTGCTGTCTCCTGTAGTCCACGATCAGCTCGTTTTTGTTAAGTGAGAGGACTTTCTAGAATGTCTCTTTTTTTGGTTGGAAACGGGAGGTAGCTTAGCTTATTAGTCAAATTAACATTTGAGAGGGGTGAGTGAGTCACATTTTCCAGATAGATTATTCAAAACGGGCTACTTTTTAAATGAAAGAAATCAGCCCTTAGGTAGCCTACTTTAAAAAAGTTTCCGCTTATTACTGGTTCACCTTTTGATTGTTTGCGGATTCTATCATGGATTGTGTTAACTTTAATTTTGTTCAATGTTAACCGACTTGTTCCCATCATAGCTTTAATTTGTTGGATTGTGAGATCAGTAACCTCAGGCAATGGCATGTTATCTGCTATTATGTTGTGTTTGCTTGTATGGGATCCTAATAACTTCTACACTTTCTCTCGCTCTTTTTTCTCTCTCTCTCATACTTTCTCTCACCCTCCCCAGGATATGGGCACACTACGCCCCTGTCGGACACAGGCAAAGCCTTCTCCATCTTCTATGCCCTGCTGGGAGTGCCCTTCACCATGCTGGTGCTCACCGCCTGCGTCCAGAGGCTCATGCACCCGGTGACCTACGGGCCCATCGACATGTGCCGCCAGAGGATCGGCCTGGACCCTCTTGCCGCCACTGCCGTCCACTTTGCAATCCTGCTGCTGCTGGTGGTGCTGGGATTCTTCGTGGTACCCGCCGTGGTTTTCAGCCACATCGAGGACACCTGGTCCTTCCTGGACGCCATATACTTCTGCTTCATCACGCTGTGTACCATCGGCCTGGGCGACTACGTGCCCGGCGAGAAGCCCGGACAGAAGTTCAGGTCGCTCTATAAGATCTCTGTGATGGGTGAGTCATGAACTAGTCTGTGTTTGACAACAGGGCGTGGCACACTGACACTGCTCAGACTGATGTCATATAAATTCTGTGATACTCATTACACATTCAACTTAAATATTTGTGTTCACGATGTCGTGTTAGAATTGTTTGCCCTGAAGTCTCTTTCCTATGAATAGAAAACAAGGAAATAATAGTGTGAACAGTGATGGGAATGATTGGGTGGAGTTTGCAGCATCAATGTTTTAAGCACAGGGATGTGTATAGGAATAAGTGGACTTGACAGTTTTGACCATGTGCAGACACCTGACGTGAAGTGGGAAACGCTCGGCCCAACACCACCTCTCCAGCACTGAGATAGCTAGGCCCTCTGGTGGAATATGGTCCTTTGTCCCAATGAAACCTCAGAAACGTTCACGTCTCGGATGTGAGAAATGGCGCCTCCTGAGTGCTTCTCCTCCCATCAGGTAGTGCATTCCGGTCAAAAGGGTCCATAACGTCCAAGGAAGCGATTTAAGAACTACTAAAAGCTGTTTTGTTCTAGTTTTTTAAATGTGCTTATTGTAAGATCTATTTGAAATAGTCCTCATTTGAAGAGGAGAGAGGACAGGACACCTCTGCTCTACATTGTGTCTAGACTTCTTATCGGCCAAATGTCAGGAGATATTAGTTCAGAATGATGACTTGGCGTGGCTTTCCCGATTTTTAACCTGGCTCAGCTGATGAAAGAGAATGTATGCATTCCTTATCCCTGTGTTGACCATAGACATGTAATTCTGATACTGCATAGATGCAGTACGGTTTATTGCTTTTGAGTATATTTGTAAAAGTCTGAGGAGGCCCTCTTGTGGTTTTCAGGAGGAAACTAAACGGTGTCGCGCCACTGCCCCCTCCATGTATCTCACAATGTCTGTGATTTGGTTGGTATACTGCATGTGTGAATTTGAAGTGGGCTTCTTGTTTTGGGAAGAGTGCAATGTGTGGTGTGATTGCGCTCATCTTAAGGACACGTTGCAGTAGGGAGATAACGAGACCACACCACCATCTACCCCACTTGCACTGGGAGGGATTTCATATTGTCACATGACATTTTATCAGAGTCATGCTTTTAGTTTAAGGTATAATTGAATTACCCTGTTATTCTCTCTCAAAATAACCTCACTGTTTCGAGCCTAGTTGTTTGTTGTACTGCCATTGTGGTGGCTGGCTCTGTGGCGTTGTCTCGGGGTCCGCCCGCACGCGCGTTGTGCTTCAATACACAACTTATTGCCTTGTTTTAGGGCACTGTGTTTTGGTTGATCATGTCACATGACCTGGATTTAAACTTCTATTTAAAGCTTGTTCATTCCCTTTTTGTATGTCATATGGTCCAGCACCATCCTCAGACGATTGCTTTAATTTTGGGTGTAATTCTCTTGTCATCTGACATGATAAACCAAAACACAGGGCCCTGACTGTATGCCAGATCCTCCTGATTGGTTGTTCTCTTTTCCTAGGAGGATTAGCAACTACTAGAAAATAGGTTGTTTTGTTCATATCGGAATACACTTTTCCTGTCAATACCCTACAAAGCCTCCCGAGTGGCGCAGTGGTCTAAGGCACTGCAACCCAGTGCTAGAGGCATCACTACAGACCCGGGCTCGATCCCAGGCTGTGTCACAGCCGGCCACGACCGGGAGACCATTGAGGCGGCGCACAATTGGCCCAGCGTCGTCCGGGTTAGGGGAGGGTTTGGCCGACCGGGTTGTCCTTGTCCCATCGCTCTCTAACGACTCCTTGTGGCGGGCCGGGCGCATGCACTCTGACTTCGGTCACCAGTTGTACGGTGTTTCCTCCGACACATTGGTGCGGCTGGCTTCCGGGTTAAGCAAGCATTGTGTCAAGAAGCAGTGCGTCTTGGCAGGGTCGTGTTTTAGAGGACGCATTGCTCTCGACCTTCGCCTCTCCCAAGTCCGTATGGGAGTTGCAGCGATGGGACAAGACAGTAACTACCAATTTGGATATCTCGAAATTGGGGAGGAAAAAGTATTTACAAATACTCTAAGTCTACTCTGCTTATTGACCTGCACTGAAACAAATTAACCATGATATGGCATAAAATCATAACTATATCGTAAGGAAGCCTGTTGAACAGTTGGCCGCCTTGTCCATCAGGAATGCACCACGAGCACACCCGTGTGGGTGAGTTTGTGCTTTGTGAGACAAGGGTAGCCTAGTGGTTAGAGCGTTGGACTAGTAATCGGAAGGTTGCAAGTTCAAACCCCCGAGCTGACAAGGTACAAATCTGTCGTTGCCCTGTAACTGCCCCTGAACAGGCAGTTAACCCACTGTTCCTAGACCATCATTGAAAATAAGAATTTGTTCTTAACTGACTTGCCTAGTTAAATAAAGGTAAAAAATAAATAAAAATAAAATAATAATGCTTCTTCCCACAGCTCAAGGAGCTGATGTTGAATTAATGTTGTACTCTCTGTCCTCTGCAGTGTACCTGTTTCTCGGGCTGATGATGATGTACCTGGTCCTGCGTGCCTTCCACCGGATGGCCGACCTGCATGGCCTGACTTCTTTCTTCCAGCTCCCCCACTGTGACGAGGATACAGAGGAGGATAAGGAGCCCATAATCGAGGCCGACCCTGAGGACCAGCATGAGGCAGAGGCCTCGGCCAAGCCCCTGGATCCAGCCTCCCAGACCTCCTATAACACCATCAACCGATAAGGACTCACTCCTTTACATAAGTCAGGTGAAACAGCTAAACAGTCACTGTTTTACAGCAACACGGGATGAGTTGAAAACCTTGACCTTACTATTGTTACTGCTCATGGCTCAGGTCAGACCTTCCTGCTACGACTGCTCAACTGAACCAAAAAGAAACAGAACTCTACAGATTTCCCAGTGCACCCAGTTAACACTTGGCAAGGGTTGTTCGTCAAGGTGGGAGAAGGTTGTTGTTCCATAACCTGTAGAGAACACTTCTGGTTGGGACTGATGAGGATTATTTGTCACTTTTTGATGTTTCAGACCAAAATATATATATATATATATATATATATATATATATATATATATATATATATATATATATATATATATATATATATATATATATGTTTATCATATACTGATATTTTTTGTGGATGTATTTTCATGTACACTTTTGTGGTTTTTAGGTCAGGGTTGATCAAGGAAGGTCGTACAGAAATATTGGATGTTTCAAAATCAAACAAACTCATTATAGTGGCCATCTTTGAAAGAGTTTGTTGCCCCTCCCCAGTAATTAAGTGAAAGGATAAGGATAACAAATTTAGGGAATAAAAGGATTGAAAATAAAAACTAAGTATCTGTGTTCTGATGTGTAGTTGTCTATAGTTAAATATTAGGATTTTCTGCCATTGTGAAAGTATGTACTTTAGCATATGAAGTTTGTCCATCTTGAACAATGTAGCAACTGACAATGTAAAAACAGCCAATAATGTAATAGCTTTTTCATTTATAATTTAATAAATGCTGATAATGTAGATTGCCAATGTTTAAAATGCTAAAGTTTTTGTGCATAATGTAATTATTACATTGTGCATTGATTATAACATTGAAGTGGGTAACTTATAAATGTAATAATTTTAACCAATGTAATAACAAAATTACTAAACTAAATTCACTCTGGTTTTTTTCATTAATATCAAGTGTCATGCTTCAGTAATAGTGGACTACATGCCACACCACATTCCCGAATCCTTATTTGATATTACTAAAGGAATGTAATTGGACAGTTCATTAAACCAGGGGACTAATGTTGGAGTGCCCATACTACTGTTTCCCAGCAGACATATGTTGGAGGTCGTGACATTTGAATTCCAACACACTTAGATATGACAACAGTTTGGGACTGTATTATCTGTAATATCTACACAAGACCAGAACATACAGTTGAAGTTGGAAGTTTACATACACCTTAGCCAACTACATTTAGACTGTTTTTCACAATTCCTGGCATTTAATCCAAGTAAAAATTCCCTGTCTTAGGTCAGTTAGGATCACCACTTTGAAATGTGAAATGTCAGAATAGTAGAGATTTATTTCAGCTTTTATTTCTTTCAGCACATTCCCAGTGGGTCAGAAGTTTACATACTCAATTAGTATTTGGTGGCATTGCCTTTAAATTGTTTAACTTGGGTCAAATATTTTGGGTAGCTTTCCAGAAGCTTCCCACAATAAGTTGGGTGAATTTTGGCCCATTCTTCCTGACAGAGCTGGTGTAACTGAATCAGGGTTGTAGGCCTCTTTGCTCGGACAAGCTTTTTCAGTTCTGCCCAGAAATGTTCTATGGGACTGAGGTCAGGGCTTTGTGATGGCCACTCCAATACCTTGACTTTGTTCTCCTTAAACCATTTTGCCACAACTTTGGAAGTATGCTTGGGGTCATTGTCCATTTGGAAGAACCCTTTGCGACCAAGCTTTAACTTCCTGGCTGATGTCTTGATGTTGCTTCAATATATCTACAATTTTCCCTCATGATGCCATTACTTTGTGACGTGCACCAGTCCCTCCCGCAGCAAAGGACCTCCACAACATGATGCTGCCACCCCCGTGCATCACGGTTGGGATGATGTTCTTCGGCTTGCAAGCCTCCCCCTTTTTCCTCCAAACATAACGATGGTCCGTTCTATTTTTGTTTCATCAGACCAGAGGACATTTCTCCAAAAAGTACGATCTTTGTCCCCATGTGCAGTTGCAAACTGTAGTCTGGCTTTTTTATGGTGGTTTTGGAGCAGTGGCTTCTTCCTTGCTGAGCGGCCTTTCAGGTTATGTCAGTATAGGACTTGTTTTACTGTGGGTATAGATACTTTTGTACCGGTTTCCTCCAGCATCTTCACAAGGTCCTTTGCTGTTGTTCTGGGATTGATTTGCACTTTTCACACCAAAGTACGTTCATCTCTAGGAGAAAGAACGCATCTCCTTCCTGAGCAGTATGACGGCAGCGTGGTCCCATGGTGTTTATACTTGCATACTATTGTTTGTACAGATGAACGTGGTACCTTAAGGCATTTGGAAATGAATGAACCAGACTTGTGGAGGTCTACCATTTTTTTTCTGAGTTCTTTGCTGATTTCTTTTGATTTTCCCATGATGTCAAGCAAAGAGGCACTGAGTTTGAAGGCAGGCCTTGAAATACATCCACAGATACACCTCCAATTGACTCAAATGATGTCAATTAGCCTATCAGAAGCTTCTAAAGCCATGACATTTTCTGGAATTTTCCAAGCTGTTGAAAGGCACAGTCAGCTTAGTGTATGTAAACTTCTGACCCACTGGAATTGTGATACAGTGAATTATAAGGGAAATATTCTGTAAACAATTGTTGGGAAAATGACTTGTGTCATGCACAAAGTAGATGTCCTAACCGACTTGCCAAAACTATAGTTTGTTAACAAGAAATTTGTGGAGTGGTTGAAAAATGAGTTTTAATGATTCCAACCTACATGTATGTAAAGTTCTAACTTCAACTGTATGTAAAATGGAGCCATAAAGGCAACGTTGTATTAAAATGTTTCTTGTATTGGTTGACCTGAAAAAGAAAAGTTGCAACACTTCCATATGAGGCTCATGAGGATTGTAGGCAGATAATTGAAAGTAGTGGAAAAAACATGGATTTTGGCCTTGGACCAATGGGTGGGGTGAGTGAGTGAGCGTCTGACATGAGTCTGGTTCCATCTCCATCTTAATGGGTCTGGTTTAATCTCTAAAGAAAAGTAGCCTGGTCTATCCTGGGATAAGGAGTAAAAAATCATGTTGAATATTTTTGTGATAATTACAATTTGTCTATTCGCATGACTGAAAGGTGTCTTCAAATTGAGCCGTTTTTTCCCCTCTCTGTCGACACTGTTTGCAAGGTCAAAATGGAAGTTCAATAGTAACCCCCCCTTGCTAGTCTGTTGTGGCAATGGATGCAAATTCAAAGTGTTTCTTAATATGCATGCCATTAGAGTTATTTTAGGTTATTACATTATTGATGTCTGGAGTGTGATGTCACGAACTCTGCTGCTCTGTTACTACGTAGCAACTTAGCGGTGTCGAAAGCCTATTACGATCTCCAGAACGGCCAAACCACATTTTGTTTTAGAAGCCCGTTTTGGCCTCAAATTAGTTTATGATTAAGTTCAATTTGAAAGTTCGCTACAAATTGAGATATTTAATTAAATAGTGATCCATTCTGACTACTACACTGAACAAAAATGTAAACATAATGTGTTGGTCCCATGTTTCAAAATAAAAGATCCCAGAAATTTTCCATATGCACAAAAGCTTATTTCTCTCAAATTTTGTGCACAGATGTGTTTACATACCTTTTTATTTAACTAGGCATGTCAGTTTGTCACGACTTCCACCGAAGGTGGCTCCCCTTCCTGTTCGGGCGGCGCTCGGCGGTCATCGTCACCGGTCTACTAGCTGCCACCGATTCCCTTTTCTGTTGGTTATGTCTTATTGGTTTCACCTGTTTCTCGTTTGGGGTTTGGTTTAGGGCTATTGAAGCCTGTTATGCCCACCAGCTTTTGTGCGGGCTTGTTTCTCTGTTCTGTTGTGGATGGTATTGTTTGTATTTTTCCAGACTGTTTGTGTCCTGTTTTGGGTCGGTCATTTATTCTCCTGTTGTTTTGGCATGACCTTTTCTCACCGGAATAAATACGGTTTTCCTTAAACCTCTGCTCTCTGTGCCTGACTCCGCACCCACCACTCCTAGTTACGTAACACAGTTAATGAATTATTATTTACAATGAAGGCCTACCAATAGGCAAAAGGCCTCCTGTGTGGACGGGGGCTGGGATAAAAAAAATAAAATAGGACGAAAAAAAAATCAGGACAAGCAAGACACCACAACACTACATACAGAGAGACCTAAGACAACACAGCATGGCAGCAACACAACATGACAACACAAACATGTTACAAACATTGTTGGGCACAGACAACAGCACAAAGGGCAAAAAAGTAGACAATACATCACACGTTAGTGAGCATTTCTCCTTTGCCAAAATAATCAATCCACATACAAGGTGTGGCATAACAACAAGTGGATTAAACCGTGTGATAATTACACAGGTGCACCTTGTGATGGGGACAATAAAAGGCCACTAAAATGTGCAGTTTTGTCACACAACACAATGCCAAAGATGTCTCAAGTTTTGAGGGAGCGTGCAATTGGCATGCTGACTGCAGTAATGTCCACCAGAGCTGTTGCCAAATAATGTAATGTTCATGTATCCACCATAACACGCTTCCAATGTTGTTTGCGTTGCAGTACGTCCAACCAGCCTCAAAACCGCAGGCCATGTGTATGGCGTCGTGTGGGCGAGAGGTTTGCTGATGTCAATGTTAACAGAGTGCCCTATGGTGGCGATGGGGTTATGGTATGGACAGGCATAATCTACGAAAAACTAACACAATTGCATTTTATCGATGGCAAATTGAATGCAGAGATACCGTGATGAGATCCTGAGGCCCATTGTCGTGCCATTCATCCGGTGCCATCAGCATGTTCCAGCATGATAATACACGGCCCCATGTCGCAAGGATCTGAACACAATATCTGGAAGCTGCAAATGTCCCAGTTCATCCATGGCCTGCATACACACCAGACATGTCACTCATTGAGCATGTTTGGGTTGCTCTGGATCGACGTGTACAACAGCGTGTTACAGTTCCCTTCAACATCCAGCATCTTATCACAGCTCTTGAAGAGGAGTGGGACAACATTCCACAGGCCATGATCAACAGCCTGATCAACTCTATGCAAAAGAGATGTGTCGTGCTACATAAAGCAAATGGTGGTCACACCAGATACTCACTGGTTTTCTGATACATGCTCCTACTTTTTTTTAAGGTATCTGTGACCAACAGATGCATATCTGTATTCCCAGTCATGTGAAATCCATAGATTAAATTAATTACAATTAATGTATTTCAATTGACTGATTTCCTTATATGAACTGTAATTCAGTGCAAATCTTTGAAATTGTTGCACGCTGCGTTTATATTTATGTTTTCATTGTCATCGCACAGGACCACGTGCTAACACAGACCAATCACGGGCCGGCAGGCTATGAGGAAGCTTCCACCATCATGCCGTTGACGTTAAAAAGAACAATTCACCCAAAACCACTAATTCCTTTAATTTAGTGTTAAATAATACTAACATGTGAGATCAACCTTTTTTGGTGAACAAATGTTTCATTCTGGCATTATAAGGTTGGTAGCAACATGAAAAATCGTTCTGGAAATCTGTTGCAGCTCAAGTCGACTACAAAATCCACAATGCAATGCAATGCTCGCTCATTGGGCTGGCTACACATAATACCAAATACAATATCAACATGTAAAGTAGCTAGTTAGCTGTAAAATCGCCTAAACAAACTGCACTAGCAATTTCGGCGTCTACAATCTCACCATGTTCAACCTGCAGATCGATATGCAAGGGCAGATATACTTTTGAGGAGATGGGAACCGTTACCCATGCCACGTCAATGGGCCTCGTGGTGAATTTTGGGCTATTATAGGACAAGGAGTGAATGGGAATCACTTGGGCGCAAGCTCAAAAAGCCAACATTAGCATGAATTTCGTCAACAATATTACAAATATTTTCCAATATATGAGATACTTAACTTGTTATCTGTAATATTGTATAGCTTTGGAAACGAGATTAAGTACTTTCATTACCCAATGGGATTCCATATCCTTCCTCTGGGCACGTTTGAAATTAAAATACTTTCTGCTTTATGAGCCTTCGAGAGTTTTCCACATGAATACCTGGATGACGTCAGCGTTATCGCTACCTACTCATTTTAATGTTACGCTATGCGTTTAGTATATATATATAAATTATTGGCCATGTATTACATTAGCATTTACTACATTATATATGCAAAAGTTATTACATTAGCAGCGATTACATTATGGGCAGTTATTACATTATCAGTTACTACATACGTATGACATTTTCACATGCACCTTAACAATTCAACAGCACAACTCCACCTGCATTTGCATCGTTGCGAGGCACTTGCGTTGTTCTGACAATGTCCACTTGGGGTCAGAACGGGACGTTGAGTATTTTCTCTGGCTGCTTGCTGGTGTTCTGCAGTAGGATCCCCACCGAAGGTGTGAATCTACTGTACTGTATCGCAGTTGAGACAAGTGTCATTGTTTGAAAAGATTGGCACAAACCCATTTCATTTTAGAATGTATAAAAAAAATATTAACATTGTGTTTGCATAAATTTGACAGTGCACTTACATGTCTTTCATTGAAAAATGTCCACATAATTTGCTTTTTCAGGGCATTGAGCCGAAATACATTATATAAACAAAAATATAAAAAATACAAACTGCCATTGTGTAACATATAGATCACAAATTTAGCTGGACATTTAAATAGGAATTTTTTGAACCATTTCTGACCCTGGTTTGACATTTTCTAAAAATGCCACACAATAGACCTTAATAAAACCCTTAATGATGAAACTGACACTTCTTTCTGGGACATTACTGCAACCAAGTTACTGCAAGCAAACACTATTTTTCCCCTTAGACATCATTGCACGCACAACAGAACCAAACTGAGGAATTCCTCTATAATAACTCCAGCTGTTATAACCTATTGAACTACTGGTAAGCACCATGACATTTCACAGCCAGTAACTCAGGTTAAGGTAATATGTGTATTTCCTAATGGCCAAAGCAAGCTGTAAGTTAGTGGCACATCTCAATATGTAGCCAAATTATGCATACTGGTTAAGCAAGTTAGACTACTACTACAGAACATATTGACCAATACAATGCAGTACTATTGTAGTTCAGTTGTACTTTTGTGATATTGAAGGATGTGAGAATGTGTTAAATATTAACCCTCTATTTACTGGAGTAAGACCAGTGAAGGGGATTTCTTCAAAGATGTCATTTCCCACCAGGTTAATGTTTTTACACATAAAAAAATGGTCATCTACCTTCAATTAAATAGATGCCTGAGGCATGTAATGATATTCGAAAATTCCAACTGAGTCAATCCTACCTACCCACTAATTCATTTCTTGGACATCAGTCTGAACTTGCTTTGCTATTAGGAACATCTTACAATATAATCTCTTGATATAGCTAGGCATAAGGAATATTACGTTTAAAACATCACTACTAGAAAAAGTAGGCTAGTCTCTCATTCAGCCTGTTCTTCTTTTGTATAAAAATAGAGTATTTCACTGATTAAACCATGTGATCAACTGGACAGAGTAAACACTCAATTTCAATGTCTTGTTCTCTTTATAATGTCCTAATTTCCTCAAAGTTCTGGTGATCAAGACTCTACCAGTATTTCCATGATGTGATCCAGCTCATGCAGGTCCCTGAAGCTCTGGTTGAGAGAGAAGAGAGCGGGTGAACTGGACGGAACGGAGGACAGAGAGGGTAAGTACTTAAGCAGCTCGTCACTGGCTGCAGCAGAGTGCTCGGACCCCCATCTCCCTGTCAAACACGGATGTGTCGATGTCATGGAAAAGTTCATCTAGTTTTACATCCTGAAGGTAGCTGGAACACACAACCTCCTCCACGCTACCAAAAGCCACCCAGCTCCGTATGAGCCCCAGGTCTCCAGGTAGGTTCTCAATGGACCTGAAAGGTGTCCTCTGAGGTGACTGCCCTCCATCGACAGTCAAGTCTAGTTCTTTCAGAATGGAGGAGACAGCAGCTGACAGGGAGAAGTCACTCTCTGAGGACATCCAGACATCCTCGACACCTGAGGCACTGTTTACAACACCCAGACCAGACTCCCTGTGGGTGCAGGGTTTAGATGGGACCATGGGTGGCACTGGTCCTGTCAGGTTAACTAACCCGTATGGAGGCTTGTTTTCTAGGTGTATCTGCCGCAGGGTGTTGGCTATCAACACGGAGCGGCGCAAACTAGGCTCCATCAGCTCCTGCCCGTGGTGGTACTTGATAAGGGAGATGCCAAGCACAGACTGCCGCTGGCTGTCCCAAGTGCCGCTACGCATGCCCCCCACGACATCATCGACTTTGCGCTTCTGTCCCTTGGATATCATCATCATCCTCCTCGACCTAACGTAGTTAGCTAGATGGAGAACACAAAACTTGATAAGAATCTTTAGAGATCACATCAAGACACGTTACATTGTGAGTTTACTACAGTGTGGGAATATAATAACTAGCTAGCAATATAGCTAGTAGCTAGCTAACATTGGTTAGCTAACTAATTTAGCAAGCTAGCTACTACATCACTAGCGTTTTCTCCACTTCCTAGTTTGTCACAATTTGGCAAAACAACAACAAACCTGTTGTGTGCAACTGTTCATCTGTCTTCAGCTATCTTTTCGATATAGAAAAGTAATGAATTATGTTAGGTCCAAATATGTCTTATTTGTTTGCCTAGCTCGCCGGCTCCGTACAAAACCCACCGGCAAACTAAAAAGTAAACTCGTTCCCGCCCGAGATTTAAGTTTCACCAGAGAAGAGGCGAAGCGAGAGGTTTCACTCTTGCCAAAATACTGACCAAACAGACCAGGCCGGAGTATGAAAAGTCAATGAGGGAAGTGAAAAAATATTTATTATTTCTTAATTTTCTCGAAATCTAAAAACACAACCTAGATTCGAGCCGCTGTCTTAAGTAGTTGAACATATTCTTACTCCAACCTCGTGAAAGTGACAAACTGAAACGTTTTAATTTTCGCCCAAAAACAACATTATATCGAAGGAGAGCCTGTGAATTGATGTTAGACCCGATGACGTTTTGTATTTCAATTTTTTTTAAAATGAGTTTATGATAAGCAAGCAATTTTATTTGGGTTTACAATAGGCTAGGCTATTTTGACAAAGCCAGCTATGGACGAGCTACATTGCCCAAAAAGTTACTGAATGCTTTGCATACCCATGCTACTGTGATATTAGGCTACGCAAGTCATTATATGCCAACCTGTTTGTCTCTATATTCAAACAGAAAGCTTCCAATATGTTTTTCTCATTCGCCAAATTTGAAATTCAAACTCGTCAGAATTGCAGTAGATAAAGGAAATGTTGTTGACAGTGGTAGGGTAGTCCCAGCAGTCTCTTAGCTTTTGTTTGAAGTGTTCACATCAGTGTTGCCAACTGCTCAGTAAGTAAAGCAGCTATTGGCTGTCCTAAAAGTCGCTAACTAACGTCATTGCCTAATTTGTATAATTTGCCATGTGCATGTAATTGTGATGGACGCTGTAGGAGAGAGGAATAACGTCTGGGATAGACACAAAGTGAGTAAAAAACACCCTAAATATGTTTAGAACTACCAATGAACTTTCTTCTGTCATTCTTGTTTTTTTTAATGTCACAATTCCAACCCTCCTCCTTTATCTGGGCTTGGGACCGGCAAAAGTGACCCAAAAGAGACACTGGTGGAGTTACTTCGTTTTTTATTTTATTTTTTATTTTTCTTTATTTGGTTTGTTTTCTAACCTTATGGTCCACTAGTCTACAACTAGTCACAGTAAAACATGAACATTTTTAACCATAACATTATATATTTTTTGTATACAATCTACATTAACAATCTAAATGGACCAAAAAGAGACAATAGAAAAAACTGTCAATGGCAATGTGAAAAAATGATGGTGACTAGTCTGGCTCTAATTCAGGTAAAAAACTTTTTTTTAACGTAAGCCAGGGTGGGATCAGCCAGTGGCGGCTTCCCGCGTGCGCGATTCATTTGCAGTCTGGATGCAGAGGGGTGAACATCGTCTGCTCTGACTGCAGCTGGGAGGGACTGCTGTGTGAGGACTGGGCCGCCTGTGAGTGCTTTGGGATGGGGGTGGGGCCCAGGTCAGCACCCAATGCTCATTGAGAAGAGTAAGTGAGTTCACGTCAGTCTCCAATAACACCAGAAAAAGTAGCTAGTTTTGTCGCTAGTCGCTTTTTTGAAAATGTGTTCTCGAGGGGTCTGAATACTCGCTAAATATAGCGACCAATTCACTAAGTTGGCAACACTCGTTCACATAGGTGTTTGTGTATGTGACACTTCTAGAGATGGGGAATAGTGACCCTGTATGTGAGTGTATTACTGCCTCTGCCAAGAAGCCTTTAAGACTTTCATGGCACAGGTCAGGTGCTAGTTCACCTATAACCACAGACTTTGGTTCAAGCTCAATTTTAGCTGTTCACCCTCAATAGCTACATAGTGCCAGCAAATACCTCTGATAAACATTTTTGACATGTTCTTTTAGAGAATGTGACACATAAAGACTGCCACTTCACAACTACGTTGTATTAAAAAACTCTTTATTTCAAAAGCTAGCTATAAAATTCTGACACAGCACACGATCAGGCTACAAGTAGGCCTAGGCTATAAATAGCACATAGGCCTAATTGATGACTCACTTTGCACGCATACATACTCAGTCAACATTCAATTCCTGTTGGGTTAAAAAATATACAAAAATAAAAGTAAAATTGATATTTGAATGATATTGGCTACGTAGTTAATTAAAAACTCTGCACAAAGTATGAGACCCACACACAACTACAAAGATTATTGACATATTACATTTGTCATACATTATAAGATCCAAGATAAAATAGTTACAAAACATTAGCAAAAGCCGAAGCTGCCATTTCATTCAAGCAAGAAAGATTGGCCTGTAAAAATAAGATGTTAGTTGCGGTGTCTGATTGGCCAGCTGTGGTAAGTGGTTTACGGAAAAAGGAGGGCTCTGTCTTGTTAGGGTTAACTGTATTCCCCGCAAACCCCAACGGTCTTCCTGTCCCAGTCAGAGATGGACAAGCACTTGACGAAGAAGTGTCCCAGGTCATATTTGGAAATGACCCGCCCTTTCAGCATGTTCTCTGTCACTGTGTACTTCTCAGTCAAAGGGAGATTATCTGTTGGGAATAGCATTTATATTTAGCAGTGTAAGGCACCTAATATGATTACATATTCAGATCATTTTGACTCAATATGTGTATAATGTTTAATATCACTTGAATAACACTAATCCATCCAGTACATACCCACTGGGCACATACTTTGAATCAATATTGTTTCCATGTAATTTCAATGAAATTACATTGAACCAACATTGAATAGAAATTTCATTTACGTCTTTGCTCAGTGGGTAGTGTGTGAGGAGTGATGATAGGCCTATCATGTCATCACTGGAACCACTTACAGTATAGTAGTACAGTACTACATTTCTACTGATTGGGGAAGGGCGACAACTAACCGTCGATGTGAGGGGGCATGACAGCCACGAAGTCCAGCTCTGACTCCTTCAGCACCATGTACATCCTATCATGGTCCTCTGTGACCGGCAGGAGCCTGGGTGGCACTTTAGACCGGTCCCATAGGAGGAAGGCTTTGAAGAGAGATGGGGACAATATAAGGATATGGTTTCTATATGGTAGTTTATTGGAAGTTGGAAAGATGCTGTGACCCTGACTGTCCAAGACTCTGTACCTGACATGCAGCCAACTACTTTGCGGATCCCCCGAGCTTTCATAGCGTCTAAGATGTTTCTGGTTCCTTCTGACATCATTGTTGTGGGACCTGTGGATTGCAACTGAAACATGAACATACTGACCATTATCCTGGCCTAAGCATTTAAATATGTAGGCCTAGTGCAGCAACCCCCTAGTGCAGTTAGTTACTGCAACTCACCCTGAACATGATTACAAAACATGTATAACTCATAACAGAAAACTTGTTTTAATGAGACCCCTGAACACTTCCATTTTGATTTGCACCTCAATATATATTTCAGCTTGTATAACATATCTGTTATAACTTGGTTTTATTCAGACAACTTAACATATGTTTTTACTAACTTAGAAATCCTATAGCCTACTAATGAAAGTTTGCCTAAACTTACCGAGGTCACTCCTGGTGCCCAAAATGATGAAAACAGCATCCTGACCCTCCATGGTCTTCTTCACATCCTCCTTATTGAGGACATCTCCCACCACCACCCTGCAGGCTTTGTGTTCTGCAGGCAGCCTGGCAGGGTCTCTCACCAGCACTGTCACATTGTAACCTGTGGATAATGATGTACAAAGAAGCATTATGAATTTATTGACTCGTTTTATCATCTACCAATGATCCATAGGTATTTGAGCCTGATGGGAATATGAATATGAGAGGAAAATGTAATGCAGGCAATTAGTTCATTTTTGATGAATGGATCTCAATTCTAGAGCATGGCTGTGGGTCGAATTGATTAGGCCTTCCCAGTGTTCTGGATAAGCACGATAAGCGGACAGCGAACTTCAGATACGCGCACTGCAATGCACTCATCCCAATCATCAGTCACCAGAACATTATAACGACTTGCATGACTCAACACTTTTGTCGCGTGATCTCCGAGCAAGGAAACGAACACCCTTGTTAATCAAATAAGCTAAAAGGGATTTTTGTAGCACTTTTGCTATTATTTTGAAACTATGTAATTAATAGCACGGATTAGAACAAATCAGATTGGAATATAATATAAAATAAAAACACAAATATAATAAAATATAATAACTTCCCCCCCCACCCCCCCCACCCAGAGGAAGGCTGTGGCAAATTACACTTCCAATTACACTAGTATAGCATATGCTAATGACAGATGTCTGCTGTCCTATAGCATTGCATAGGAAATCAAATGAATAACGTTCAGCATAGTTTAGGAACAAGGCAGAACACTCCGATCACTTTTGGACCAGGCTACACAGCAATTGATATATGAGGGATTGTGTAAATAACCTATAATCCCCCACAATAATGAGTAAATTATGTAATTTAGAAACGTTGCCTACCCGCTGCAACAGCCAGTGGTAATGTCACCAGTCCGGTCATTCCCGTGGCCCCAAATATTGCAACATTCTTGATCGATTCTGACATAATAACAGATTGCGAAACTGTCACTGGTCACCGAATAACGTTACAACTTCTTACTTTGTGGATCGCGTGCAACAATGTACCCGAAAACATACACGCAGAATGAACCTCTTTGAAACATTGAGAAACGCCCCTTTTAGATAACCAAAAAAGGCTCACTTCCGCAACAGACTCCTCCCAGCCCCATCAATGAATGGAAAACGCACACCGTCACAACAGGGCCGTAATTGTGCAGGATATATATTCCCTTTTAGATAATTTATTCTGTTTTTCTCAGTTTGGAGACTTAAAGATCTGAAAGCATGGCAGTTCCAAAAATCAGTCAAGAGACCAAATTGCAGGAACGTTCAAGCTACCTCTTGTCGAATCACCTTCATTACACTTCAACCTCCTCCACCACGCGACAGCCATCCTGTTATGGCACCAAGGTGACTGACTGGGAATCCAACCGTCTCCTGTGATCCACATTGCGAGCCACAAGAATGTAGTAGCCCACTGACCTAAAGCCTGCAGGCATTTGTTCGGGGAGGTGCTATTGTAATGGATATAAGAACGTGCCGTAGACTCACTCAACAGCTACTGCAGCTTGGCATTTCCGATGGAGCTATCCAATTGCTACCTTTTTGTTTAGTTCAAATAGTTGGTACTGTTGTCAAGAAGGGCGGTCTTGTGTTGCGAAGCAGATGATCACTGGCTCGAGCCCAGTATTGGGACAGGGACAGTGGCCGAAGCTAAATTGTTGTCAGCACACTGACATCGGTTTCACTATTACACATCTTCAGGTCTCTGGCAAGGTTATGTGCATGTGGTTTACATAGTCTCGCTCGTCGGACTCATGGCGATACAGTGGCGGGGGGGGGGGGCACCTCCGTTAAATAGCATAGGCCCACTTTTCCTTCATAGATGCATGCCACAAGATGCTCCCTGTATGAAATGCTCTTCATTAGGTGACAGTAACGTAATTTATCAGCGAGGAGAGAACAATTTCTGTAGGTTGAAGTAAATACATTTGTATGTCACTTTCAAGTACACAGCTTTTATTTAGTTATCCATAGACGTTTCAGGGGTGTGCTTTTTAAAAATGAATATTGTTTTTGAAGTCAGATTTTTCAGGGGGTGCTGCAGCATCCTCAGCCCTCATACTTCCCACTGTAATGTAGTTATCAACGTTATTATCAGTTTATAAACCAGTAATACAGTGAGTTTATGTTCATGTACTTTTAATAATATGCCTACTTGACAATAATTCCACTTGTTTTAAGGTACTTCCCAGTATGACATGAACTAACTTCCAATAGTTGCAAATTACATGTTGTCAAATGAACAATGTCCACTGGGAATAGAACGGGGCTTCAAACACTATCATGGAGATAGAGATGCACTAGAATGATTTTCCTATCTGTAAACCCTAGACACCATTTATAACGGGTTATTACTGGAATTTATTGATTTTGTGTGTGCCGACCCCCCCCCCCCTCTCCTTTTCTCTCTCTCGCTATACGGAGGTGGGTTCCTTCGCCGCACTAATGCCGAATTCTCTCTAGCAGTATCACGACTGGAGGGAGAGGGAGCGCGTAGGCTATCAAGTGGACAGTATATCCGAGCCCACCGGCTTGGATTATTTGATCAAGCATTTTAGCCTGGCTGCAAGACACCTTTCATGGCAGTCGCGTGGTCCCACTAGCCACGGCAGGGAATTGACATGTATTGCCGCATTATCTGCCTTTATTAGCCAGATATCTTCATCCTGATCCCACAGTTCGATTGAGGATATAGGCTACTTGACTACTATGCCAGCGAAGAAACACCGCGTCGCGAGGCTCTGTTCATAATTTGCTCACTGGTTCATTGATACTGGCACCACATCGACAGATTTTTACGTATATTTCGGTGAAAAACAAACTCATATCTGAAATTGAGGTTAAGGTAAGTTCGTTGTAGCATAGGTTGCATGTGTATATATATATATATTTAAACATTTTTTTTTTAAATATCATTGAGCATGAACAATTCGAGATGCCCGTGTTCGTGGGAGATGCAGCAACACCGGCCTGCATTGGCTAAGGCTACTGCAGTGATTCAATAGGGCCGTATTATATGCTGTTTTATTTTGCTGGGTATTAGGCATTTGCTGTTGTTTAGATCACTTGTGTTGGCCGAACATAATATTCAGGCTACTATTTGTACACAGGCTTTGAATAGCAAATATGGGCAGGTTAGGATAGGCCTGATACAATGTTTAATTATTTAGATTTGGTCCGCGCATGTTCCTGATGATTAAACGCACGTAAGTGTATGACACTTTTAGAACATTCATTGCATGTCACAATGGAGCCTTATTCTTGAAAGAAGTAACGTAAGAAGGGCATTAAACAACATGCTTGTACATATAGTAGTCTATAGCCATATGGAGCTTAGGCTACGTTATTTGACCGCAACTACATTAACTAAAAGTAGTCCAAATTGAAATGCTATTTTATCCAACAGCAGATTAGCCATATGACATTTATAGCATGGCTGCATCATTTTAATGCAGCCACTTCCTTGCTTAAAAGTGTTAATCCAAAGAAAAGATCCATGCACTTCATATGGGATGGTGCAAGGGACGGTGATCATAGCCTAAGTGCGGTATGGACCAATGAGACGGCGGTGGTAGGGATGCAGGTCATACAGTATGTGTCATTTTAAGGTTAAAAGTGATTGCACAATAGGGAGTTAAGCAGTTTGACAACATGCCAATATTCCATAACCAAATATCTGCCATTTATATCCTCTTTTGCCCTGGCTTCTTGCGCACAACTGCGTCGACACTGTAGTAGCCCACCTCACCAACTTGGATAGCCACCACTAGGCACTACTATTAATGACAGTCTAGTCATGCAGGTTTGACATGATAAATCTTGTTCTAATGTGAGGAGCGTTTGTGTGGATCAAGCCTAAATTCTGTTCACTGAACTATAGCTTTTTTGTTGACCGTAGGGCTGGGCGTAGCCTGTTCTACGGATGTCAGTGTTGTTAATGTTGGTCACACACAGTTGTTCAAATTGTGAAATGACTGGAACGATCCGTTGCAACACAGTCAGACTCGTGCTGTGACGTCACGATACTACCGCTGGCGCTGTCCATTGTACTGATCTGTCATGGGACGCAAAAATGTCAAATTCAGACTCTTCAGCAAAGTTTGTGGGCAAAGGCAAAAGGGATGTCAATAGCCACTTTATTCTGAATGCAAGTGAGAATTTATGGTTTAACGTTAGTATATTTTGTACGTTAGTATATCCATCCATTATAGGACAATGTTGCAGGACTTTTAAAATAATCGTTTGACAAGGCCTGCTGTCGTAGTAGGCCTATGCGAGCCATTCAAACTGACACTACAGGCTACATTTTCCTGTGGTGAGACAGTAATTGATACACGCCATTGATATTTACAGATCATTTTTAATCTGCATAGACAATAGGTCTACTTCTGGAAATATGACGCTGTATAACGTCTGATAGACTTAAGTGAAGTTGATTCAGATACGGTCAGAGGCTTACACGAACGGGTGTTTTTTTTGTGTGTGTTATGGGTCTTCTGTCCCTTGAACACAGCATACTATAGTACCCATTGTCTTACATTTAAACACAATAAAAGGCCTGGGTCTCTACTGATACTACAGAAGTGTGCATTCAGAAAATAACCTAGCCATATAGCCAATACTCACAGTGTTCTCCATTGTATGCAAATTGACAGTAATATTGTGTAAAAGTCAAGGTAAAAATGTCCACTGATACACCAATCTTTGTAAAAGATGGATGAAAAGCTGAATGAAAATGGAGGGGGGACCAGTAAGATGAGGGACCAGTCCTCAGCCTGAGGGGGACAGAATTAAAGGTCCTCAATTCTGTGGTGTGTAATGTGGTGTGGCATCTGTCTATGCTCAGGGGAACTTCTTCCTCTCTTCTGTTCTATCCTCTAGTGTCTTAGTTTCTTTAGCCCCCTAACTCCTTACAGAGTGAAAAGAGTTTGGGGTCAGGCTGTCACTCTCGTATCAGTTGGTAGAGCATGGTGCTTGCCACGACAGGGTTGCGGGTTCGATTCCCACAAGGGACCAGTATGAAAAAGTAACAAAATGTATGCACTCACTACTGTAAGTCGCTCTGGATAAGAGCGTCTGCTAAGTTACTTAAATGTAAATGTATCTATTCCTGAAACTGAAATGCTAAAAAAAAACTGAACCGCTTCACTTTGATGATTGTCAAGACGTGTTCATTTGATCGTGTACTGAAGGTGGATTTTCAGGAAGGGAAATATGTTGACTTGGAATACTTTGAGACACTACATTTAGGTTTTAAAATGTTCTGTATCTTTTGCAGTATCAATGCTTTGCAAAGGGGGGGGGGGACACACACGTGTAATCAAGACTCATGACATATTTCTGCAAAGAGGGGCTACTCAGGATAGAAACAACACAATCAGATTAGAATTTAAATACGGCAGAAAGAGATCCCTGAAATAATTCTGCATCTCCATACATCTTCAATAAAGGGCAGTTTGTGCCACCGCAGCGGTTTCCATAGCTCCTCAAAGGACCTCTGCTTCTCTCAGACAGGAAGTAGGAAGTGCGAAGGTCACAGGCAGAGTGCTACTGGAGCAGCTGGCTTGTTGCCTGGGAATTATTTTTTTTGTTGAGGAGGTTGAGGAGGTGTTGTGAATTACTGTACCAGGGCCATTCTTTCCGGAAGCATGTTTTGGGCAGTGGGAAAGGGGGATGGGTGGGGGATACAGCCTGAGTCTTACGCCATGCCGCCAGGCTGGAGATTTATAGTTGTAGCCGGGTGACGGTATAGCCAAAGAGCAATAATAATGTTGAGTGCTTTGGAGGAGAATGCTGAACAAGAGCCAGAAACAAACTGGCGAAAAACAAAGATGGCCGATCTAAATTGTGCATATGTCACTATAGACTATTGCAGTATCTACAACTGATTTGAGCTGTAAAGGGCAGAGCCAGTCTGCAACGAACAGAAGCAGCAGAACACAGCAACACAGAAAATGATCAGAGCCAGACTAACCCATAGAAATAATCCTGAATGAATGTTCAGACTCTTGTGGTCTGAACTGTGGACACAGCATGACTTCCCCTGCCCTGTAGTATGCACAAGGTGTAGCAAGAAACAGTAAGGACTCAGTGTTTACTCAACTTCAATGGTTACACCTTGCCTGCCGTGGTGTGGTGCAGACGACTGTCTCTGACCTTCTCCCAGCATCAGAAGGATCAAAGGGCTTAGGCATGTTGACTTGTTGTGTCTCTTCTGGAGGTGTCATGGACATGTATCAAACCCTGTGTCATCCTTTTTTGCCTGTCAATCTGTTATTGCTTCATTTTAGTCTGATCATCATTGGATTCTCTGTTGAGGGCTAGTCTGATCACCACACTAGCTGTTACCCAGCTCGACGTAGGTTATGTTTCTGCCATTAACAACAGCAGCCTACAGTCTGGCCACCCCGGATAGTGAATTGTCCCCGTAGAAGCAGAAGCATATGTGGGCTGGATTATTGCTGGAGAGCAACAGTGTTGTTGTTGTTTCAGTGCAGAGCGTCTTGGATATGTGAGAGGGGCCTCTGGCATGCTGAGACTCTGACAGCTGTGTTTGTTTACCAGGAAGAACCACATCACGTCAGTCAGTTGGATCCTTAAGCTAAAAAACTGTCTTATTGGAGGGACACCAGGTGGTAGGTCTAGGAAAGGCCTGCTGGGGCGACCAAAGGCTAGCAACAGCACAGGCCAATTCGTTTGACACATATGACAGTGTGACAGTTCGGATGGAGCCTTAATGCATTGGCAACCATTGTGGCTGTGTGGTGGCCTACCATCAGTGTGACATCCTTCACTATACAGTACATGACCATGGCATTTTGATGTGCGTGCGGTCCCTTGAAAACCATGTGTGTAGTGTGTTAACACGTGGGGTCTTTCTGTATAAAGTTGATGTATGTTGTTCAGTAAGTGTGTGACCTTCCACCCGCTTTCATGGCTCAATGGGCTAGTAGTATCTGGTAGTATGTGATTGTAGGACACAACAGCTTCTTGAGCGGTCATGGAGATGTACTGCTGACGCCTACGGGTGCAGTCTCTGGAGTTACTGTAGGAGGCGCTCTGGGTATCCAGGGAACATTCTGGTGGGGAATGAGACAACCAACTGGAACGCGTTGAGCTGTGAAACATCAGACTCATGCTTCACTACACCCTCCTCTGCATCTCCCGCACACCCACCCACACACACGCACACACACCCACATACATACACTCACATTGACGCACACACACACACGCACACGCGCCCACACACATATACAAATTATCCACATCTGGAGAGGAAGGGGGCTGTGGTGTGATTGTTACAGTACTGTAGCTCTCTCTAAATCTGAATTTCACTGAGCATAGAATTTAGGCCTGACTGAATTTCACTGAGCATTGAATTTAGGACTAACTGAATATCACTGAGCATTGCATCGATCCTTTGACATGATCTGAGACAGATTTGATCATGTAGAAAGATGTGTAAGTATGATGTCAGTATGATTTCAGTATGCTCTCAGTATATTCTCTCTATGATCTCATTGTGATCTCAGTATGCTCTCTGTATGATCTCAGTGTGATCTCAGTATTCTCTCTGTATGATCTCAGTGTGATCTCAGTATTCTCTCTGTATGATCTCAGAGTGATCTCAGTATGCTCTCTGTATGATCTCGGTATGATCTCAGTGTGATATGTATTTACTGTACATTTCCAATTGATTCCTGAAATATAATATGTTTTATTTATTGATGACCTCGTTCCTGGAATTGAGAATACTCTCCTGACGGGTGTGCTGTGTTTATATCTTTCAGAATGTCTGGGCTCATCATTCTATAGAAGCGGATAGTGGAGGTCCCTCTGAGGCTCTTTTGACATTTTCTTTTGTATGTCTCACTTGGCTGTTTAGTTGTCCAATATTTGTTGCCATTTCTTTCTCACTCAACCTTTATTTCTTGATGTATTAGATGGTTGTCAATGGTTGTGTACAACAACACTTGCAATAGGAAATAGAGAGTGAGAGAGAGATAAGTACACTCCAGTGTGCGATTTATGGGGGGCCAAGGGGGGCTCAGCCCCCGGAATGAGACATGAGCTCCCCGAAATACAACAAAAGTTGTATTTGAACCATTATCCTGTTTGTTTAAAATGAAATGTTATACTGCTACAGTGGTAAATATGAAAATACAAGCTTAGGTTCTTTCATCACATTCATCTCTCTACTCTGCCTGTCTCCCTCTTTCTCTGTCTGTCTTGAGCTTTCGCTAATGAACTTGCAACATTGTTTTGACTGGGTCAAGCCCACTAGCGAACTTGTAACATTATCAACTAGGTCCAGCCTGCTAGTGAACTTGCAACATTGTTTCAACTGTATACTAAGTATTAGTTTCTGTGTTCTGCCTCTGAAAGGCAGAGGTCTATAGTCTGCCCTGTAGATAATCATGGCATTCTGCAATAAATGGTTGGCTGATAGGGTATTGGCCAGAATGGTTCACCATGCAAAAAGGCAGTTATTGTCCTGCCTCTTCTGGTAACCTATTGAAAAGTACAACAATGATATAGCAAATTAAGATTCGTCATGTATGCCTTTAATTTTCATGACAAAACAAAGTAGCCTAACACACCTGTGGAAGTGTGTCGTTTTTTCAGGGTCCAACTCCAGCTCCAACTGACAGGCTGAATACCAAGTGCCTTATTTTTTATATTTTATTTAGGGGTAAGGGTGTGGGCTCTAGATGATTCTCTCATCCAATCAGGGCAGTACATACAGTACTCATTCAAGTGTTTTTCTTTATTTTTACTATTTTGTACATTGTAGAATAATAGCGAAGACATCCAAAATATGAAATAACACATATGGAATCATGTAGTAACCAAAAAAGTGTTAAACAAATGAAAATATATTTTATATTTGAGATTCTGCAAAGTAGCCACCCTTTGCCTTGATGACAGCTTTGCACACTCTTGGCATGCTCTCAACCAGCTTCATGAGGTAGTCACCTGGAATGCATTTCAATTAACATGTGTGCTTAATTAAAAGTTAATTTCTGGAATTTCTTTCTTTGAGCCAATCAGTTGTGACAAGGTAGGGGTGGTATACAGAAGATAGTCCTATTTGGTAAAATACAAAGTCCATATTATGGCAAGAACAGCTCAAAAAGGCAAAGAGAAACAACAGTCCAACATTACTTTAAGAAATGAAGGTCGATCAATCTGGAACATTTCAAGAACTTTGAAAGTTTCTTCAAGTGCAGTCGCAAAAAACATCAAAAGCTATGATAAAACTGTCTCAGGAAAGGAAGACCCAAAGTTACCTCTGCTGTAGAGGATAGGTTCATTAGAGTTAACTGCACCTCAGATTGCAGCCCAAATAAATACTTCACAGAGTTCAAGTAACAGACGCATCTCAACATCAACTGTTCAGAGGAGACTGTGTGATCAGGCCTTCATGGTCAAATTGCTGCAAATAAACCACTACTAAAGGACATGAATAAGAAGAAGAGACTTGCTTGGGCCAAGAAACATGAGCAATGGACATTAGACCAGTGGAAATCTGTACTTTGGTCTGATGAGTCCAAATTTGAGATTATCGGTTCCAACCGCCATGTCTTTGTGTTACGTAGAGTAGTTGAACGGATGATCTCCCCATGTGTGGTTCCCACCGTGAAGCATGGAGGAGGAGGTGTGGGGGTGCTTTGCTGGTGACACTGTCGTTGATTTATTTAGAATTCAAGACACACTTAACCAGCATGGCTACCACAAATTCTGCAGTGATACGCCATCCCATCTGGTTTACACTTAGTTCCACTATCATTTGTTTTTCAACAGGACAATGACTCAACACACCTCCAGGCTGTGTAAGGGCTATTTGATCAAGAAGGAGAGTGCTGCATCAGATGACCTGGCCTCCACAATCACCCGACCTCAACCCAATTGAGATGGTTTGGGATGAGTTGGACCGCAGAGTGAAGGAAAAGCAGCCAGCAAGTGCTCAGCATATGTGGGAACTCCTTAAAGACTGTTGGAAAAGCATTCCAAGTTCAGCTTTTTGAGAGAATGCCAAGAGTGTGCAAAACTGTCATCAAGGCAAAGGGTGGCTACTTTGAAGAATCTAAAATATCAAATATATTTAGATTTAACACGTTATTGGTTACTACATGAGTCCACATGTGTTATTTCATAGTTTTGATGCTTTCAGTATTATTGTACAATGTAGAAAATAGTAAAAATTAAGAAAAACCCTTGACTGATATTATATATTCAAATTTATATCCCCATGCCCACACATTTGGACTGAGCATTTCAGTGGCCCAAGGAGGCTGAGGGACATAAATTAAGAAAAATATTGTGTTAATTGAAAAATAAAATTAAAAGACTGCATGGGGTCCTGAATTCAGGCAAGAAGAGTGTAGGCCTACTAATGACAATCGCCAAATGTTGTTACTCTTTTTGGTGTTTTGTAACAGATGTCTCTTTCCATTCATTAAATGGCGGGTACACAGTACAATGTTAGGATGCTGGAATTATTTTGGAGTGGACAAACATGTGCAGGTAGCTTACTTTTTGAAGTGATTTGTTTGACAATCAGTAGAAAACATGACTGGTTGTGTTCATACCCCCTTAAAAGCTAATACATGTTTACCATGAACCATGTCAGATCCCAGCAAAAATCGTCTTTTCATTCATCTGAGTTTCATTTATCTGCATGTCCAGCCCTTATATCCAGCCTCACAATGAAGTGTTTTACCATCTTCTTTTCACTACAACAAATAGAACACAAAACAATTTGACATTAACAGTTGCATTCATGTGTTTTAACTCAATTTTATTAGAGCAATAAGGTCTGCCAATGCAAAAACCTGATAAAAATGTATTTATATGACTGCTG
This sequence comes from Oncorhynchus clarkii lewisi, assembly GCF_045791955.1. Classification (NCBI taxonomy): domain Eukaryota; kingdom Metazoa; phylum Chordata; class Actinopteri; order Salmoniformes; family Salmonidae; genus Oncorhynchus; species Oncorhynchus clarkii. The sequence continues at coordinate 8,077,043 of NC_092173.1, read as the reverse complement.
TAAGTACAGAAATAGTTTGCTCACTGGGAAATTAAAATCCAACTACGGTAGTCAGTGACAACTGTGTGGAGTTTGTGACAGCAACTACAGTGCCTTCGAAAAGTATCCAGACCCCTTGACCTTTTCCACATTTTGTTACGTTACAGCCTTATTCTAAAATGTATTTTTTTTAAACTATTTCCCTCATCAATCTATACCCAATACCCCATAATGACAAAGTGCAAACAGGTTTTTAGAAGTTTTTGCAAATGTATTAAACCTAAAAAACAGAAATACCTTATGTACAGTGCCTTGCGAAAGTATTCGGCCCCCTTGAACTTTGCGACCTTTTGCCACATTTCAGGCTTCAAACATAAAGATATAAAACTGTATTTTTTTGTGAAGAATCAACAACAAGTGGGACACAATCATGAAGTGGAACGACATTTATTGGATATTTCAAACTTTTTTAACAAATCAAAAACTGAAAAAGTGGGCGTGCAAAATTATTCAGCCCCTTTCAGTGCAGCAAACTCTCTCCAGAAGTTCAGTGACGATCTCTGAATGATCCAATGTTGACCTAAATGACTAATGATGATAAATACAATCCACCTGTGTGTAATCAAGTCTCCGTATAAATGCACCTGCACTGTGATAGTCTCAGAGGTCCGTTAAAAGCGCAGAGAGCATCATGAAGAACAAGGAACACACCAGGCAGGTCCGAGATACTGTTGTGAAGAAGTTTAAAGCCGGATTTGGATACAAAAAGATTTCCCAAGCTTTAAACATCCCAAGGAGCACTGTGCAAGCGATAATATTGAAATGGAAGGAGTATCAGACCACTGTAAATCTACCAAGACCTGGCCGTCCCTCTAAACTTTCAGCTCATACAAGGAGAAGACTGATCAGAGATGCAGCCAAGAGGCCCATGATCACTCTGGATGAACTGCAGAGATCTACAGCTGAGGTGGGAAACTCTGTCCATAGGACAACAATCAGTCGTATATTGCACAAATCTGGCCTTTATAGAAGAGTGGCAAGAAGAAAGCCATTTCTTAAAGATATCCATAAAAAGTGTTGTTTAAAGTTTGCCACAAGCCACCTGGGAGACACACCAAACATGCGGAAGAAGGTGCTCTGGTCAGATGAAACCAAAATTGAACTTTTTGGCAACAATGCAAAACGTTATGTTTGGCGTAAAAGCAACACAGCTGAACACACCATCCCCACTGTCAAACATGGTGGTGGCAGCATCATGGTTTGGGCCTGCTTTTCTTCAGCAGGGACAGGGAAGATGGTTAAAATTGATGGGAAGATGGATGGAGCCAAATACAGGACCATTCTGGAAGAAAACCTGATGGAGTCTGCAAAAGACCTGAGACTGGGACGGAGATTTGTCTTCCAACAAGACAATGATCCAAAACATAAAGCAAAATCTACAATGGAATGGTTCAATAATAAACATATCCAGGTGTTAGAATGGCCAAGTCAAAGTCCAGACCTGAATCCAACCGAGAATCTGTGGAAAGAACTGAAAACTGCTGTTCACAAATGCTCTCCATCCAACCTCACTGAGCTCGAGCTGTTTTGCAAGGAGGAATGGGGAAAAAATGTCAGTCTCTCGATGTCCAAAACTGATAGAGACATACCCCAAGCGACTTACAGCTGTAATCGCAGCAAAAGGTGGCGCTACAAAGTATTAACTTAAGGGGGCTGAATAATTTTGCACGCCCAATTTTTCAGTTTTTGATTTGTTAAAAAAGTTTGAAATATCCAATAAATGTCGTTCCACTTCATGATTGTGTCCCACTTGTTGTTGATTCTTCACAAAAAAATACAGTTTTATATCTTTATGTTTGAAGCCTGAAATGTGGCAAAAGGTCGCAAAGTTCAAGGGGGCCGAATACTTTCGCAAGGCACTGTACATATGCATTCAGATAATTTGCTATGAAACTCAAAATTGAGCTCAGGTGCAACCTGTTTCCATTGATCATCCTTGAGATGTTTCTACAACTTGATTGGAGTCCACCTGTGGTATATTCAATTGTTTTGACACACACCTGTCTGTATAAGGTCCCACAGCTGACAATGCATGTCAGAGCAAAAACCAAGCCATGAGGTCGAAGGAATTGTCCGTTGAGTTCCGAGACAGGATTATGTCGAGGCACATTTGCATAAAATTCTAAAAAACAGTTTTTGCTATTTCATTATGCTATATTGTGTGTAGATTGAGGAGAAATTATTTTTTTAAATCGATTTTAGTATAAGGCTTTAACGTAACAATGTGGAAAAGGTCAAGGGATCGGAATACTTTCTGAATGCACTGTATGTGAGCTTATTACAGTATAGACACTATGTCCTGGGATTTCCAATGATCTTCGATGTAGGGGAACCCCTTACCTTCTAACGACTTTTGTGTAACTAGTGAGCGTCCTAGAGCAAAACATGTCACATGTCCTTCTTCGTGAGAGTCTCAGCTTTTCATAGTTACCTTTTCAGAGATAGCTCAAACTACTCGAACTCCACAGACTTTTTTTTGTTTAAAGGACACAGACCTTTTTTAAACGCGTTTTTAAAAAGGGTTAGAAGTCCAACATGTGCTTGCGATACAGGGGGTTAAAATACATGTCTTTACTATAGGTCATATTAAGCCCATAATATAGGAAGTCCTGTGGAAAAAAAATAGAGACACCCAAATGTTACGGTATAATTCACACTCTGCCCTGATCCCAAGCCTAACAGTTTCAGTAACACAGACCCCTCCCAGCTTCATATTGAATGATAATCGTATTTCCGTAATCCTCAGAAAATGTGATTTACCCAAGTCTAGAATATTTCAACCTTTTTAATTAGTAAGAGTACTGATCATGTATTTAATGTTTACTCCTGTTTTTCACATCTTGAGTGCTGTTTCAGAGCAGGGGGCAACTGAGCAGGAAATACATATTTATTGTGTATTGTCTTATCTGCCAAGATGTCAAAGTGTAATATTTGTTCTATTTTGGTCCATTTAGTCTTTCAGTGATGTTTTGTGTTTTATTTTCACGTTGTGTTGTGTTGTGTATTGTATGATCTATCTAGCCCATACAGGTAGTGTTTGTTTTATCTGGGGACCCATCATTAAACTGTATGGTTTTGGTGTTGAATGCTGAAAGGGAAATGTGGGGGATGGGAGGAGAACAGAGGGGAATCAGGGGTTGAGGTTTTGGGGGAGGGGGATTTTTGTGAATATTTGTGCTTTGTGAGTTGCCTCAAGGACATTCGCTGGTATTGTAACAAAAAAGAGTTCAACCTCAATCAGTCTCCCACTGCACACTTACGCTTGAACATGTCCATATTCATACGGACATGAGTGTAACATGACAAAGAGCCAGAGGGATGGGGGATAAGGGCAGTAGCTCTCTGGTTAATATATTGTACTGTTTACTGACGGCACTGCTCTCATCCCACTTGATGTGAAAGAGACACAATATGAACCGGTTGTTTCAATAAGGTCATTTTTTTTACAAGACATGATCGGGGAAGAAGAGCGTGCCAAACTCCCTCTGTTATGTATTTTATGCCAATGAATGAGTCACGAATGAGAAATTATTATTAGGAATCAGAAATGCTTTGGATAAGCATATGGATGAGTCGTCAAAGCGTAAGCGATCACTTATGCTTCTGTTTTCAGAAATCGTAGATATCTATGGCTGTTCATAGCCCTCCCTGGATTACTTAATATATGGTGTGGACTGGAGCTCTATCAAAACATGCATGCACTTTGCCCCTTAAAGACAAATTGTTATGATTCAGATTTTCTGCATTGTGTTTGAGATGATGTATTTACCTTCGTACAGTATCATTTCTTTCCATGGGGGTGATAAAGGGTGCATGAAGTGTGATCCGCATCCTAAATGTACTCGACCTAACTCTCCTACTGTGTGTCTGTAGAGTTGTTCAGGGAAATAGGCGCGATGGCCAATGCCTCCACAGATCTGGACAACGCGGAGGCCCAGCGCCAGCTCAACAACAACAACACCCGTCTGGCCAGCAGCTCGGGACACTGGGAAACCGAGGTCACCAGCTCCAAACTGTTTGAGTGTTCCCGCATCAAGGCCTTGGCAGGTGGGTGGATAGAGACTATACTGGACTAGAGGAACAAGAGCACCTTCACCTGTCTCAGTCACAGCTAAATCACTTACAAAACACACAAGCTTCGTAGACCTTCCAGTATACCTGATGGATGTTTAAAGTTGTGGAAGGACTTGATTGATGATCTATCATACAGGGGGCTACTGACAAGGAGGTATGGTTTATATATCAGAGCCAGTGTTGTAGTTCTTGAGTCCAGGACTCGGACTTGGACTCGGACTGGACCAGTAGTGTCTGGGGACACGACTCAGATGAGAGGTTTAGTAACTAGATCACTGATCAGAGCTCTAGCTGGATGAACTACAGATGTAGGAACTTAATTTGATTACTCTTTTGTTGCAGAGAATTTTCTTGCACCATAGGAAATGCAAACTTGTAGTGTGTTCAAGGTTTAAAAACTATTCTAAAGTTAGTAATATCCATTTCCATTTCCACTAAAATGGCAGACTTAATTTGCCCTAACATAAAATGGATCAACCCCTACAAAAATGTCCATTCAATTCCACATAATAATTCACATTTGCTGTTGCTGCAGGTTTATTTTCTTGCTGTAGCAAACTGTTTTTTATTAATATCCTACATCTGTAAGCCTTGTGTTTATTTCATTTCTCCTGCAGAAGAGAGAGATGCTGTCCAGAAGAAGACCTTCACTAAGTGGGTGAACTCCCACCTGGCCAGAGTGTCCTGTCGGATTGCTGACCTCTACAACGACCTCCGGGACGGCTACATGCTCACCAGGCTGCTGGAGGTCCTGTCTGGGGAGATGCTGGTTGGCCAACCCATTCTCTGGTTCACAACCTCGGGCTACCTTTCAGTCAGGAGATGCTAGGAGAACAAGCACAAAACTATTCAACAAAGAGCTCTCTCTGCGTTGTAGTTATTTTTGTTACAAATATTATCCAGTCACGTCTAAATGTTTCATGAATGTTGTCAGCACTGCAGCTATATGTCATGTGTGAGAATAGTCGTCCGCATAATGTGGTTTGACAATTGGATGGGAACAGCATTTGCACGCTTTCTTTGCCATTGCGTTTTTAATGAGAAAAATATTGTCTTACTGTAAAGGCATTGAGATCAAAGCAGTATTTCTCCTGTATTTCCCCTGCAGATTGCTTTGACCATTCAAGCATGACTCCTCTCTCTCATTCCCTCTACCTCCTTACCTCGATGTTCTCTCCCTCCTTCCCTCCCCCATCCCTCCCTCCCCTAGCCGAGGCCCACGCGGGGTCGCATGCGGATCCACTGCCTGGAGAACGTGGACAAGGCCCTGCAGTTCCTCAAGGAGCAGAGGGTCCACCTGGAGAACGTCGGCTCTCACGACATCGTCGACGGCAACCACCGCCTCACCCTTGGCCTCATCTGGACCATCATCCTTCGCTTCCAGGTAGTGACCTTGCCCACCCGTCCTGGTGCCTGGTGTTGTCTGTCTCTGTCGTTTCCGTTGTGGTTGTATTTACATTTGATTTATTTTGTCATGCAGCCAACTCCTGTGGGGCCGTACCTGTCCCCTGTTGGGATTGTCCTTAAGACCTGCTGGTAGCTTAACCTCTGCTGAGGTATTTTGGCCATCCAGTTCCTGCAGGCCTGTGTGTGTCTCATGTTGGGGACGGAATGTTCTAGTGCTGTGTAGCTCTATTCCTTCTTTGTCCCCGTGGGGTACTTTTGAACTCAGTCAGCATGTGGATGATGAACCTCATGTGGGTGTGCACCGTTGTTTCTACAAACTCCTGTTTCCGACTGGCACATGTTCTACGGTGTGACGTCATAGACAATCTTCCCCAAGAGTCAGGAATAGCCTGATGAACCAGCGCTTCAAACTTGGCCTTCTTTAGCCAATACAGAATGACTGGCGCATAGGCATTCGCTTAATCTCTCACAAAGTACTTTACTCAGTAGGTCCCTCCCATTGAATTCTATGGGCACTCCTACTAAGGCAGTGGTCTCCAAACTTTATTTGGCCCGTGACCCCATTTTGATATTTCCAAAAATGTGCGACCCCACCATGTAAAAAAAGGGATGTGATCAATTGCCAATGTTTCCTTTTTTTAACTGGAGCTATGGCAGGCTATATTACAAATTAGTCTGACAATACAGTTTGAAGTGACTGAAAACCATCAGAAAGGTATTGGGATGTTCAGAAGATCATCGGGCAATAATTTTGTATGATCTTACGTGTAGAAAAGAACATCATCATTGATTTAGTGCCTGGTCTTGTCCACTCTGTTCCAAAGAGTCCTGCCCGGCTTGTGGGCTTAAACGGTTCAGAAGATAGAGCCACATTTGTATGAAGAAAACAGGAACCGCTATGTTTATTACAACTGCATCTACCAGCTACCAGAGGTTCTATGAGCATTTAAAAACAAATGATTTCAGACTTGCTCTCGCAAACCCTAGTTTGAGAAACGCTGCACTAATGCCAACTTTGAATCGTTGATATCCCAGGCTGTGTGCAATAGCCTGGGGTACGACGTTATAGTACACCTAATTCAAACACAAGAACAAAGTCTTATCGCACATTTTGTCACTCTTTTTCATCAGTCTTTGAGCTAAGGTGAACCCATCTGAGAAAGAGACAGATTTAGCACTAGTTGGGTAAAGGTATCCACCTCGTGTCCCAGCGGTAAACAGAAGCAGGCCAAAATTCGGTGTATATTATTGTCATGATTTTGACACAACAGGCATGCTGGTTTCAGCACCGTCTTCATTTAGGAGCGAAAGGGCAGAAATCAGAGTGATTTGTAGACTGGCCAAAAGACTGTACGGAGAAGCCCTGAAACATGCCGCATCGTCACTGTGTGACGTTACTAGCAAAGCTTGAATGTCACTCTGGTCCTGATCGTAGTTGGATCTCAAACAGGGACATACTCTCTGACATCCGCCTCAGAGACATACTGTACACATACAATGGGTACAAGGCCTTACAGGACGCGATACCACAGACAAGTGACAGGCATGTACTGTAAGTAGCGCAAAATCATTTGGCTTTTGTTGTCGCCTCAGGACAGTGGTGGTCTCAGCATAAACGCATGTCTTGCATTATTCAAATCAGCGTTACTCTGTACATATGATTCAGGGACATAGGCTAGTGGTTCCTACGGCATCTTGAGGAGAGGCTAGCATGGCATAGCTTATCGCTCTACCTTCTAACAGTGATTATGGGTTGGCTGGGGCACTTTTGGCCGGCATCCCATTCTACTGCACTGACTGTGGAGCCAGCGAGTCGATGGCCTCTTCAATTTTGCTAGCAGTGAAAGAAGAGAAGCGCGTTATTGGAAACGGATTTGTGCTGTAGGGAGCAAGGGGTGGGGCTCCGGGCAGGGCTTAGATGCAATCAGGGCCTATCCTCGTCCCCACCCTTCCCTCCATCTCTCTCTGCCACTCCTACTTCCTTCTCGGTCACCGATTCTGAAACCGTTTGGGGTTGTCTTGTCACTCTCCCCTCACACTCCTCTTTTTAGTTTACTACGTCTCTCCTCCCTTTCTGTCTCCCTCCCTCTCTCTTTCTTTCTCCATCTCTTCCACCCCTCCCCTACCCTTGGACTGTTTCAGTTTACTTTGCCCAGTCAGCAGGTAAGACCTAGCCACTGCAGCAGGCAGCAGACACATCGAGAGAAAGGGGGGAAAAGAGGACTCCAGGAGGTAAATGTTCTCCAGGAGCCGATTTCAAGACCCTAATAAACACTTGACTCCTCCATTATATCTAGTAACTTAACTATTCCTTTCTAGTCGCTTCGCTCCGCGTCGTTGTGTTTGTGCTACTTAAATGTGACCTGCGTGGTGTATGCCTCTCTGTCACTGCCAGATGGTTTGTTTTTCTCAGGACTCTTGTTTATTGTTGGATGATATGCACTGCGATCAAGGGTGTTTCAAATCTGCCTGATATGAAATGTGAGCAGGACATTTTAGAGATGGAATGTCCTCCTTGGCTCTTGTAAAAAGTCTGTTTGGTTTCTGGGCAGCAGTTTATTTGAAAAATAGTTGTTCAATTAGACAATGACTAGTCCTTCTCTTTATACATACCGGTAGTGTTATTCTATCATCATTTAAATCATAAATAACCGTTCCCTGTAGGTGGAGACTAAACTGTGCGTGTAGTATAGTCCTATAAACCTCCAGCTGCTTTCCAGTGTGAGTGAGCATGTACAGTATGTGAGCGGATGAAGTGCGATTGGTTGATATGGGTGGTCTAGCAGACTCTAGGGTGTCAACCCTCCCATTAACATGTATCATGTCAGGGTGACATGATTGGGCCAATGGCTGTCGTAGATGATGAGGGCGCACAGTGATGTTGTCATGATTCTGTGGCCTTCCTCCCAACATGACAGGCACATGTCTGTGTGCGAGTTAGTGATGAGACATGCAATGCAGTTGTGTGAGTCTTGGGTTGTATTCATTACATCTTGCAACGGAAACCGTTTACCATTTAAGAGCCAAACGGAAGCAAACAGAGTAAATGGAACGAAATGGGGAGGGAGGGACCTACCTGAATTTGTCCAATAGAAACTAACTCTTGTTTTCATTGCAAAATGTTTTGTGTTTAGAGTAAACGGTTTCTTTTGCACAACATTCTGAAACAGACCAAACTGTTTGCAACGGAATCGGCATAATGAATACACTCCTGGTGTGGCTGTTGAAAGGCACTGGGTTTTGGGTTCAGTGTGTTTGAAACTTACCAGCAACATGGGTGTGTTTCCTAACTGTTTTCTTCTCAACCTCGTAGTAATCTGGTGATTTTACTGAACTGAGGACAGTTTTGAGGCTGATTTCCTTGACCGTGGTTGTTTGTCTTCTGCTCTCCTTCCCTGTGTATACAGATCCAGGGGATTAAGATCGAGTGTGACGACAACAGGGAGACTCGGTCGGCAAAGGATGCCCTACTACTCTGGTGCCAGATGAAAACCGCTGGGTGAGTGTCTTAATTGAACCAAAAGCCAAAATTGAACATCAACCTTTGTTGACAGGGTGTTGACAGTTGTTTTGCTACTATTGTTTCATGCCATGTCTTTAGTTATATAGGATATATGCATTGGACCAATGGGTGTGAGTGTGTTCTGTGTCCACTGTCCCACAGGTACTCTGAGGTCAACATCCAGAACTTCACCACGTGCTGGAGAGATGGTCTCGCCTTCAACGCTCTCATTCACCGACACAGGTCAGCATTGGCTAAACAAGCAAGGCTTTATAATATGTATTTATGTGACCATGTAGAAAGTGAACTAAGTGACCTACTTTACTACAGGCCTGATTTGATTGAGTTCCATAAGCTGATCCGGTCCAATGCCACACACAACCTCCAGCAAGCCTTCAACATTGCTGAGCAGAACCTGGGGCTCACCAAACTCCTGGACCCTGAAGGTAAGACTGCACAGAGAATTCAAATAGCAGCAATTCATGGGCGATTTGGTGACACATATCTCAAACGTGCAAACCTTCGCAGACTTTTAGCTACAGCGACCATAGTTCTGTTTTACACGACCTGGAATGATTTCATGTGAAGGCGTGATTGTTATATATTGTATGTGTGTGCTGTAAGTGTTTGTGTATTGTTGTCCTTCCTGTGTGACTCTGCAGACGTGAATACGGAGAACCCAGATGAGAAGTCGATAATAACCTATGTTGTGTCCTACTACCATTACTTCTCCAAGATGAAAGCCCTTCGAGTAGAGGGCAAGAGAGTGGGAAAGGTAGGAGAATGTTAATACACTGTTTAACCCTGGATCCTACTATACGTGGCAGAATAATTGTCATTGGAACCTGTGTATATATCTCCTACAGTATACAGTGATATACAGTGTATATACAGTAATATGTACTGCATGTTTTGATCACATGAGTAACGTGATCAATATGTACAGTGCCTTCGGGAAAGTATTCAGACCCCTTGACTTTTTCCACATATTTTGTTATGTTACAGCCTTATTCTAAAATTGATTAAATGAAACAAATTCCTCAGAAAACTTCACACAATATCTCATAATGACAAAGTGAAAACAGAAATACCTTATTTACATAAGTATTCAGACCCTTTGCTATGAAACTCGATATTGAGCTCAGGTACATTCTGTTTCCATTGATCATCCTTGAGATGTTTCTACAACTTGATTGGAGTCAACCTGTGGTAAATTCAATTGATTGGACATGATTTGGAAAGGCACAAACCTGTCTATATAAGGTCCCACAGTTGACAATGCATGTCAGAGTAAAAACCAATCCATGAGGATGAAAGAATTGTCCGTAGAGCGCCGAGACAGGATTGTGTCGAGGCACAGATCTGGGGAAGGGTACCAAAAAATGTCTGCTGCATTGAAGGACCCCAAAAACACAGTGGCCTCCGTCATTCTTAAATGGAAGAAATTTGGAAACACCAAGACTCTTCCTAGAGCTGGCCACCCAGTCAAACTGAGCAATCAGGGGAGAAGGGTCTTGGTCAAGGAAAATAGCTGTGCAGTGACGCTCCCCATCCAACCTGACAGAGCTTGAGAGGATCTGCAGAGAAGAATGGATGAAACTCCCCAATTACCGGTGTGCCAATCTTGTAGCGTCATACCCAAGAAAACTCGAGGCTGTAACCGCTGCCAAAGTTGCTTCAACAAAGTACTGAGTAAAGGGTCTGAATACTTATGTAAATGTATGTAAAATATTTTTTTATAAATTAGCAAACATCCTATTTTTGCTTTGACATTATGGGATCTTGTGTGTAGATTTGACGAGGGGAAAATAACCTAACAAAATGTGGAAAAAGTGAAGGGGTCTGAATACTTTCCGAAGGCTCTGTATATCATACTGCATGTTGTGCTCACATCAGTGTACTTGTGTAGGTCAAAACAAACTGATAACCATTCAATCTATTATCAATCCATTATCCACTATCAAAAGCTATGAATTAATTCACTCCTACGTAATATCCATCCATGCTAAATGTTTATGTCTTATACAGGTCTTGGACAGTGCCATTGACGGTCAGAAGATGATCGATCGATATGAGGCTCTGGCCTCAGAGCTCCTGGAGTGGATCGAGAAGACCATAGGCATCATCAGCAACCAGAAGTTTGCCAACTCCTTAACGGGTGTCCAGCAACAACTTCAAGCCTTCACCACCTACTGCACCATCGAAAAGCCCATCAAGTAAGTCAACGCTGTGCAAATGACACATAATAGCACCACATTTTTATTTTTTTATCTACTGTATAGTGGTCCCGTTCATACAACAGAAGGTTTCAAACTTCAAACTTTTGTTTTATACAAATATCACTAAACAATTTTTGGATGCTTTAGTTTTAGGACATGATTTAGGTTGAGTCAATAGTTTCACCCTTTTATAGTTCTTATAGTTTGATGTTATTTTCTCAGTGAATGCCCCCAGACAAATGCTTTTGATTCGTCTGATTCTCATTTGATGTGTGCTATATGACTTAACTGTTGCGGTATTCAACAACAACAAAAAACTACACATTGATGGGTGTGGGCACAGTAGTACCAGCATGAGTCCCAGCATGAGGCCCTAAGCTGGCATGTCTGGCATAATTAAGCACCCAGTTAGCCGTGTCATGTGACTCATGCACTATTTGACCGAAAGGGACTGGATCTAAGTGATGTGACACCCAAATGTGTCTCCAGGCCCTTTCTCTCTGTGGCTAGAAGATAGACATCTCCTCTGGTGACTAGTATCTCTGAGGCCTTATACCCGGCTTCTCACCCAGCCTAGATGCCCTGGCAGCCCTCGATGGCCAGAGGTGGTCACCTATCATATGACTCTGGAATCTGCTCAGTGATGACTCAGGGATGACCACTTATTATTTTTGAATTAGGTTACAACTAGACAGTGTGTGGAGCTAGGTCACATGTAGTAATGAAGGCCTTTGCTGTGAAGGTCAAGCCTGCAGGAAATGTCACGGATAATCTATTGATGAGTGGCGTAATTCATAGGACTGGCACGATGATTGTGTAAGCGACGACTATGGATGAAGACCGTCATGAAAACCATCATAATCGTTTTTTTTTGTGTGGAACAAACAGCTGACTGAAGACATGGCGGCCGGTATTCAAACGATTATAACAGTGATCGTGGTCATTTGGCTGACCGATAGTCGTCCTCAAATTCCATGACCGTCACTACCCCATGTAACTTAATAATAGGGAAAAAATACAGGTCTGTTATCACTTTCTGAGCAGATGGTTATTTTAAGTTACAGGATCTGGGATATGACACCTGTGATTTTAGGTTTCAAACGGAGCCCACCTTGTGCACAGTACTGTGTCTCAGGATGTTTGTGAAACACACTTTGTCTTGTGCTAGGTTTCAGGAGAAGGGGAACCTGGAGGTGCTCCTCTTTACTATCCAAAGCAAGCTCAGAGCTAACAACCAGAAACCATACGTGCCCCATGAAGGGAAACTCATCTCTGATATCAATAAGGTAATGAATACTGGTATAAGTGCGAATAAGGAGTGTCTCAAATGCCTGAGCAGATAATGCAACAACTGGACAGGTCTTGGCAAATATAAAATCCTTCTTTATCAATATCAGGTTCTTTAAAATGTAGCAAATCCGTGCAAATTACTCCTCTTTATGTTTGTTACCATGCTGCATTATGGGTACATTTTCCTCTGTTTTTCATTTGGCTAGGCGTGGGAGAGGCTGGAGAAGGCGGAGCACGAGAGAGGCGTGGCACTACGGCAGGAGCTGATTCGCCAGGAGAAGCTGGAGTTGCTGGCCCAGCGGTTTGACCACAAGACCACCATGAGACAGGCGTGGCTCAATGAGAACCAGCGCCTCGTGTCTCAGGTAGGGACCACAGGGCTGAAGTGACAGATGTCTCTAACATATCACACAGGGGCCATATCATCACAGTTATATAGCAATAGTCTTATAGCTGTGGATTGAGAATGAAATGTCTTTAGAATGTATTTTTTAGAACCAATGGCAAAGTATTGTATAACATGAATTACTTTTAAATATACATTGGTATATTTAGATGTATTTTCCTATGACTGCATTGCTCTGACTGGGTAAACCCTTCCACAATCACCTGCCTGTAATTAAGTGATCCTCTGCCTGACTGAATGTCCCAACCTACCAGGATAACTTTGGCTACGACCTGCCTGCGGTGGAAGCCGCCATGAAGAAGCACGAGGCCATTGAGGCGGACATCTCGTCGTACGAGGAGCGCATCGGGGTGGTGGTGGAGCTGGCTGGGGAGATGGAGACGGAGGGCTACTACGACATCCGGCGCATCTCGGCCCGAAAGGAGAACATCCTGGGCCAGTGGAGCCTGCTGAAGGAGCTGGTGGTGGGGAGGAAGGCCCGGCTGGAGAAGAACCTGGCCCTGCAGAAGACCTTCCAGGACATGGTCTACATGATCGACTGGATGGAGGACATGCAGGTGAGACAAGTATTGTGTCATGCATTTGACGTTACATGAACGCTATATCGTCTCTAAGTTGTGTCGACTCAACAGCATAGACTGTGGGTTGACATTTGTGTACACATGCAATGGTAATGTGGAGATACAGTCCATGAAAAAACAGTGAGAAACCCTTGAGAAATTGACTTTGACGTTTCAGTACAGGCAGCATGGTCAGTGGAAGCACTGTTGAGTGTCAGGAAGGTGACCAACGTCCCTCTCACCACAGGTCCAGCTCCTTTCCAAAGACTTCGGCAAGCATCTGCTGGAGGTGGATGACCTGCTGCAGAAACACAGCCTCCAGGAAGCTGACATCACAGTGCAGGCAGAGAGGGTGCAGACCCTTAACACAGCCGCTCTCAAATTCACCACCATCGAAGGTAAGACATCAGATGGCTATGTTGCCAGATCATCTTCAGTGAGAAGTGGAATGTGCTTTGATAACAACTTGGTGATTTCGAGGGAGGAAACATTTGGATACGATAGTCAGTATTTCTAATCCTATTGCTGTTATGTCTCCCATGGTCCCGGGAAAAAGCACAGTTAACAAAAAAAGGAGTGTTTTTGTATTAAGAGTGTGTAGGAGTACAGTTTACTGTACATTGAGTGGTGAAGATGACCATGGCACTTCCTGAGAGACCCACAAGAGGGCAAGCGTGACTTTCCACAACTTATTTTCTGAAGATCCATTTATAATACAGAAGTTAATTAATTGAGTTATTTCAATTTTGTGGATATTAGAGTTATTTTGGAAAACTTTACGGCCGTTTTACATCAGTAGTAGTGTTTTGTTTACATGCTAAGTTAATTGAGTCTTTGGATACAGTCCCCCATAGACATCACTAATAAAGACATGTATATTGAGTGCTGTCCCCTGTTCCCTATTCTCTCTCCTTCCCAGGCTACCAGCCCTGTGACCCCCAGGTGATCTGCAACCGGGTCAACCACGTCAGCACCTGCCTGGAGGAGCTCAAGCAGCTGGCAGCCAAGCGGTGCTCGGAGCTGGAGGAGTCTCAGCACCTTTGGGCCTTCTTCCAGGAGGTGGAGGAGTCTGAGGCCTGGATCCGCGAGAAGAGCTCCATCCTGGCCGCCCAGACCTGCGGCAAGGACCTGAGCAGCGTGCTGCGGCTGCTCCAGAAACACAAGACCCTGGCTGGGGAGCTGCTGGCCCACCGCTCCCTCCTCCAACAGACCATGAAGAAGGGCAAGCAGATCCTGATGGAGAAGAGTTTTGGCACGGGGGGCATCCAGGAGCGCATCATGGAGGTGAAAGGGGAGTGGAAGAGGCTGGAGGATCAGGCGGCGCAGAGACTGGGCCACCTGCAGGAGGCACTCAACTTCTTCCAGTTCAGCACAGAGACGGATGACTTGTTGGCATGGCTGCAGGACGCCTACCGTCTAGTGTCCAGCGAGGACTTCGGCCATGACGAGTACTCCACCCAGTCACTGCTCAAGAAGCACCGGGGCGTGCGCGAGGCCGTGGACAAGCACCGGCTGCATGTAGTAACTCTGCGCAAACACATGGTGGCGCTGCCACTGCACTACCGGGAGCTGGACGAGGTGCAGTCAAGAATGGGCGAGGCGGAGCAGCTGTACACCGAGGTGGCCGAGGTGGCCGTCCTGAGGCAGCAGTGGCTGCACGACGCGCTGGCCGTCTACCTCATGTTCAGCGAGGTCAACGCCTGCGAGGTGTGGATCGACGAGAAGGAGCAGTGGCTCAACAAGATGGAGGTTCCAGAGAGGCTGGAGGACGTGGAGGTCATAGCCCATAGGTACAGCTCCTGTCTGCGGTGGAGATCATAGGGATAATGTTCGATTTAAGTCAGGCTTTAAGTATATAAAGTTAGTCATACATTTTTAGGGAATCTGTTCCTTGAACCCTCCCTCATAAGGGCTACATAACACTGTCATTTTAAAACATACATTCTCCCTCCTCTCGTTTCACACTCTTTGTAGGTTTGAGAGCCTGGACCAGGAGATGAACAGCCTGATGGGAAGGATCCTGGACGTGAACCAGATAGTGCAGCAGCTCCTGGACAGTGGTCACCCCAGCTCTACAGAGGTCAGAGGCTGTCAGGACCATCTCAACAGCAGGTAACCCACCCCACTGTTCTCTGACTGACCAACTCCGAGGTGTATTCACTAGGAACCAAACAGAAGCAAAAGGCCAAAACGGGGAAGGACAAAACTGAACTTAACCAATAAGAATGTTTTGCTACAGTTTGCTATGGTGCGCACTAATGAATGCACCCCAGGTCTACTCCACAACCAGACATAACATAGACCTACGGGTCTCTCTATTTACCCACACAGCACCAATATGTGATGAAAACGTTACTTATCTGCATTGCATAATTAACATGGGAGTTATGTTTTGTTGAATAGAGAAGCATCAACACAGGATTTAAAAAAAATCAAACTGAACACTAGATAGGCTGCTTTTATACAGGCAGCCCGATTCTGAAAAGATCTGATTAGTCAAAAGTCCAATTCAAAAAGAATCAGAATTGGGATGCCTGTGTAAACGCAGCCATAGAAACACATCTGTCAATCCATGTACAGCACATGGGGTGTAGTGCATTGATGATATTTTTTTCAAATTGGCCCAGTTACCTCATTCTTAGATAATTTCCTACCATATAAGGGAAGGGAGGAGGGTTGATAAGAAGAATCTGGTCCACTGTTCTTATTTGGCCCAGATCGGGAGCAACAGAAACCATGATGATCACATGCTCCCTGCTGATAGACCTGGAAGGGGACTGATTGGACCAGAGACCCTAGTGACACCATGGAGAAACAGGCAGACAGATCTAAGGCCAGGGCCAGGGTAGTGGATGATGGTATTGGTGAAATGCTACAGTGGCCCAGTTCCTCCTAACTTTGGCATACATAGCCTATCTCAGGGTGACCATCTGTGTCGACTGCCTGCCACACTGGGTGCAAGACCAACCTGCCCAAAATGTGTTCTATTTGGCTTTACTATATTCTCCCTCAGTCTCAAACTGTTTTAGTTGTGACTAAATATAGCGTTCATTGATATTGTACATCTCGGTGACATAGTTTAGGTAGACTTCGGCTTCTGATGTTCAGGTTTGCTTAATGCTTTGACCATATCTGGCCAATGGTGCTTCATGATATTGATACCCTTTGAAGCCTCTGGCTATAGGGTTCTGGCATGACGTCATGTCAGATATGCTTCGCTAAATTACTATAATTCATGCCTGTTCTTTTGCATGGGGACCATATTAACAGCCTGTGTGAAGAAAAAGACAAAAGGCTTTGAGATGCAAATGACAACTAACATGCAAAATCAATGTCCCTCATTAATGCATTTGATCAATTGCACTATTGATTCCATCCTCTTGGGCAAAATGTAAAATTGTAACAATATTTAATACTTAGTGTATGTTTTAGTATACTGACTGAATTATAAGCTTCAAGCGGATGCAGACTAACCCTGCCCCCATCCCCACTCCTGTACCCCACCTCCCCACCACTGTGCCCCTGTCTGTTACCTCCCCCCTCTACAACCCTGTGCTCTTGTCTTTCCCCACCCGTGTGCCCGTCTGACCCGCCCTCCCCTGTGCCCCTGTCTGTCCCCTCTAGATGGAACCGCATCGTGGAGATGGTGGAGCAGAAGAAGGACCACCTGGACTCTGTCCTCCGTCTCCAGAACTACCTGCTGGAGTGTGCTGAGATCAAGTCCCAGATCCAGGAGAAGCGCAAGGCCATCGACGCCACTCAGTACGTGGGGAGTGACCTGGGCGGGGTGCTGGCCCTGCAGCGCCGACTCTCCACCATGGAGGGGGCCCTAGCCGTGCTGGAGCCCAAGCTGCTTCACCTGCAGCAGGAGGCAGAGGAACTGGCCATCTCGCACCCGGCCAAGGCCATGGAGGTCCTGGAGCCCTTCGAGGGTATCAGTGTAGAGTGGGAGGAGCTGAAGCGCACGCTGCAGGGCTGCGAGGACTCTCTGATGGTGGCGGGGCGGCTGCAGCAGTTCATCCAGGACCTGGACTCCTTTCTGACGTGGCTGGTGCAGACGCAGACGGCGGCAGCTAGCGACGAGCTGCCCAACGCGCTGGAGGAGGCCGAGAGGCTGATCAACCGCCACGCGGCGCTGAAGGAGGAGATCGGGAGGTACGAGGAAGACTACGAGCGGCTGCAGGCGGTCAACGAGCTGCTGGAGGCCGAGGAGGCGCCGCTGCCATACGCGGCGCTGCAGCAGTGGCTCCAGAAGCTGGATGTGGGCTGGAACAAGCTGCTAGAGATGTGGGAGAGCCGGAGGGAGGTGCTGGTGCAGGCGCACATCTTCCACCTCTTCCTGAGGGACGTCAAGCAGGCAGAGGCCTTCCTCAACAACCAGGTCAGTTAGCCTCTTGTTGGACATCCCAACACCAGTATATCCATTAGCAACGTCTAGTAGTTAGTCCTACTGACTCAATTCATCCCAAATCATCATTAGCTAATCTGTGTTATTAGTCAGTAATTCTTACTAAACATGAATAGCTAAAGACGGTAGAATATGACTTCTGACTGTACTAGATATGGATGCTGTAGAAGCACAGTGCTATTACAGTGAGGGTCAGTGCTATTACAGTGAGGGTCAGTGCTATTACAGTGAGGGTCAGTGCTATTTCAGTGAGGGTCAGTGCAATTACAGTGAGGGTCAGTGCTATTACAGTGAGGGTCAGTGCTATTACAGTGAGGGTCAGTGCTATTACAGTGAGGGGCCAACGTTCTATACCCGCTATGCTGCCAGGGAAAACCCCAGGCCTGCACTCTTAGAAAACAAAGTGCTATTTAGAACCTAAATGGGTTCTTCGCTGTCCCCATAGGAGAACCCTTTGAAGAATAGTTTTTGGTTCTAGGTAGAACCCTTTTGAGTTCCATGGAGAACCCTTTACACAGAGGGTTCTACCTGGAACCAAAAAGGATGTGTATAGGGCATTGTGGAAATGATCAGAGGGTTGCTTTTACAGTTACACACAGCACAGCATATGCCTGTGATTACTAGCCTAGATGTAGAATTCATAGGAGGCTCTATAGCAGGAAATCCCAGCAAGATGTTCGCCATGAGGGTTGCCAGGTGTGCGCCATGAGGGTTGCCAGGTGTGCGTCATGAGGGTTGCCAGGTGTAGGTCATGAGGGTTGCCAGGTGTGCATCATGATGGGTTGCCAGATGTGCGTCATGATGGGTTGCCAGATGTGCGTCATGATGGGTTGCCAGGTGTGCGTCATGATGGGTTGCCAGGACCGGTGGATAGTAAACCTGGCGACGTTGAGCGCTGGAGTGGGAGTAGACATGACAATAAGGTTAAAATGTCAACATGTAGTTCATTTAAAAAATGTTTGTTTTGCATTTATATTCATGCACATTATATCGTCCTTTATTGTGCCATGTGTGTGATTATGTACAGTATGGCGGTCTATAGGCTAATCATGCCGGAATTATGCACACCATTTTATAAAGTGCACTCCATTGCAGGACTTTGCGTGCAGACAGTGTTCCATTCCAGTTGAAATGTCACGCATTTCCCCCGACTGCTCTGTCCGTGTGTCAGAGCATGTCTGTTCTGGTTTGCTGACATACCTTTACCAGAGACCCAGTTCTCCCTTAGGCACAGAGGCCAAAGGGTTTCATTTTTTGAATAATTGTCAAACGGAGTGCCATGACTTGTTTTTGGTCTTCCCATGTCCCCATGTTTCTCTCAACCCTTGTAGCGTTTATCTGACCATACATACAGGAATGTCCTCACGCTATCGCTTTGCTTTACGTGTGGTTGTGTTGAACACAACAATTCAGCCGTCGCAATTCAGACATCCATTGATCAGGAAAACAATGTATTGTTCCTTGCCAATAGTGACTGAAACCTGACCTCATTATAGTCCTTAGAGATCAGCATATTTATCATTCAGCAAAATAGAATCTGCACCTCTTTGCATGTAGTAAACATGCTAATGTAGTTATTGCTAAAATGCCATGAGATGATACCCATGTCTGCGAGCACATACTACACACGGACTTGTTACAGTAATATTCCCATTTTCTCTCTCAGTTTTCACTCTATTCCCTCTAATCTCTTGGGCATTTACAAACTCGTCACTGACGTGTGGTTCTGACTCTGTCCATTCTCCCCGTCCCCCTCCAGGAGTCAGCCTTGGCCCACGTTGAGCTCCCCGCCACGGTGGAGACGGTGGAGGCTGCCATCAAGAAGCACAAGGACTTTACCACCACCATGGAGCTCAACCTGCATCGCATCAAGGCTGTCATCGAGGCCGGAGAGAGCCTCATTAGCCAGAGCAACATCTACTCGGACCGTATCAGGGAGCGTGTGGACACCCTCGCTAACAGGTGGGTGGCGACATAGGATTGTTCCACTCTGACCATGCGAATGTATAGCAAAGCCATTTTACAATATTTCTTAAACATCTCTGGCTATGTTTAGAAGAGCACATGGGCATGAAAATGAAATGTGAGGCTAGATCGACCCATATTTATACGGGGGGGGGGGGGGGGGGCTGTGGTCAAGTCTGAAACGCATGAGGTATAGGTAGATGTGTCACTTGTCACTTAGCAGAGGCACAACACCATATTTGAATACACTATGGATATTGAAATAGAAAATGTTGTTCATCCTTGAAATACGAGTTAATTACTATGGTGATAATGCAGTGGTCTTGGTAGCAGGTGGGCTTCACTAACAGAATGGTACACACGAGGAGACAAAGCATAAGCAACCGAAAAAGAAACTCCCCTTGTTAGTACTTTCTTTTAACAGCAAAGCATGACATTCATACTGATGGGTGAGGCGAGGAGGGGACTAGTCAACCCATATTCAAACCTCCACGCCAACAATAGCATGGGGCGACCACATGTTAGGGAGATATTTAGATGAAGCCGTTGGCCGACTCTCATCTTTACAATGGACTCACTATTGCTCGGTGTGCTGCACCAAAGCCATCAACCTTATACATGGAGTTACAGTTGCAGATACCAGTAGAGTGATTGATGCACTGTGTGAATGAATGGCTCTATGTTTCTCTCCTCCACAGAGGCAACCAGAACCGGGAGCTGGCCCAACAGTGGCTGGAGAGGCTCAACGGCCAGTGGGGGCTCCAGAGATTACTACAGGACTGCCACGAGGTAGGACACAACATGAAAAAAAATGTCACAACCAACGCTGGCATATCAATGGAATAACCAATGGGAGGTTGTAGGGGTTAAAAAAAGGGCTTGTGTTCGGTGCTGTGCTGTACATGGCTTTGCTTGGGACCACAGGAGGTCAGGCTCAAACCTCCAGATGGATATTGTGTTGCTGGATCCTTCAGTGATATACTACAACTCTGCTTAGCTGAAATTGAATGACAGACCTGTGGTGGGGTCTATCCCTTCCTTAATCTTTATATCAGGGTTGACAACAATTTTTTCTTTGTCTATGTAAGTTGAATGATTTGAGCCAGCCGGCTGCTGTGTTAGATGCTTAACTTGGGGATGTGAGCGACAGACGAACTTGACTCTTCTGAGGTTTTGATGTGATTAGTTGTCGTTGTTGACCTGCTGGATCTTTCTGACTGGACAGTCAACTTCTGGCAAACCCCTTCAGAGAGGCGGACCTAGTTGATAGTCGGTGGATATTTGTAATTTGGTTGTAAAGGAAGATGATGCTTTGCTATGATTGACATGACTTTGACTGCCATGTTTAAGCTGTGCTGTGTGCCTATGTGTCAGAAGAGCCATATTCAGTGTCCAGTGCCGAACCTGGATATTAAAGGTCGACCGATTAATCGGAATGGCCGATTAATTAGGACCGATTTCAAGTTTTCATAACAATCGGAAATCGGTATTTTTGGGTGCAGATTTGCCGATCTATATATATATTTGACACCTTTATTTAATCTTTATTTAACTAGGCATGTCCGTTAAGAACACATTCTTATTTTCAATGACGGCCTAGTCATTAACCCTAGTGGGTTAACTGCCTTGTTCAGGGGCAGAACGACAGATTTTCACCTTGTCAGCTCGGGGGATTCAATCTTGCAACCTTACAGTTAACTAGTCCAACGCAATAACGACCTGGCTCTCTCTCGTTGCACTCCACAAGGAGACTGCCTGTAACGCGAATGCAGTAAGCCAAGGTAAGTTACTGGCAATACTAAAGTGCCTATAAGAACATCCAATAGTCAAAGGTTAATGAAATACAAATGGTATAGAGGGAAATAGTCCTATAATTCCTATAATAACTACAACCTAAAACTTCTTACCTGGGAATATTGAAGACTCATGTTAAAAGGAACCACCAGCTTTCATATGTTCTCATGTTCTGAGCAAGGAACTTAAACGTTAGCTTTCTGACATAGCACATATTGCACTTTTACTTTCTTCTCCAACACTTTGTTTTTGCATTATTTAAACCAAATTGAACATGTTTCATTATTTACTTGAGGCTAAATTGATTGTATTGATGTATTATACTAAGTTAAAATAAGTGTTCATTCAGTATTGTTGTAATTGTCATTATTACAAAAAAAAAAAAAAACGGCAGATTAATCGGTTTCGGCTATTGGGTCCTCCAATAATCGGAATTGGCGTTGAAAAATCATAATCGGTCGACCTCTACTGGATATATCACCTGTTCAAAGGGTTTCATAGTGTGCCCCTGAGCTACCCTACCTAACACAGAGCTTTATTCTGTTTCTGCAACTTTCTCTCTGCGTTGAATAATTCACCACCACTTCCCTATATCATTAATTCAGGGTATAGGGAGTGTGTATCTGTGGTAGAAGGCTTCCCTTCCAGTGTGTGGCCTACTGTATGAGAATGACACACACTGCGACAGTTTGTAAGAATGTGCAGCAGTGTGTTCTTAACTTTCACTCTTATGATACAGCTGTACTGGCTTGAGAAAAAAAGGGTTGATGCACATCCAGTGGTTGGTTGTTACCATGACCCCCCCCAAAAATGTTTTTTTTTTCTCCCAAATTTTGTGGTGTCCAATTGGTAGTAGTTACAGTCTTGTCCCATCGCTGCAACTCCTGTACGGACTCTGGAGAGGTGAAGGTCGAGAGCCGTGCGTCCCCCGAAACACAACCCAGCCAAGCCGCACTGCTTCTTGACACAATGCACTGCTTCTTGACACAACCCGGGCGGCCCTGGGCCAATTGTGCGCCGCCCCATGGGTCTCCCGGTCGCGGCCGGCTGCGACAGAGCCTGGACTCGAACCCAGGATCTCTAGTGGCACATCACATTGATCGGACCTGACTGTGGACTGGAGGCAGAGGCTCATCATCTCTAATAGCAGTGATACACTGGAGTCCATTTGATGAGCGCCGTTCTTATATTTCCCATAAGCTGCTGCCTCCCAGTCTCCACATGGGTAGAATTCATTTGGAGTCCCAGGGGGGGCTTATCTGCCTGTGACCCAACTGACCTCTCTGGTCAGGAGGGGAGCATCCAGGGGTGGTCCCCGCCTCCAGAGAGTAGGATGCTAAGAGGTTGAGGAGAATAGCGGGCCGTCGGAGAGGAATATACCGTGGACCCTTTAAACGAAAGCAAACCCCCCCCCCCCCCCACTCAGTGATGTAATTTCAAGTGCAGAGCATTCTCCCTGGTGACGCCTCACAACAGCGTAGGATCTCTCTCTCTCTGTTGCTCACCCCCTCTCTCTCTCTCTCGCTCCCTCTCTGGCTCTCCCTCGATGGCTCGATCATGTGCAAGCTTTCGATCACCTCGCACTGCTCAGCCACTGCAGCAGCAGCAGGGTCGGAGATACTGGGGCTTGTGACAGCCCGGAATACAGCCGCGTGCACCTGGAAGAGGCAAGGACTGCAGCAGAGGGACAAACCAAGAGCGAGAGAGAGCCAGGCAAAAGGGGTGGGGGTTGGGGGTGGAGAAGAAAGACAATAGGAATGTGATAGAGGGAGTCGTGAGGTGTCTGGATTTCGTGTCTGGATTTCTTTGGAGGAGCCAGAGGAGCAGAATCTCTCCCCTCCCTTGACACTATCAAACGCCGGCCCCCTCCTCCCGCATCTAATCCCTCCTTCCTCCCTCCCTCACCTCACAGCATTACTAACCACAACCACTGAGCCTCCAGGCTATCACGGATGCCTCCAAATCCCAGCCCAGATATCTGTAGGTGGGGGCTGAATGAGGGGGAGAGGATAGGGTTCATGGGGAGGGGCAAACCTGCTCCCGGAGCCTGCGTGTTTATTGTTTTGTGGAGATTTTTCATTTCTCCATTTCTCATTCTCTCTCACTTGTCAGTGGTCCGCCTCCTTCCCTTCTCCCTCTCTCTGGGTTGAACACACCAGCCAGAGCAACGCGCCACGGCAACACGCCACGGCAACGCAGCAGCAGAGGGGCTAGTGCAGCCTCAACGTCATCTTATCTGGGGTTTTTTTGGGGGGGAGGAGCAGCTTTGCCTTGCTGCTTGTTTGTTTTGATTCCTGCAGCATCTCTCTTTGACTGTGGGGATTTGTGCTTTATTCCTACCTGGACGGGCAGGTCGAGGATGTGGATACGTACCGTCACCCATCACAACCCTATGAGTCGTTCCCGTTAAACGCTGCCTGCCGGTAAATGGAACCGATTTCCCGTTAAATCTCAGGGGACTAGCAGTCGAGGACGAGAGAGACTAGTTCAGAGGATGGGGGTGGAAATATGTGGGTGGCAAGCAGGCGATGGAGATATTGCTTGTACTGATGATTTTGAATGGGCAGGGATATTTGCAAGTCCTTTTGTATGTTTGGCCCTAAATGTAATGGTCAGCTTGCTTTTATAACTAATGTGCCAATGGATTATGTGCTTGTGTTGATGTGTGCTTGTGTGTGTTCTGTGTACATGTGAATGAATTGCTGTTACCATGTGTATGCTTGTGTGTACAATACGTGTGTCTGCATTCATGTGTCTGCCGTGCTTGTCCTCGTGTGTGTGTGTCTCTGTGTTCATGTGTTTTGGATGATTGCTTTTCTATTATTTCCATGGGTGTTCATTTTTGTTTGCATTTATCTCTTAGGTTTTCACATGACTATGGTCATATGTTCAGCCAGATTACGTCTCTGTTTGTGTTTGTACAGGTATTGTGTGTGTGTGTGTGTGTGTGTGTGTGTGTGTGTGTGTGTGTGTGTGTGTGTGTGTGCCTCTTATGTATGTGTGCATCTATGCTACTCTGCATCCATCTGTTAGTAGCCTACATTGTCCAACTAGATGACAGTACAAATGCATTGAGTGGCATGATCACCCTGTACTGACAGCTCCCTTGTCCCTCAGCTTGGAGACTGGGTGGCAGAGAAGATGCTCATGGCTGGTGACACATCCCGCGATGAGACGCAGAAGCTGCACAAGAAGTGGCTGAAGCACCAGGCCTTTATGGCCGAGCTGGCCCAGAACAAGGAGTGGCTGGAGAAGATCGAGAGGGTGAGTACACTACCGCTGGGGCTCCACACAGAAGCTGGGGATGGGTATCTACCATGAGCTGATGCTCAGGAATGGGGAAGGGGAGACTGAGATGGGTGCTCTGTTGGGGGTGGCAGAGTTTTGGGTGTGTGGTTGGGGATGGGGAGGGGGAGGGTAAGTTGGTGTCAACTCATTCTTTACTACGTCATTTGTTTTGTTTTGTAGATTAGAAATACAAAGTTCCTTGTTACAATGTGATCAGACCAGCATATATACTGTATATAAATCAACTAACAATAGTACCTGCAATATTTGTGGTTCGTAACGATTTTTATATGCTCTTATATGATTTATTTAGCTATTCATGATTTCTAAGCCTGTTTGGAGTGTGACACAGAAAACACGCATAAACTGGACGAGAATTGTCATTTGGTTTACCGTTAGTTGAATAAAAGCACAATCACGGGCACTGCGAGTGGATGGTTGAATGTCAGTGAATCATCTCTAAGAGCTCTGGTGAAACCAGAGATTCCCTGATGTGCCTATGAGCTCAGCACGAACAGCTTTGCCTGAAATCTCCACTGGTCACATCACCACATCATATCTATGGGCCCTGCCTGCCCTATCAGATTGATACAAACTGTAACATCAGTGGGATAATTGCTTTAGGCAAGTAACACAAGGACACCCACTGGCTCGGTTGTGGCTCATTGTACCCTGTTATATCCAGCCTATTCCTCCTAACCGGAACAGGGCTGCACTAGGTGCACATGAAGTTGAGTGGGAAAGCGAGCGTTTTCACTGAACACTGTCAGTATGGGAACGTGGAGGCCATTTAGGCCTAAGTATATACAGAAGTGTAATGCAGTGGCGTCATCCAGGCTGAGTCTAAGGGGTACGATCCATTATAGATAAAAATTCAGGTCATCTGCGTAGATAGATACTGGAGTGGTATTGGAAAGTGCTTACTGCAGCTACTGTACAAGGGAACGATTGCTTGGAGGCGCGCCCATGGGCATGCCGATAAGCTCAGGAGAATAATTGGAAGAATGTTATCTGCATATAGCTCCTCTTACAGTAAATTATTTCTAGGTTATTTCTATTTCCAGTGATGCTGTGTACCCAAACAGAAACACAGTTTTCTCCCCCAGGGCCCCCGGCATAACGTTGTTGGGAAAAAACAGAATAAACATGTTGCGACAGACACCCTAAACGCACCGTAGCACAGCCCTACTGTGTGTGTGTGTCTCATCTGAAGCCATGCCAACTGGTGACCTGCTCTGTGTGTTTGTGTGAGAGAGTATGGGGGTTGCCTGATATCTGTCAAATCTGAAAATTATGGAAAATATATTTACACTACATTTGGAAAGTATTCAGAGCCCTTGACTTTTTCCACATTTTGTTACATCACAGCCTTATTCTAAAAGGGATTAAATCCTCATCAATCTACACACATAACAAAGCAAAAACAGTTAAATTAAATGTTTTTTTAATTTTTTGCAAATTTAAGTATTCAGACCTTTTGCTATAGAACTCGAAATTGAGCTCAGGTGCATCCTGTTTCCATTGATCATCCTTGAGGTGGTTCTACAACTTGATTGGAGTCCGCATGTGGTAAATTCAATTGATTGTACATGATTTGGCACATATGTCTACATAAGGTCCCACCATTGACTGCGCATGTCAGAGCAAAATCCAAACCATGAGGTCGAAGGAATTGTTCGTAGAGCTCTGAGACTGGATTGTGTCGAGGTACAGATCTGGGGAAGGGTACCAAAAAAATTCCTGCAGCATTGAAGTCCCCAATAACACAGTGGCCTCCATCATTCTTAAATGGAAGAATTTTGGAACCACCAAGACGCTTCCTAGAGCTGCCGCCCGGCCAAACTGAGCAATCGGGGGAGAAGGACCTTGGTCAGGGAGGTGATCAAGAACCTGATGGTCACTGACAGAGCTCCAGAGTTCCTCTGTGAAGATGGAGGAACTTTCCAGAAGGACAACCATCTCTGCAGCACTCCACCAATCAGGCCATTATGGTAGAGTGGCCAGACGGAAGCCACTCCTCAGTAAAAGGTATGACAGCCCACTTGGAGTTTGCCAAAAGCCACCTAATGGACTCTCAGACCGTGAGAAACAAGATTATCTGGTCTGATGAAACCAAGATTGAAATCTTTGGCCTGAATTGCAAGTGTCACACCTGGAGGAAACCTGGCACCATCTCTACAGTGAAGCATGGTGGTGGCAGCAGCATGCTGTGGGGATGTTTTTCAACGGCAGGGACTGGGAGACTAGTCAGGATTTAGGGAAAGATTAACGGAGCAAAGTACAGAGAGATCCTTGATGAAAACCTGCTCCAGTGTGCCCAGGACCTCAAACTGGGGCGAAGGTTCACCTTCCAAAGGGATCACGACTGTAAGCACACAATGAAGACAACGCAGGAATGGCTTCAGGGCAATGTCCATGAGTTGCCCAGCCAGAGCCCGGACTTTAACCCGATCGAACAACTCTGGAGAGACCTGAAAATTGCTACGCAGTGATGTTCCCCAACCAACCTGACAGAGCATGAGAGGATCTGCTGAGACGAATGGGAGAATCTCCCCAAATACAGGTGTGCCAAGCTTGTAGCATCATACCCAAGAAGACTCGAGGCTGTAATCGCTGCCAAAGGTGCTTCAACAAAGTACTGAGGAAAGGGTCTGAATACTTATGTAAATGTATTCGTCTAAAAACCTGTTTTCGCTTTGTCATTATGGGGTATTGTGTGTAGATTGATTAGAGAAAAGTCAAGGGGTCTGAATACTTTCAGAATGCACTGTATATTATGGAGGAATCTAGCTTGGAATCCAGACATGTGTAGAACCACAGAGGTTCATGAATATCTCTTTTCTTGACAAATTCAAACACAGATCAACTCGAGACAGTATTTTAGAAAGAGTAGCCTTTATTCCGATTATTATTTTTTTTAAACCTACACTGCATGGCTTATATTAATACTGTAGGCTATACCATAATATTGAATAACAGTGGAGAGGTTTTGCATTTGGCATTCATGATGTTTTTCATGGATGTGAACTTTCTATTGTACTTGCACAGCAATAGCAAGACATTTTTCTATAAAACCATATCAGAATAGGTGATAATACTGTCTGTTTTCGCCGGTATTCTGTCTTATATATTTTACTCATCTGTGTTGATACACTCTGACCTGCCTATAGATTTCCCTCTGTAACGGCAACACTGAGATCGCCGTAGGCGAACGTAGCCCTCTGTAAAGGGCAAGTTGGTGGTCTTACGTGGGTGCAAGAATCCATTTCATATAGCCAATGTTAAGACTACCCAAAGGGACAGGCCTAGCAAGCTGTAGCTGTGATAAATCTGTTGGGGCGGCGCTAGTGTTACAACCCAATGGGTTTGAGTTAGGGTAGTCCTGGGAAACATTATTTTCCCCCTCCTGGATTTTCAAGAGCTGTGCTCTCTATCAAACATTTTACCCAAAGCAAATTGGTTATATATGAAAGGGTCTAGGACTGTCTCCAAGGTTTTGAGTAAATAAAGTCTCCGCCTATATAGCAGCTAGAATCTCTGGTGTTACTGAACCTACCAGCCTTCTGATGCAGGTGACCCTCTTACCCTGTGACTGTCACTGTTCTAAGGTGGTAGACATTTTTACGTGGTGGATTTTCTCCCCGACGTCACATGCCCGGCAGCTGTTGGAAGGTGCAACTTTGCCGGATACGGATATGCGGCTGCGCTTGCAGTGGTTGCCAGGCAACTGCCTGTCCCCTCCCGGCGTACCTCATGTGTGAAGGTAATTTGTCCAGCAGGAAGTGACGTATTAAAGGGCTAGTGTGAAGAGTACCAGAAAATGTATGACTTCACTGATAAAGAATGAAAATGTATGCCCTCACTACTGTAATTACAGGGATCCGATGCAGGTGAGACGGCTAGCTGGCTACCCCTTAGTTGCTAGGTCTGTAGATGGCATCTACAGCTAGGGTTCTTGTTTCTAAATGGAAAGTCACACCCATGTCCACATCCACCTTTATATTCTGAAAATCAATACAACGTAGTTGATGGACATTTTGTTACACGATGTTCAATGTGATAACGACCCGGTGTCTTTGGGTGTCGAACCTAATTTTGGAAGTGTAGAATTGGACATGCTTCAGGTGGGATTGTAATCATTGGATCTAGTGCTTGTCCCTGCAGTGTGTAGAAGTTGTTACAAATTGGGCCTACCGCTGTTTCTCTCAATGCTATTGTTACCCAAAGCCCCATGGGCTCTTATTTCCCCTTCCCCCTTGCTTTTCAGATAATTAATTGGCCTCATATCTACAATAAGTATGTGAATCTCACCCTTCTATTCTCTAGACCACTCACTATTATTATAATAGGGACCTCCTGGATAAGTTACAAAGGTGACTCTCTCTCTCTCTCTTTTGTTTCAGAGTGTATGTGTGTACATCGTGCGTGTGTGTGTTCTGGGTTATATATTATGAAAAGCATTCAGCATTATCAGCAGCGACCCTGACACTCCATTAATAGTGATGCCATAACAACATAATCACTGCCTTTTATAGTTGCAACTCCATCTGTTAGGTCCTTGGCATCCCATGACTCATATCACACACACACACACACACACACACACACTTTCCTTAACCCCTTTGGGAGTAGAGTTTGACCCCTGTGTTTTTGCAGGCCCTGCAATATACAGTGGAGGAAAAAAGTATTTAGTCAGCCACCAATTGTGCAAGTTCTGCCACTTAAAAAGATGAGAGAGGCCTGTAATTTTCATCATAGGTACACTTCAACTATGACAGACAAAATGAGAAAAAAAATCCAGAAAATCACATTGTAGGATTTCTAATGAATTTATTTGGTGGAAAATAAGTATTTGGTCAATAACAAAAGTTTATCTCAATACTTTGTTATATACCCTTTGTTGGCAATGACAGAGGTCAAACGTTTTCTGTAAGTCTTCACAAGGTGTTCACACACTGTTGCTGGTATTTTGGCCCATTCCTCCATGCAGATCTCCTCTAGAGCAGTGATGTTTTGGGGCTGTTGCTGGGCAACACGGACTTTCAACTCCCTCCAAAGATTTTGTATGGGGTTGAGATCTGGAGACTGGCTAGGCCACTCCAGGACCTTGAAATGCTTCTTACGAAGCCACTCCTTCGTTGCCCCGGGCGGTGTGTTTGGGATCATTGTCATGCTGAAAGACCCAGCCACGTTTCATCTTCAATGCCCTTGCTGATGGAAGGAGGTTTTCACTCAAAATCTCACGATACATGGCCCCATTCATTCTTTCCTTTACACGGATCTGTCGTCCTAGTCCCTTTGCAGAAAAACAGCCCCAAAGCATGATGTTTCCACCCCCATGCTTCACAGTAGGTATGGTGTTCTTTGGATGCAACTCAGCATTCTTTGTCCTCCAAACACGACGAGTTGAGTTTTTACCAAAAAGTTATATTTTGGTTTCATCTGACCATATGACATTCTCCCAATCTTCTTCTGGATCATCCAAATGCTCTCTAGCAAACTCCCAGCTCTCTGCAGGTCATTCACTAGGTCCCCCCGTGTGGTTCTGGGATTTTTGCTCACCGTTCTTGTGATCATTTTGACCCCACGGGGTGAGATCTTGCGTGGAGTCCCAGATCGAGGGAGATTATCAGTGGTCTTGTATGTCTTCCATTTCCTAATAATTGCTCCCACAGTTGATTTCTTCAAACCAAGCTGCTTACCTATTGCAGATTCAGTCTTCCCAGCCTGATGCAGGTCTACCATTTTGTTTCTGGTGTCCTTTGACAGCTCTTTGGTCTTGGCCATAGTGGAATTTGGAGTGTGACTGTTTGAGGTTGTGGACAGGTGTCTTTTATACTGATAACAAGTTCAAACAGGTGCCATTAATACAGGTAACGAGTGGAGGACAGAGGAGCCTCTTAAAGAAGAAGTTACAGGTCTGTGAGAGCCAGAAATCTTGCTTGTTTGTAGGTGACCAAATACTTATTTTCAACCATAATTTGCAAATAAATTCATAACAAATCCTACAATGTGATTTTCTGAATTTTTTTCCCTCATTTAGTCTGTCATAGTTGAAGTGTACCTATGATGAAAATTACAGGCCTCATCTTTTTAAGTGGGAGAACTTGCACTGGCTGACTAAATACTTTTTTGCCCCACTGTATGGGGCGTGTGAGCCGAGAGGGTGAGTAAGCAGAGAGAGAGAACAGTCAGAGCTTCCTAGATGACAGGACATGGTAGGGAGGTAGAAGGAGGCAGACAATTATGTCATACAGTTCCATGTTCAACCGTGTCAGGACATTGCTAATACCTAGCTATCACAGTGTCCTCTTAATGGTTAGTGGAACATTGCTGTTAACACCGGTTCTTCACAATATCTTGGCAACATTTTTGCTTTTCTTAATTAATACAAGATACTGTGCTATAATATTATGGAAGGCCAAGTACATCATGTAGACTTGTAAAGTTGACCCAATGGCATTATTTGAATGGTGAGGAGGCCGTAATGCAGATCAGATTGAGGCCTTTTATTTGCAAGTGAAGATTTAGCCACTGAACACCATATAAAAAAATAATTAACTGGACACAAGGAACATAAATCAAATCAAATAGAGCTAAAATTTAAAAAAAAAACAGGTTTCAATCATACCTGAAAACCCAGAAGCATGCCGACATTACCCTTTCTCTCCCTCTAACAAGGAAATTACAAGACTAAAATAATAATAATAACACTTCCCATTATGCATTTGACCAATGAGAACAACCCAATTGACATCATGGTCGATTATCAATTACAAGGCATGAAATACCAAACAACACGTTCAGTGAATAAACATATACATATTTTCCTAGCACACACTTCAATACAGGTGCTATTCCATGTTTTAGAGCATAAACACAATCGGGGATATGAACAAGTCCCCCCGGGATAAGCTACTACTGCATTAACCGTATCATTAAGCATGCACTGGAACGCGCCCATTTGCCCATCAATTCTCAGACCAGGAAATGAACATAACCCTCTTCAATCAACGAGAAAAACCAACGTAATAATTTACATTTCTTTAGATTATCCTTAACGTATCATTTGTCAAACATGCTCACATTGTATTTATACTTTATACATAAATAGCAGTATTTTGACAAACCTAATGTAATGGTAAATCTTAGCGCGGGTGGCAGCTTTATAGGTTTGGGGTGTGTCAGAAATATTTCGGACATTTTCACAACCAGAATTATGGCGCATTAGCTGGCGGTGTCGCAAAAGGATTGCGTTTTGATGAATGATAAAGTTGACAGTTTGTCGAAGCTTGGCCTCTCAATGGCCTATCAGAGCGTTGTCATCAACTCCAATTCGAATGTTAGTCCGTTATAGCCTAGTTCAATAGCCTGCCCAATATTTGTTAAATATTTTTAACATGTTTGCAGTCTACATTATTCTAATTGAATTGCGTTAATATGGAAATACATTGTTAAACATAGTTGTGCGACTATAGTATGCGTTGGTTGAAACTCAATGTTAAATTCAAATCTCCCAACCAACATATGTATGCCAATATGACACCAATGTTGATGAAAATTTGCAAATCAACTTCATTGGAGGTACGCAACACTATCCACCTCTCGTCATGATCCGAGAACCACTATACCGGATTTCTGACAGGGTCATAAGCATTATGATTGTCAGACAATGTTTTGCCGAAACCTAGCTCAAATTCTAGACATCGGATTAAAACTAGGCGACATAGTCCATAAGGTGACCATTAGACTTAGATCCATTTGGACTGAAAACGTTTTTAGGTGCAACAGTTTTGATTCAATTCACAATTTAGTGCTCTCACGTGCACATTTCTGCCCAATATAAACCAATGATGTGCTACCTTTTTTTTATAGCATTTCTGACAATGCTAACATCTTTCCTGCTGAATCTGAGTTCTAAAACCGGGTGCAACTTTTTTTCTACGCAACAGTAGCAGCTAGCTAGTATAAGGCTAACATCTGTATCAAGCTAACTAACGCCGGGTTGGATGAGAAGTAAAAGGAAGGTAGCTAGCAAGCTAGGTATATTGTGCTATGGGAGGTTTTTCACATGGCTGAAGTCCAAATCAAATACAGCATTATTAGTCACATGTTTAGCAGATGTTATTGCGGGTGTAGTAAAATGTGTAAACTGCTGACCTGGACAGTTGCGTGTAACCAGAGCACAAACAAATAAACTATTGATTATCCTTGGATGCTATTATAGGCAGTTAGATACACTGAACTTGGGGAAACCGCCACGCTGCTAATTTATAATACATATGCACACCAGAACAGACGCATGACTGTTAGAAGATCCAAATTCTATTTCTTACCTTATGTATAAATGTCAATGCAATTTTATTTTCGTCATTATAATCCACATTTGCAAGTGTCAAGTTCATTTTCACTCTGTACCCGAAAACCTGAAGTCGCCTACCACAAGTAAAAAGATCATTGTTTGCTTGCGAGACCTGTGCGCAGTCAAAAGAAAATGCCACGCTTGTTAACTCCGTTAGCTATGTGATCAAATGAAATTGTTTTAGACTCTTGTTTTTCAACAAGCTAGAGAAATAAACATTCACTCAGTACAGAGTGAAAGAACAGAGACATTGCATTATTGTGAGACCACCTCCTCTAAGAGTATGAATTAGGCTGTTTGAGAAGGTTGGAATCCTAAGCAACCTGCCTACACATCATTGGAAGTACAATAGACCAACATACAGTGCCTTCAGAAAGTATTCACACACCTTTACTTTTTCCACATTTTGTTGTGTTACAACCTGAATTTAAAATGGATTACATTGAGATTTTGTGTCACTGGCATTAGACACAATACCCCATAATGTCAAAGTGGAATTATGTTTTTAGACACTTTTACACATTCATTCAAAATTAAAAGCTGAAATGTCTTGAGTCAATTAGTATTTAACCCCTTTGTTATGGCAAGCCTAAATAAGGTCAGGAGTAAAAATGTGCTTATCAAGTCACATAATAAGTTGCATGGACGATTGTGCAATAATGTTTAACATGATTTTTAAATTACTACCTCATCTCTTTACCCCACACATACTGTACAATTAACTGTATGGTCCCTCAGTCAAGTAATGCATTTAAAACTCAGACTCAACCACAAAGACCAGGGAGGTTTTCCAATGCCTTGCAAAGAAGATAACCTATTTGTAAGTGAGTAAAAAGCAGGCACTGAATATCCCTTTGAGCATGGTGAAGTTATGAATGATTCTTTGGATGGTGTATCAATACACCCAGTCACTACAAAGATACAGGCTTCCTTCCTAACTCAGTTGCCGGAGAGGAAGAAAACTGCTCAGGGATTTCACCATGAGGCCAATGGGGACTTTAAAACAGTTTAATGGATGTGATAGAAAAAAACTGAGGATAGATCAACAACATTGTAGTTACTCCACAATACTAGCCTTAATAACAGAGTAAAAAGAAGGAAGCCTGTACAGAATACAAATATTCCAAACATGCATTCGGTTTTCAATAAGGCATTAAAGTAAAATTGCAAAAAATGTGGCAAAGAAATTTACTTTATGTACTGAATACAAACTGTTATGTTTTGGCATGGGTCCCCAGATCCTCAAAGTTCTACAGCTGCACCATTGCTCACCGCCTGGTATGGCAACTGCTCGACATCTGACCGTAAGGCACTACAGAGGGTAGTGTGTACGGCCCAGTACATCACTGTGACCAAGCTTCCTGACATCCAGGACCTACAGTATATACTAGGCAGTGTCAGAGGGAGGCCAAAAACATGGTCAAAGACTCCAGTCACCCAAGTCATAGACTCTTCTCTCTGCTACCGCACGGCAAGCGGTAAAGGAGTGCCAAGTCTAGGACCAAAAGGCTCCTTAACAGCTTCTACCCCCAAGCCATAAGACTGCTGAACAACAATTAATAAAATGGCCATCCGGGCTATTTACATTGACTCCCGCCTCCCCCCACTCGCTGTTCATTATCTATGCATAGTCACTTTACAAATAACCTCGACTAACCTGTACCCCCACACATTGACTCGGTACCGGTACCCCCTGTATATAGCCTCGTTATTGTTATGTCATTTTCTTGTGTTACTTTTTGATTAGATATTTTTTTTTTTAAACTTTAGTTTATTTAGTAAATATTTTCTTAACTCTATTTCTTGAACTGCATGATTGGTTACGGTGAGGTTGTATTCACGGTAAGGTTGTATTTGGCGCATGTGACATACAATTTCATTTGATTTATGTTTGTGGCAAATCCAACACATCACTGAGTACCACTCTTCATATTTTCAAGCATGGTGGTGGCTGCATCATGTTATGGGTATGCTTGGGAGTGTTTTTAGGATAAAAAGAAAATTAATAGAGCTAAGCACATGTAAAATCCTAGAGGAAAACCTGGTTCAGTCTGCTTTCCAACAGAAACTGGAAGACAAATTCACCTTTCAATAGGACAATAACTTAAAACACAAGGCCAAATGTGACCGACATGCTGGATTTGGTCTTTGAAATTGTGTTTTTTACATTGGATGAAAGTAGAGACTCTGAATGGTAAAATGGTATATCATACACTACAGTTGAGGAGCAATGGGAAAGTCATTCTGCTTGGAAAGTTGATAAACTTGTAACTTCACTTTTGAGAAAATGGATGTTGAATGTTTTGGTACCTACTGGAGAGCTCTTCTTTGTCAACACCCATTCAGCATTGTTCACACCCTTTTAAGCTTTAGCCCCACCCATCTCTTTAAGGATTCACATGTGAGGCTATGTACTAAACAATCAAATATTTACTACAGGTGTGTTCATAAATTTAATCTGGAGTGCCAGAGTGTGCTCTGGACGTTCGTTAACTCAGCGGGTTTTCAGATTGTCCATTCTTAAATTCAGCGCGTTCAGAGCGCACACTGACGCTCTGGCCGAGGAGTAGGGTTGATCCAAGTGTTCTGTCCTAACAGCAGTCAAGCACCCAAGCTAACTGACTAACGCTGGCTAGCTTGCTAGCTACGTCCAAACACAAATGAGAGAACAGCTCACCATTTTACTCGCTCTAACAGAGCTGGTTAGGCAGTTTTTATGTTATTCAGGGCATTGGTGTTTGCAACTGTGCTGCTGGCAACAATTTAATTACGTTTTTTTCCAACATTTACTGACACCGGCTATATTCAACGGGTGTTGAGTGTTCATAAATTAGTCAGTTATTCTGCACTCTGGCACACTCAGACGAGAGTGCTCTGAAATGAGAAAAGATAGCCAGAGAATTTACCAGCTACCTCTATCGACAGTTGACGCAGTGACATCATACACATTCTATTGAAATAGTTATTTGCATAGTGGAATCTTTTGTTTAGACATGTAGCTAGCTAGCTAAACAATGAACCATAATCACAACTCATAATGTTACTACCTGAATCTGCAGGTAGCTAACCAACCAGGTTCAATGTTAGCTAGCTAACATTAGACTGTAACTAGCAATTCAAATGGCTCTGAGATATGAATAATATTACTAAACAGATCATACACTTAACGTTAACTAGCTAGCTATCTAACACTACACTTTAACTTGAAATGAAAATGACTTTCTGACAAAATTAGAAATCTTATCTTACCTGTATACATGGACGTAATCCAGAGACAGGTGTTTTATAAAAATGCATTTTGATTAAGAAATGTTTACGTTCAAATGGCGCTCCTGTGAAGTAATGACGCACGACATACGCCTAGTTTCCTGAAACGAGTCACAAATATACACTGGACTATACACTGGACTACTATGGGCTATTGTATGTAGAGGGGTGAGAGAAAAATCTATTTAATCTGTTTTGAATTCAGGCTGTAACACAACAAAATGTGGACTATGTCCAGATGTACGAATACTTGCTGAAAGCAATGTAACTACTCTTGTAGGTCAAAGTTGTGTATTGGAAAACCTTGGTAGAGCAGTACACATTGTGAATTGAATTTATTTTTTGGCTTCAGACCAATGCCTACTTCTCACTGAATTTTTGTAAATATTTTTTTTTTTATAGGCTATAGCGTTTGCACTGATATAGGGGCTAGGCCTACTGTAAATTGCAGTCTGGCCTGAAAAGATCGAATTCGAATAAAACGAAACAACAACTTGTTTTAAATAGGCTATCTGTAAATACAGTTTCTCCCTGTGGGCGTGTAATACACACAAGCCAACTTAGACTATGGAGGATTTTACGCACATCCAAACTTTTCACAGGAGCTGGATAAAGATCCATTATAAAGAGAAAGGGGTTATGTCCACTCGACGTTATACTGCTCGCAAATGTAATGTTTTATGAACATCAGGAAACCTTTTTACAGATCATATTTGCACTTCTCCAGAAATAGCAGACAAAATTTCATTCAAGCCGTGAACTTTCTCACCATTAGCCCATGGACGAGGATGATATCATCAATCACATCTCTCGTTCCATGAGCACAAGGCAATGTGTGCACACTTAGGCCAGAAGACACGGAATTGCCAAAGAGCTTGCGTTTGACACTAGTGACGCCTTTAATACCAGAAGAAAATAGAGCCCAAAGAGTTATTTACTGGCCTGGGCGACGCACGACAACAGGTTTGCACCCTCAACCAGTTGTCGGCGAGCGACCAGAATCTCTCACGTGTTTCTTTACTTCTCCAGGTGATCACCCATCAAAAGGACATCACTATCCACACATAAATAGTCTATTAATAAATGTGCTTCCCATAAACCATTTCATAAACAATGTCTGGCTTCATTATAAGGCCTTAGATCAAGCGACGAAGGACAATCTTCACAAGGCTTGATATTTCCTTCAATACACTCATTGATATATGTTGACTCCTCTTGATGCCTGCTGGCACGTATGGCCATGGTACCCCCAGCATAATCACGTGACTGTGTCTGGTCCTCCCAGGCAGATTAATGCCTTCAGGCCTTCACACATGGAGTAATATTGACACAATAGCTTCCGTGGACACAACCAGCCAAATGCAATGGCCACACTTGATGTAATTATAATTCAATAACAGATGTTTGATATTGCATACATGATCACATAGTGACGATTCTGTTTTTCCTTGCCATCTGTTATTTGTGTGGTCATTATGGTAATCCAAGTTTTTTTGGCCTTTTGGCTACTGATGAACTTGTTTTGAACATTTGTACTGACAAAGTCTACGAGTTGGGTAGAATACCCTTGCTGCCCCACTCATCCGGTGATCAGGAAAGTAACATATGCATGCTGAGATATTTTGGCCCTGTTGGGAGTGTGTCCCTTCACAGTGCAGCTGGGGTGTGCTTCTCCAAATGAGGACATCCTTTGTGTGGGCAGAGCATGAGAAGACGGTGCTGGATCAGAGGGAAGAGGATACTCCACTGACGGTGCAGCCGTTAAGAGCAGCAGCAAAGCAAATGTCCTCCCAACTGGAGTATATACAATAGAGATATTTCTATGCTTTCTTGTTCTGAGCCTTAAGCAGAACCAAGTACTATGTTTCAGGGGAACGGGACTGTTTTTAACTGATCACAAAGGGAATTAACTAACTAGCATTTCAATCCTTCCACATGAAATGCACACTTAACTCCAATCAGCGAATTACATTATAGTGGCTTGAAATGCAAATAGATTTTTTTGTGTGGGCGGCCCTATAGGCTCTTTATGGTGCCTTGGGGAAATGGTGAGTTCAGGCAGGCCATCCTTGTTTTATGTCCTTGAGCGTAATATCTGTGAGCTCTGCTGTGCTGACTCACTCAGATCCAGCCCCCCCCCCCCCCCCCCCACACACACACACACAACCCACCTCTGACAGAGAGAGAATTACAATGGGGGGGGGGGGGGGGGTTAGATCATGGGTAAGTTAAATCTCCTCTCCGGTCGTCACTGGCTGATGTCTCCATGGCGGCGAAAATTAAGTGAGATGATTGCGTAGTTTACAACCCCCATTGCTCGGAACACTTGCGTGCACTCAGGCGCACAGGAGAGAGAGCAAGTGTATGTCTGTCTGCCTCTCTGAGTCTGTGATGGTGTGTCACGGCAGGCAGCAACTCAGTGTGCTCTCCTCTCATTCGCTGGCTCAGTCTCTGGGGTTGCGGTTGTTATGCGATTAAGCTAGGCTTACTGGAAAGAATCGTGACTATGCAGAGAGCTTTTAAATCTGGGTCTATTCTGAAAATACCTGAGTGTGTCATAAATGAAATCAACAAGAAATGAGTCAAACCTGAAACCTCCAAACCGATGAAGACAGACAAAGGAGAGATCCATACCAGATGATTCAATCAGGAAGTGAAATGATGTTAAGAGAAGTGTGTTTTATCTGTGAGCTCAGACCTCTAAAGGTGAAGTGGTTTTCTGGGCTGCCAGGGCCATGCAAGCCCTCCTAACCCAATTTGATGTGCACTGATAGGCCAGAGTCAGGAGCAGCTGGTCTGGAGCCCAGGCTGTAGCCTCCATAAAGGTGTACCACTGAGTCACAGCTCAAGCTTACAAGCTAACAATGGAAGGCATTTTCTTTGTCATTTTACGTGATTGCTTAGAATCCATTTTATTTACCTACCAGATTAAAGATCTAGAAAAACCATAGCCAACTCCGTATCAATCAAATTTACATCAGCAGGTGTAACAAAGTGCTTAAATGTATGCTCCCATATGGTAAACTGCCAACGTGGTAGTCACAAATTGTTTCTGCCTATGATGGAACTATTTACAGAATGATTTCAATGGATAAAATCCTACATTTACGACAGTAGATTGTTTATGACACCAATGTTCCATAAGTGATATAAATGAGACTTTATTTTTCATGTTATTATAACCTCCACTCATCAATGTCTAATAACTCTAACCCCCCCCCCCCCCATCTCCCTTTCTCTCTGTTCCATCTCCATGTGCTCCCTTTCCATTACCCTAACCTTCAACCGCCATCCTACATCTCTCTCAACCTCTTCTTCCTATCCTCCACCTGCTCCCCCCTTCCATCCTCCAGGAGGGCCAGCAGTTGATCCAGGAGAAGCCCGAGCTGGGCCCGGTGGTGCGGAGGAAGCTGGGGGAGATCCACGAGTGTTGGCAGGACCTGGAGAGCACCACCCAGGCCAAGGCCCGCCAGCTGTTTGAAGCCAACCGGGCTGACCTGCTGGTGCAGAGCTACACCAGCCTGGACCATCAGCTGCACCAGCTGGAGGGACAACTGGGCTACGTGGACCAGGGTCAGGACCTGACCAGCGTCAACAAGCAGCTCAAGAAGCTCCAGGTCTCTTCCTCTTCATTATGTGGTCCAACTACTGTTACAGTTTTTGGTTTTGTGATCAGTTGGGAATATTTTTGGGTATGGTGAAGCTATTGTCATACATAATGAAAATGTAGGTTAAAGTTGTTGAATATCGCAGTGTATGTCTATATACAAAAACCTAGGGTTGTTCTGTGTGAACAACCTATACAGTAGGAGGTGGTTCAGGTTTTTTTCCTGTCCAGGATGCTCTACCTCTGTTCTGTCACTACTACTGGGTCCATACATCTTATCAGTTCATCATGCGTCTCTCATTCTCCTCTCGAACAGCATGCTGCCCCTAAGGGCTGCTTACAGTTCCTTTTCAGCCTGTAATTGTGCTTTGTGTACAGTATGCTCCACCACCCAACCTCCATCCAGGGGTACAGTAACCTTTTCACTTCAGTTCATTTCTCTCATGGGTACTCTAATCTTTCCTTTTCTTTTCTTTCCTTTCCTTTCTTTTCCTTTAATTCCTTCCTTTCCTTACTTCCTTCCTTCCTTTCATTCTTTCTTCCTTTCCTTTTTCTCTCTTAATTTCTTTCTTTATCCCTCTTTATACTCTAATGCTGGTATTTTTTACATTTCTTTCTGCTTCCTTCCAGCCACTACCACTCACTCATCCTGTCCCGCTGTTCACCCTGTGATCTATGGTGTGAGCAGAATCACTGTCTCACCCCGGAAACT
Organism: Oncorhynchus clarkii lewisi; assembly: GCF_045791955.1. Lineage (NCBI taxonomy): Eukaryota > Metazoa > Chordata > Actinopteri > Salmoniformes > Salmonidae > Oncorhynchus > Oncorhynchus clarkii. The sequence continues at coordinate 8,036,143 of NC_092173.1, read as the reverse complement.
CTAACATTTGGCTTCATATGGAAATGTGAAATGAACATCTCCACTCCACTGTGTGTGTCTGTGTGTCTGTGTGAGACTAAGAAATGGTCCTGTCTATTAATTCAAGGACCATTTCTGTCAAAATTAGAAATAATGTTCCCATGTTTTGTTTTATTTGTGATTCAATGGTGTAACAATTGTGTAAGCCAATAGAAAGTGTGCTTATTCTCGTGCTAGTCTCTGATGTGTCTCTGAGAATGTCAGGGGATTCATTTAACCAGATAGAAGGTACTGAGGCAGCCGTCCCGAAGGCTCTTTTCCTCCCAATTCCTAAGAATTCCCAAAGTCAAATCGTCATGTGAATTCGTAAGGGATTGATCGGCCTCATTCTGCCTCCTACCCTAATTCACTTTACCATGGCACTCATGCAACAACTCTTTGCATCTGGCCCACTTTTCGAAGAAGTTAGCCTCAGTGACACTACTTTACCTCCCTGGTGATCTCAACCTGATGCTTGTGTCCCAAAATGAGTGTCACTGCCTTAGTGAGAATCGCCACCCCCCTCAGAATTACCTGACAGCTCTGGAGAAGTAATTGCCTTGTAGTCAATTGCGGTAGATCTAACTACTATCATCCAAACACTTCTCATGAATTGTTATGACAGACTGACCAGTAGAGCAACTGATCATGTACACCTAGGAAATCCTTCAGTGGCTGACTCCTGAGTTGGATGTTGTCAGGATATTTTGGTGAGAGGGGATCGATAGAGGAAACAATGTATCCTCTCAATACTCACCAGGCGTCTCGCTGTCCTATGGACTTCCTCCCCCCCGCTCTTTATTTCCTAAACTATCCTTTCTCCCTCCTTCCTTCACTCGCCCCTCCTCAAACGCTTCGATTCCATCCCCCTTTGCGTCCATTCTACCTCCGCTCTCACTCCCTCTCACATTCCCTCGCTCCCTCTCTCCAGACGATGGAGTGTCAGATGGAGGAGTGGTATAAGGAGGTGGGGGAGCTGCAGGTGGCGGCGGCCTCCGTCCCCCAGCACGGCCAGGTCACGGACACAGTCAGCAAGCACCAGTCCGCCGTGGAGACGCGCATCGTCCGCCTCATCGAGCCGCTCAAGGAGCGCCGGCGCATCCTTCTGGCCTCCAAGGAGGTTCACCAAGTGGGCCGGGACCTGGAGGACGAGATAGTGAGTGGCCGTCCTGATCGTCCTCCGATTATACCCACACACACCACGCACACTTACAGACACTTAGAGAACACCCGCACACCTCCCCCAGTCTACTCAGACCACTTCGCCCATACATTTGCTTCTAAAAGTGGGACTTACAAGTGTCATCGACAAGGGTTGAAGTGTTGCTTAAGTCGGCGACTAACCCCCCCTTTTTTTGTTTGTTGAAGATTTATCTTGAAGAAAGATGCATGTAACTCTAAACTGATGCAATACCATGCTGGTGATAACCCTAGAACAGTTACCAGAGTTTGCAGGTGCTTCTTTGCTAGTTTAACTTGTGATGTGTTTGCAGCTGTGGGTGCAGGAGCGGCTGCCTGCCGCCACGTCTCAGGAGCACGGCTCCAGCCTCCAGGCTGTGCAGCAGCTCATGAAGAAGAACCAGGTGTGTGGCAGCTAGCTGAGGATAACCACATCTTTACAGTACATGTCTATCTATCTATCTGGACATCGTCTTTCTGTTCTCCCCCCCCCCAGACTCTGCAGAGGGAGCTACAGGGCCATCGGGCGAGGGTGGAGGACGTCCTGGAAAGAGCTAACGTCATCGCCTCCATCCGCAGCCCCCAGGCTGACTGTGTGCGGGCGGGCCTGGAGCAGCTCAGCAGGCTGTGGGGTCTGCTGTGGGCCGAGACGGAGAGAAGACAGCTGGTGCTGGATGCCATGTACCAGGCCCAGCAGTACTACTTTGACACGGCCGAGGTGGAGGCCTGGCTCAGCGAACAGGAGCTGCACATGATGAACGAGGAAAAGGGAAAGGTAGGCGGCTAGGAGCCAATCACCAGGCGCTGATATGCTTAATCTGCCCAGTTACCTTTTTACAGTAAGATGATTGGCTTTTTGGAAGAGGGAAAACTTGTATCTGCATAGGTGTAGTACAATGTCATTGTGTCCCTCCAGACATCAGCAACTGTACATGAACACCAGTGGAGGCTGCTGAGGGGAGGACGGCTCATAATAACGGCCGGAAAGGAGCAAATGGAATGGCATCAAACACCTGGAAACCATGTGTTCGATACCATTCTACCAATTCCGCTCCAGTCATTAACACGAACCCGTCCTCCCCAATTAAGGTGCCTCCAACCTCCTGTGATGAACACTCCCCTTGAATTGTTAGCATTTCGAAGTTTGTGAGAATGGACTGTTAAGAGTGTTGTGGCCTCCCCTTCAGGATGAGCCTAGCACCCTGCAGCTACTGAAGAAGCACCTGGTACTGGAGCAGACGATAGAGGACTACGCTGAGACGATAGGCCTTCTCTCCCAGCAGTGCAGGCAGCTACTGGAGATGGGACATCCAGACAGGTCAGTGTTGGTGCCCCACAAACCTTTCACCACGCTACACCACACCAAGACTTTCGTGGGATCGGACGTTGGTTATAGTAGCTGTAAAGTGAGTGTGCCATGAAATGCACATTTCAAATACTGCCTTAAAAGCTCAAAGGAAATCCCATATACGAGAACTAAGGATCTCATTTTGTGACTTGATTGAAGAGGACCCAGGGCCTCTACACTCTATGTCTACTAGGTGCTGGGGAGTAACCCGGTAGTAAATGGCAGACAGCTTGAATGACATAACCCCTGTAGAGAAGGTAGTACAGTAAAGTAGGCCAGTCATGGACTCCTGTTGCTCTGTTATGGCAGCAGAGTGAATCATGGTGACATCCGGGTCAGCACTGGGTCCGTAATACTTCTCTGTCTCTGTTGTCGATGCTAACGGCGCTATCATCTTAGCTCTTAGCTGTTAGTCGATGCTAGACCTGCATCTCTGAACTAGTAGGGTATTGTTTTTTTTTATGGCTTGTCCATGTCGTTCTCATGTTGTTCAGTTTGCGTTGTAAGTCTTATCCTCCTCACATTTACTCCTTCTGGAAACTCAACACTGTAAAGCCAGCTCATGGTTTTACATGTCCAAATTAGTTTCACTGCAGAATCTCAGCTCCCACACATTACCCCTCAATTTTACCCTGTGTTTACTATTCGTCTCTAACCCTGTCTCTGGTGTGTGTGTGTGTGTGTGTGTGTGTCTCAGTGAGCAGATCAGTAAGCGTCAGTGTCAGATGGACCGGCTGTACGTGTCTCTAAAGGACCTGGTGGAGGAGAGAAAGTCTCGTCTGGAGCAGCAGTACTGGCTCTACCAGCTCAACCGCGAGGTGGACGAGCTGGAGCAGTGGATCGCTGAGAGGGAGGTGGTGGCCAGCTCGCCAGAACTGGGACAGGACTTTGAACACGTCACGGTCAGTGGGACCTGAATGGACAAAACATTCAACAATCTGATTATCCTGGTAGTCCTCTGTAGCTCAGTTGGTAGAGCATTGGCGCTTGCAATGCCAGGATAGTGGGTTCGATTCCTGGGACCACCCATACGTAGAAAATGTATTCCTGCATGACTGTAAGTCGCTTTGGATAAAAGCCTCTGCTATATGGCCTCTATTGTTATAGCGTGTGTCTAAAGACTGTTGGCAACGGAGTTAATATGGCTCAAAGAATGGTATACAGTACACTATTATTGCTTAGTATATATATATATATATTGTATTTCAATGGATTTTGTTTTTCTAAGTAGCCCATTACCGTTTTAGCAACAGTGCTTAGCTTGGCCAAACAGATATTGATCATCCCTTCATTCCTCTCCTCCTCTCTCCTCCTCCTCCCTTCAGATCCTGCAGGAGAAGTTCACAGAGTTTGCGTCGGAGACGGGCAGTCTGGGTCAGGAGCGTGTGACGGCGGTTAACCAGATGGTGGACGAGCTGATCGACTACGGCCACGCCGACGCCGCCACCATCGCCGAGTGGAAGGACGGCGTGAACGAGGCCTGGGCCGACCTCCTGGAGCTCATGGAGACCCGGGCACAGATGCTGGCCGCCTCGCACCAGCTTCACAAGTTCTTCACCGACTGCCGCGAGGTAGCGTTTCTACCACAAGAAGTGCCAAGGGATACAGGTCTGTGTCGTGTTTTGATGTGTTTCTGATGGGCCGTCATCGCATTGTGCTGCAGGTCTTGGCCCAAATCGATGATAAGCAGCGGAGGTTGCCCGAGGTGCGGGCGCGCCAGGGTGGCACAGCCAACACCAGCACCCTGCAGAGGCTCATGCAGAGCTTCGAGCACGACATCCAGCTGCTCGTCACTCAGGTGAGGCCCCGCCCACTGTCACTTCATTTTACGTGCACATAAGGCTAAAAAAGGAAGACTGAACAAAACAAGCAGTCAATGTGGTAACACGTCACATTACATGTCTCATCACATTACTACAGTAATCTTTGCAGTGTTTTTAGGCATTCCTATGTAATTACCACCCGTCTGTCTGTGTCCAGGTGAGGCAGCTCCAGGAGAGTGCGGGTCAGCTCCGGACCATCTACGCCGGGCAGAAGGCTGAGGCCATCGCCGGCCGGGAACAGGAAGTGATGCATTGCTGGAAGGAGCTCTTGACTTCCTGCGAGGAGTGCCGAGTGCAGATCACCACGGCAACAGACAAGCTGCGGTTCTTCGGGGTGGTGCGAGACCAGATCATGTGGATGGACAGCATCATCTCTCAGATCGGCACAGGGGACAATCCAAGGTATACAATTGGGGTCACAATTGTATATTTATGGTTTAGGCATACACTTTCCATTAAAGTGAGGTGAGCAAGATAAAAAAAAAAGAAGGGTGAAAAAAGTTGACCCTTTTGTTGAAAATACTATAGGCCTAGCAACCTTAGTTCAACACCTAGGAGAGGCTGACAGATGCATAATGTACTTCAGCTAGAATCCAAAAGGAAGTTGTGTATCTCTTTACTGGAAGATTGTATTTTTTTTATGTGAAGGGGGCATTCGTTAAACATTCAATGAAATATCTATATTTACAGTTTGTATGTATGGTGTGTCTCATACTGCTCTGTGTCATCCCTCTGTCCGTCTACCAGATGGGATTGAGCTGCAAGTTCAGGGGCCTGTTTTGATTTTAGTACCTTATCATAATATAACTCAAAACGGAACTCATTTATGTTACGGAAATGCCAAATATGGAGAGATGCAGAGAGATGCAGAGAGAGAGAGAGAGAGAGAGAGAGCACAGAAAACACAGAGAGCAAAAAATGATAATGAAAAATGTCAAAGCAATGCACTGTGAGCAAGTTTTAATATAGTGTTATTTTCTGGCCCTTGTCTTCCATGGTGGGTAACCCTGTGCTCTTCTCCTTCACTGTCAGCATTCCCTCCAGCGATATAACGGGCTCTGGACTCTCTGGTCCTTTCAGGGATGTGTCCTCAGTGGAGGTACTGATGAACTACCACCAGAGCTTGAAGAGCGAGGTGGAGGCGCGCAGTAAGAGTGTGCTGCAGTGCATCGAGATGGGCAAGACGCTGCTGGCCGCGCGCAACCCTGCTGCTGAGGAGGTAACAGCACTGTTGCCAGGGTTCTGCCATAGAACATGGAGGATGGTACTGTAGTTTAGAGGACATTTACAGTCACTAGTTTAGATTAAACTCAATGGAAATGCTATGTCTTTTTAGATCAAGGAGAAGCTGGATACGGTGGTGGCCAAGCAGTACGAGCTGTCTGAGAAATGGGACAAACACTGGGAGGTCCTGCAGCACAGTGAGTCCCTCTGACTTCACCTGAATGGAACTACTCTAGTACCTGGCACCTCAAGTCTCTAATTGATATTATCCCAAGGCATTCCATAATAGAGTTTGAACCACAGTAGGCTACAATTTGATTCCCATTGTTCTCAGACACTGAGTTCCTCTTTCTCCTCTGCCTCAGTGCTGGAGGTGCACCAGTTTGCCCAGGAAGCGGTGGTGGCCGAGGCCTGGCTCACAGCCCAGGAGCCCTTCATCAACAGCAAGGAGTTGGGCGCCAGCGTGGACGAGGTGGAGCAGCTCATCCGCCGCCACGAGGCCTTCCGCAAGGCCGCCGCCACCTGGGAGGAGCGCTTCAGCTCGCTACGACGCCTCACCACGGTCCGTCACTATCCCTAGCTTACTAACACTACCCTTAGCTGATGCCGTCTTTCTTCTGGTTGCTTACAAGAGGTTGTAGAGCACAGATTGTTTGAAGTGACTTGTCAAATGGCTTCGTGTTTACGTTATGCTTAATTTTGTTGTAGAGGAGATTCTACAATGAAGTGCTGATGTTTAGTTAACCTCGATTTGGTTCCAGGTGGAGAAGATGAAAGCGGAGCAGAGTAAGCTCCCTCCCACCCCCCTGCTGGGTCGAAAGGTGTTCCTGGACCCCCAGGAGACGTCCCCTGCCCGGAGCCAGGGCTCCCCCCTGATGAGACGGATCCTTTACGAACAGGCCGAGCCCAGAGCCGAAAGGCCCCCCCAGGAACCCTCGCCCTCTTCCGTGGCCCGCCGCCTGGGCTCCACCGTAGCCAACTACACCCCCATCATGAACGGCTCCAGTGGCTACCGCAGCAGTCTGGAGGCCCGGGCCATGCCCATGATGGGGGGAGTGGCTGGGGGTGTAGTCGGGGTGGCAGCCAGGCTGGGAACAGCCACTGTGGAGGCAACACATTTAGGGACCACCGCCGCCATGGAGGTCCGAGGGGTGGCAGCAGGATTTGGGACTGCCGCCTCTGAAGCCAGAGGGTTGGCAGCAGGATTGGTCACCCCCGCGGTCGAGGCCAAAGGGATAGCTGCAAGCTTGGTGACTGGGGCAGCCGCCGCAGTGGAGGTGAAAGCCTCGCAGTACCTCCGGCAGCCTAAGATCAAACACATGGACGACATGGTGACGCCCATGCTGGTGGCCTGTAGGCTGGAGAAGGCGAGAGAGAAGGAGGTGCGAGAGAGGGAGCAGAGAGAGAGGGAGAGAGATATTGTGTTAATGGAGCCAGCGCCCGTGATGCCGGTGATGGCCGAGGTGGTGCTCCAGGAGATGGGGAGGGAGGGGATGGGCAGGGAGAGGCTGAACAGCGAGCCCAGCAGCAGAGACCACCGGGCGGGGAGCAGCCGGTCGGAGCCCCAGCAGAGAGACAGGGACAGAGACAGTAGGGACAGTAGGGACAGTCACAGGGAAGCCAGGCTGGAGCGCCAGCACTCTAGTGAGGCGCTGATGATCCAGGCGCGGCGGGATGAGCTGCCCCAGGAGGTGTGGCGGGAACGGGCCGAGCGCAAAGAGAGGAAGCTGGAAAGGCAGACGTCCAGCGAGCAGGAGGGCCACGGACACGAGGGCCGGAGGAAAGACCGCCACCGGACGGAGAGACAGGAGTCCAGTGAACACGACACAGCCAAGGAGCAGTCAGACAGACGTTCTACGTGAGTACTACATTGTGCCTTAGTGCCATTAAGTGCTGTTTGCAGAAAGGTGTATCACTTTTTGTCTTGGCTGATTTACAGGGAGAAAAAGTCAGGTGGCCAGACCTTGTTTGATATAGTGGAGCAGCTAAAAGAGAGAGAGGCAGCAACGGTGAGTCTTCTGTTCACCAGCTATGCCACCTTTATTACACAGTTATCTATACATAAATACTGTTAATGAGTGTTTAACGGCTATATGTTGTATTTATAGTCTAAGCTCTGCCTTCTCTCTTCTCCACTCAGGCACGAGGGGAGGTCCCTAAAGTGCCGAACGGCGTGCCAGAGAAGTCTTCCGGACGTCCAGACCGGCCGCGAGCACGGGATCGTCCTAAGCCCCGGCGGAGACCCCGGCCCAAGGACCCATCTGCAGGAGAGGCCACCACCCGGCGGTCACGCTCGGCGCCGGAGCCAGGGGTGGCTCAGGGCGTGAGCCCTTCGGTCCCCCAGCCTCCCAGCCACACAGCCCACCACGAGGGCTTCCTCTTCCGCAAGCTGGACATCGAGACCATGAGGAAGAGCTCTAACAGGTGGGCATCCAGGTTCCTGACGGGGGGAGTCTGACAAAACAACCAGGCATGATCTTATGAGCATGCTAAGCTAACAAAACAACTGACTTTACCTACGAAATGTTCAATTGGTTGCATGTCACTGGCATTAACATATGTTCCAGCATCTGATTGGTGCCTTAGGTCTCGGTCGACATATGCTCATCCTATTGGAGCTTTAGCACTGGTCTGACATACTGTATTTTCAGACATTCCTATTGGAGCTTACGACCCGAGTTGACATATGCTCTTGTAACCTATTGAAAATAGAATTCTGGGTTGACATATGTTCTAGCATCCTATTTGAAAATAGCCATTTGCTTTAACATATGCTCTTCTAGCATTTTATTGAAACTTCAGATCTCTGTTTAGCCTCTGATCAGAAGTGTATCAGAATGAGAGTTCAACCAAGAGATAGCCACCAGCCATTCCACTGCTTGCCACATGCATGGTGCCTAACCAACACGGCCCCTGACGGAGAGCGGTCTGGTTGATGGATGTTGTTGCTGGGCCTAAGGTCGAACCTGGTGCTGGTTCTGGCCCATAGCCAGTACGATATGCAGCCATAGCCATGCTACACGCACAGGTCCCTGCAGAGACCCACACATCACTCCGCTTCCTCCCGAGAGACGTTTCGTTCAGTCGGCCATGCTTGGTGGCCTACCACGGGTCTCTGGCCCCCGGAGACTGAACCGTCCGCCTCTCGCTGCTGCACTGCCCCCTGGAGGCCATGGCTGACACGCAACGCAACAGACTCATCCCACAAATGAGACCCACTGCTCACTCACCAATTGGATGAATGTTTCTGATGTACATGTAATGCTATGTACATGCCAAGGTAAAGCCTAGCTTTTTGTTTGTTACACTCAATCATCTTAAGAGGTGAGATGAATGTTCACTAATACCAATACTGTCATTTAACCAAATTCTGTTTTTTTTTCTCTCTCTCCTGTTGCTCCTTGCTGCTGGCTGTTCTTCCTACCTCGCCACAAAGGTAAGCCACGTGTATGCACCTATGCACGCTACGGTCGGTGGTTCATTGTTTGTTCGGCAGTGTGTTCCCCCTCGGACCACTCCGGCCAGTCATCTTGAACTCCCCCAGGTGAGTGAGGTTAGGTGGCATTAAACCTGTGGTTGGTTTTTGCTGAACGCGCCCCGTTTCCCCCCCTCCCGCCCCTACAGCAGATCCTGGGTCAACCTGTACTGTGTGCTGAACAAAGGAGAGATAGGCTTCTATAAGGACGCTAAGAACACCGCCACACCTTACAACAACGAGCCCATGCTCAACCTCGGCCACTGCCACTGCGACGTCACCCTTGGATACAAGAAGAAGAAAAACGTCTTTACTCTTAAGTTAGTACTCTGCCTTTTAGGCAGTCTGTCAATCAGGGTCATGCTGCTTGTCTTGTCTACCGTACAGATAGCCATTTTGTGTGTTACCCTCAACTTCTCTGTCCTTCTGTTTCAGAACGAAAGACGGAAGTGAATTTCTGTTCCACGCAAAGGATGAGGTAAAAGGCGTTCAAAAGTTGACTGCTCTTTCATGGAAACACAGTCGTATAATAACAATGTGATTCTGCAATGTTTGTCCGTGTGCCAAATAACTTTCTGTCTGTCTCTCACCCTCTCTCTTTCCCTTTCTTGTTCTTTATCATTCGTCCTGTCCCATGCTCTCTCTCATCTCCCTTTCTCTCTCCGAGTCACAGGATGATCTAAAGGCCTGGACCACCAACATCAACAAGAGCATCGCAGAGCATGAGGAGATTGCCAAATGGGGTCAGCCCCAGCCTACTACCTCATCCACGGACGAGGGCACGCGCCGCGACGGCAGCAAGGCCGATAACAAGTCAGAGCGGGGAGAAAAGTCAGACCGGGGGGAAAGGCCGCAGAGAGCCGAGCGCTCTGAGAGGTCGGATAAGGGTGAGACCAAATCGGACACCAAGCGTTCAGAAAAGTCCAGCAAGAATAAATGAGTTTGATGTTGTGCGGTGGGTGAGGGAAAGGGAGAGGGGTATAAAAGACTCCCAGTCAAGACCCAACCCTTTCCTCTCATCTGTCTGCGTCAGTTCTGTTTAGTGTCGAAAAAGACAGGAAAATCACCCTGGTGAACTGACATGAGGGATTTGAAGCACGAATATCAGTGTGCCCCTCCTCGTTGCCCTCTCTCTTTATCTCTGTTGCTCTTAGGGTGTCAGACCTGGTCACTAACACTTATTGCCGGGCTCGTTCCACCTCTGTCCTCTAGTGGTGACACCGGTGCACTGCAGAAAGCAGATCCTCCTCGTCAGGGCAGCAATGTGAGAGAGATGGACACTCATGTAACAAGAGGGTTGTCACTGGTAGTATGAAAAAGTAGCTCCTAACGTTTTACGTTTTATTTTTTGTAAGAGATGAGCTGTATCTGTATGTAACTCTTGTCTGTCTATTTATGTATTGTATGTCTAGAACATCCAATTGTATACTCCCAAACAAAAGAGAATGAAATATGCCTAAATGTTTGACACAACTGGCCTCTTTTTGGAGAACAATTATTTTCTGTTTCCTTTTTTGTATTTCTGCTCGTTCACTCTGCCATCATTCTTTTCTGGACTCTCTTTTCTCACTTTGACTTTCTTCAGTACAAAACTGTAATATCATCAAACTCATCCAAATTGAATTTGTACAATTCAACATTGAGCCAGAGGAGAAAGAGAAGAGGCAGGTAACAACAGTCTTCACAAAGCTTGTTCTGGCTTTTGAATGGATGACCTGGAACCTTTACCCGGAGGCTAGGCTGGCCCCCACGGCCATACTCAGCTATGCCTTCATCTGGGGCCCCCGAGATGCCCCCAGGGACCCAGCAGCCATAGCCACCCAGCACCAGAGGGATAGGACTGGAAGCCATCTCACAAGACCAAATCCTCGCCCTTTCTTCTCAAAGACTATCAGATGGTGGTAATCGCACTCCACATACCCAGTCAACATTATTTTTTTCAATTCAGAAAATATCACAATGCTTTTTATAGACAGTCAAAGAGAAATTAAGTTGTGTGTGTCTGAGCATGTGTGTGTGTGTGTGTGTGTGTGTGTTCAGCTTCTCACCACTCCCAGGGTTTTCATAGCTCAGGTTTTTTTGTTCACATCTGCGTCCTCAGTTCTCCCTCAGTCTTCCAAGCACTGCCGTTCCACAGGCCAGGCTTCTAACAGCTCAACTAACCACAGGAGTTGATGAGGACACAGCAATGATCTAAGTTCAGGGGCCACACAGAAGTAATACGGTGCCGATTGGTCACTCCAAGGCCTCAGGAGTGCAAGTCGATGTCAGATGGATGTAAACAAAAGCTTCTGGATGAATGAATCACATGCATGTCTTGCTTGGGATAAATCTCTTGTTGAGAGGCTTTGCATAGCAGTCCGATCCTATGTTCCTCTCACAGTATGTAGCTATCAGCAACGATGTTCACTTTGTTCCTCTCCATGCATCATACAATACAATTGTCTGTTTGTCTTAGCACTGCAAAGCCATATTTGGTAACGGGAAGTCTTACATTATGGAAGCTAGTGGACAAATCCTTTGCCTGTTCCTTACATCAGAGATTTGTACAGAAGTGAGGAGTGACGGCGACGAGATAGTACAGTGCAAATATCATGAGATCTTTCCTGAGTAGCTTTTTCTACCTTGTTTTTTTTTTAAACACATTTTATGCATCTATATAGGCGTTGAATGCCAAATCAGTGCAATCCATAACGCTTGTTGGACACAACAAGGCAAGGATCAGCAGAACTTATTTTTGAATGAACATAACTATCACATGGAATGTGAATACAGTACAATACATGACATAGGACACACTCAGATAGGGCACTGTGGACATCTATGAGATTCTGTGGTGAATTTTGAGACTCGTATGACACACGACTGCGTGGCACACAGTACAATTAGCATAGTGTAGTGGGGAGGATTCTAGCAATAAACTGCTAGTCTGCTGAATTCTTGCATTCAGGAGTTTCACTGTGCAGTATTTACTACTATCTGTTGTTAAGTCTACTCTAATCTTGCCTGGGCAGCTCGTATGGAGGATGTCTCATTCCAAAAACAATATGCTCAATAAAAACGAGTTGGTCTCAAATTGATGTACGTAACTGTCTTAACACTAATTTGGATGTCTCCGAATGGTAACTTTGTTTGGAAATGTTGCTTACCATTGCGTTCTCTGTGTACTCCTGTCACAGATCTCCTATTTGTATGCCATAGTCTCACTCTAAACAGATGGTATGCGGTCCAAGTATTATGGTGGCTTCGGGAGGTGGCCAGGAACGCATTGTTGATGCGAAACGAGAATTTATATGCAACTTTTCCTTTGCACTAAAACGCTCCCCCATTGCACAGTGCTATTGCTTGAGGAGCAGTGGTGCTTCAGGGTCCTAGAGGGAAATGTGTTTATTGGATCACAGGAGAATGAGGTTTGAATTATCTTCATGAATGAACATGAAGTACACTTGCCTGAAAAGTGTGAGCGTATCATGTTCAACCGTGATATGAGATTTCATATGGCTGTTTCTCTTGTCTTGCTTGTTACACTTTACTAACAGCTGGACTTCCAGCTACAGAGCATGAGGTACGATCACATCCTAAAGCCTAACATGCCTATACAATTATTCATGCTAAGGTTTCATTCAGTAGCTATCTGGATAAATGACCAGTAGTCATTTTTCCAAATGTGGGCCAGCCCGTCTGTTGTCATGGCCAAGGGCCCGATCCATTTTATCCTGCACTTTTCTGTCGCACAGAGGGCAATTTGAGCTTATAGACTTTCAAATTACAAACCAGCTGGATGTTGGTTAATGACTAGAAAGCACAATTTTATAACCTGCAGTTGATACACACAAGCATTAACGTGTCAGAGGGAGACTTGTGAGAGGAATCTCATTATTGATACAATGCTTCTGTGTTAGCTGTGCAGTCATGATGTTTCAGTTATGTTAGAACATTGCGTAACTGGGCATCTGTAATGTCTGATGTGCGTTAAGTCCTGGAGTGCTTCCTTCATGAAAGCATTCACACCGCAACCGTTACAAATCAATAGTCTAATGCCGTTATAAACTCAAATCCCTATTTTCTAGAATACGTTCTTTTTTTCATTTCAGGGAATAATGATTTCGTTGCTGTTTTCGTCCAGGATGTTCCATTGTTAGTTGCTAAACTAAGTCAATGCTCAACACCTACTGTTCATTTCCTGACCTTTGACCCTAGAGCACCACTGTTTTTAGGGAACTACTGAATGGATGTTTTGCCAATTTCAACAGCTTGATGACCTGTACAATATGTAATTGCTTAATGTATTTTTTGTAAAGAAAGAATTACGTTAGTTTTTTTTTTGCTGTGAAAAGGACAAAATGATTTTTTTTGGGGGGGGGGTTCAACAAATTGAAATATCCATGGGGCAAATGGTTCATTTGTACAACATCAATGGAAAACATCACAATATCAGGACACAGAAGTTGCATGAATTACATAGTCGCTATTATGATACTGCTCTGCATGTTTTAAGTCTCATCCCGTCGCTATACAATCACTGTACAATAATGGGGTGACACACTTACGTACATGGAAAAGGTGAATGAATGAATAATAATGTATAAAACAGATCCAACTTAAAACCATTGACTGTGTACAGTTGTTTCTTTGAAATGATAAATACAAATTGTGATATTGAAAAGAAAAACACTGTGTTGTTAATTTTGTTTGCATGTGCAGTTCAATGCCAACGTCTTGTCAATTGGCTCTACAAATATATGCAGGCCAAAGGACCATGTTGGACCAATACGAATTCTAGTTACATTCACTCTTCTTTGCATAATTCGAAAAAGGTGTAAAGTATTTTTTGTATATAATTTTTTTAATTTAATTTTTAAATGTATTTAACCTTTATTTAACCAGGTAGGCAAGTTGAGAACAAGTTCTCATTTACAACTGCGACCTGGCCAAGATAAAGCAAAGCAGTTTGGTTAATTTACTGTATTTGATAAGTGTTTTAGTATTAACACTGCTCATGCATAAAAACATACATAAATGTATCACTGCTACTACAGCCAGGGACAAAATAGCAGCAAGTCCACATAATATTATTGAAGCTAACAACTACAGACCTTCAAACATTTGATCTGTTCACGCAGTTTTACATGTATTGAATGAATAATGCTTTGATTCATTGTGATAATGTTCAGCATGCCTGTAAACCAATGTGCCTAGTTGCTTGGAGCCCAGTTGTGAGGGGAACTTTCTGTTTTTACTTCCTGTCTGTTATGTCAATGTCACCTCCACCCTGAGTAGATACACCATATATATGTGGACACCCCTTCAAATTTGTGGATTTTGCTATTTCAGCCCCACCCATTTCTGACAGGTGTATAAAATTGAGCACACAGCCATACAATCTCCATAGACAAACATTGGCAGTTGAAGGACCTTACTGAAGAGCTCGTTGACTTTTAACCTGGCACCGTTATAGGATGCCACCTTTCCAACAAGTCAGTTCGTCAAATTTCTGCCCTGCTAGAGATGCCCCTGTCAACTGTAAGTGCTATTATTGTGAAGTGTAAATATTTAGGAGCAACACTGGAGCCACGAAGTGGTAAGCCACACAAGCTCCCAGAATGGGAATGCGAGTGCTGAACCGCGTAAAAATTGTCTGTCCTCGGTTGCAACACTCACTGCCAAGTTCCAACGTCAGCACAAGAACTGTTCGTCAGGAGCTTCATGAAATGGGTTTCCATGACTGAGTAGCCGCACACAAGCCTAAGATCCCCATTCGCGATGCCAAACATCGGCTGGAGTGGTGTAAAGCTCACCGCCATTGAAATGGAAACACGTTCTTTGGAGTGATGAATTACAGTCCACCATCTGGCAGTCCAAAAGAAAAATCTGGGTTTAGCGGATGCCAGGAGAATGCTACTTGTCTGAATAAATAGTGCCAACTGTAAAGTTTGGTGGAGGAGGAATAATGGTCTGGGACTCTTTTTATGGTTCGGGCTAGGCCCCTTAATTCCAGTGAAGGGAAATCTTAACGCTACAGCTTACAATGACATTCTAGATGATTCTGTACTTCCAGCTTTGTGTCAACAGTTTGAGGAAGGCCCTTTGCTGTTTCAGCATAACAATGCCCCCCATGCACGAAGTGAGGTGCATACAGAAATGGTTTGTCGAGATCGGTGTGGAAGAAATTGACTGGCCTGCACAGAGTCCTGACCTCAACCCCATCGAACACCTTTAATATCAATTGGAACGCAGACTGCGAGCCAGGCCTAATTGCCCAGATCAGTGCCCTACCTCCACTAGTGCTCTTGTGGCTGAATGGAAGCAAGTCCCCACAGAAATGTTCCGACATTTAATGGAAAGCCTTACCAGAAGAGTGGAGGCTGTTATAGCAGCAAAGGGGGGACCAACTCCATATTAATGCCCATGCTTTTAGAATGAGATGTTCGACGAGCAGGTGTCCACATACTTTTGGTCATGTAGTGTATATACTGACCAGATCATATGCATTATGTCAAACGTTGATTGTAGCCTAATGGGTGGCAGGTAGCCTACTGGGCGGCAGGTAGCCTACTGGGCGGCAGGTAGCCTACTGGGCGGCAGGTAGCCTAGTGGTTTGAGCTTTGCGCCAGCAACCAAAAGGTTGCTAGATCTAATCCCTGAGCTGACAATGTAAACATCTGTTGTTCTGCCCCTGAACAAGGCAATTAACCCACTGTTTCTAGGCCATCATTGTAAATAATAATTTGTTCTTAACTGACTTGCCTAGTTAAATAAATATACTGTAAAAACAGTGATTGGGTAAACTGTGCCTGTCCTTTGCACTCCAGAACACCTGGTGGCGGCGTGGCGATGACAATTTGGTTGTTGTCGACTGTCAGACACCACAGTAAGAGGTTCTGCTTTCAGGAAGTTGCAGCAGAAACAATTATGTGGCTAACGTTGTCTTTGTCTAAATACTTATTGTGATGGATTAACTCAATTATTTACTTTGTGGGCAATGCATGAACATTCCCACATTTTAAAATATGGCTAATATAGCAAGGACCGGAGACATTATCCATTTAAACGTTGGAGGAAAAAGGTGAGGACTGGGATTACTTTGAATAGCTAGCTAAGTTACCGCCAGCAAGCTATTGTTGGTGGATGCTAACTAACGTTAGCTATCTAAAAGTTGCTGGCTGGCTAGCTAGCTAACTAGATATGTAACATTGTCCTAAGTTAGCAAACTAACTATTCATAGTTAAATATTTTTCCAGCTTAACGATCTCTCTGACAGTAACGTTAGCTACTGACTTCACAGTGCGGCTGGAACGTGCAACTCTAGCTAGCTAAGGTAATGTTCGCTTGCTAACTTCTTAATGGTTTTGAACATGATCAAACTATGCTCATTTGAGTGATTGTTGTTTCAGGTTCAGCACCTCCAAACAGACATTGGCATGGGTCCCAGACTCCTTTTTCTCAAGGTAGGTAGCTATTTATTTTGAGACATAGGCCAATGCCTTTATTAAAGTCACAAATGTCTTCATAATGACTCACTCCAACTCATTCATTACCCGGACATAGTAATGGCATATGGTCATTTGCTGTAGACCTTACTAAGTGATGCTAACTAGTGAGTTGTGTTGTCTCTGCCAGTCTTCTAAGTGGGAGGATCTCAACCTTGAAGGATGAAACTGGAGCGGTAAGTTGTCATAGATGTGTATATATAACACTATTTGATAGTGGCAACCACTTAGGCCTACATACAACACATTTGTAATGTACTGCTGAACTGTATCTCCCACAGATCTTCATAGATCGGGACCCATCTCTCTTTACTCCCATACTGAACTTCCTGCGCACCAAAGAGTTGTCTCCCAGGTGCTGATTCCTCTTGTTACATTCGTTTACATTTAATAAGTCAAATATATATTCAGCCTTGATGGTAAGTTGTTTTCCCAAGTTAGATTTCTTAACCTTTCTTTTTAGGTCCATAAATGTGCACCTGCTCATGCATGAAGCGGAGTTCTATGGAATCACGCCGTTGGGTAAGAAAATGGCCAGCAGCTAGTCAAATACAGCTGTGAATGAGAGGCTGTCTTTCTTTCTTTGTGTGTGTGTGTCAGTGTCTCTACCTTGGTTACTTTTTTTCTCTTCCACAGTGCGCAAGCTACAGCTTTGTGACGAGCTGGACCGATCCTCCTGTGGGAACGTGCTCTTCAATGGCTATCTCCCACCTCCAGGTAGGCTGATCTACTCTAGATTTGACTTCACTTCAAGGGCAGGCAAAGTGTGTGTGTGTGTGTTTGATTTCCTGATCATCTCCTCCTCTGGACCAGTGTACCCGGCGAAGCGGCGGAACCGTCATAGTGTGGCGGGGCCTCAGTATATGGGTGGGCGTGCCTTGCCCATGGAGAGCGCTCCAGTGAGACGCAGCAACACTATGCCACCCAACCTGGGCAACGCGGGCATACTGGGTAAAGCGATGGTGGAGGAGAGGATAAGTGGTGGTAAGGCCTCGGACTCACATGCACATTTAACATACCCATTTAACATACTCATTTAACATACTCATTTAACATACTCATTTAACATACTCATTTAACATGCCCATTTAACATACTCATTTAACATGCCCATTTAACATGCCCATTTAACATGCCCATTTAACATACCCATTTAACATACTCATTTAACATACCCATTTAACATACTCATTTAACATACTCATTTAACATACTCATTTAACATGCTCATTTAACATGCCCATTTAACATACTCATTTAACATACTCATTTAACATACTCATTTAACATACTCATTTAACATACTCATTTAACATACTCATTTAACATACTCATTTAACATACTCATTTAACATGCCCATTTAACATGCCCATTTAACATGCCCATTTAACATGCCCATTTAACATGCCCATTTAACATGCCCATTTCACATGCCCATTTCACATGCCCATTTCACATGCTCATTTCACATGCCCATTTCACATGCCCATTTAACATGCCCATTTAACATGCCCATTTAACATACTCATTTAACATACACATTTAACATGCACATTTAACATGCACATTTAACATGCACATTTAACATGCACATTTAACATACTCATTTAACATGCACGTTTTTACAAGCCTTTTGCTACACACTGCAATAACATCTGTTAAATATGTGTGTGACTCGTAAAATTTGATGTTGAAAATGTGCAGCAAAATGCTTATGTGGTAGTTCCCTCGACAGTGCAGTACAACCAATATCAATAATAACAATGAAAGAGTCAAGTAAAAAATAACAAGTAATAGAGGTAGATTCCATTTGTCACATGCATTCTATCGCTTAACGTTTAAACTGCCTTTTTAAAAAAATCGTTTTTCATAAAATCATAAAATTCCACGTCAATTCACAATGCAGAATAATGGTCCTATTACGTATTTATCACCGTTAGAGCTGGGCTATGTAGTTTTATCTACCGCAGTCATATACCCTTGAAAGCGCCTCGGCTACGGCATGTTTGTTTGTCTGGGTACACTACAACTTTTTAAATGCCGACACGAAACGTTCTCTGGAAATAGTTTTCGAAGCACCGCTGAATGGGTATTTTACTTGTCTGTAAAGGAATGCCGCTTCTGAAGCGGGACTAACGTCCATCACTCGACAGCTGTCAATCAAATCATCTCGAGCTGCCTGCGCACACACCACTCTCTTAAAAAATAACTTTAAAGTTGGTTAAATACCGTGACTTACCAAGCCATTTAGTAAAAAAGAAAACACATCTTCCTGTAGGAATCTACTCCTAAGATTCTGTATTTTTGGAACGGAGGAGTTAATTATTAGGCTACATTAATTCAGGGTATCGTTCATTTAGACCGTATGCAGGCCATATAAAGTTTAAATCTGCAGCTGGTAAAAGTCTGAGTAGCCTACTAAATTATTACAAGCAATTTTTGCAGCCTATAGCCTATTCAATTCTGGGAAATGCTTATTTAAGTTTCAATTAAACTAGTTGGTTATCTAACCCATATTGAATGTCAGGGTATTTTGTTATGTTGGCTATAGGCTTTAATTTGGGAATTGGAAGTCTCTTTTTCAAAGCAATTTGAGTTGTCAAGTGTTGCTTTGATAGTCCTATCTTCTTATTTTCATTCTTAATTCATGGCATGGTTTCATTTTATCCAAATGTTGAATAGAGATGCAGACAAACTCATTCATGCAGAGAACGGGGAATGGCCTAATTGTCGATTACTCTGGAGTTATAAAAACAATCAAATAAATTGATTGAGTCAAGGATCAGCTCTCTTAATAATTCTATGTGGGTGGGTCGGGTTGCAGAGAAAAATCTGTCCTGATGTCGGATATTGGGCGGGGCTGGCGCCGAGCGAGTGTGGCTCCCCCCCAAAAAAACTGAACCGTGCAGGACTGTGTTGTTTTGTAAGTTTATGTGTAAGGGGTTGGATGTGTGTGGAGTCGGTGCAAACCGACGCAGATAGTCTCAAGGTGCAGGTCTGTGCACAGAGACAGCTAGGGTTTAGAGTGAACCGTCGGTGGTCCCTGTATTGAAAAGTAAAAGCTCTAACCTGGAGCCATTTTATTTGTTAAGGGAATATTATCAAAAAGGAGGGTTCACATTCCTCCACCCCTGTTCCTCTTTCCCTTCCGACACAGCTCAGCTTGCAGACCCAGGCATGGTCCGCATCATCTGTGGCCACCACAACTGGATCGCTGTGGCTTATGCCCAGTTTGTTGTTTGTTACCGGTAAGAACACGGGACTTCCGTGTACGATATCACAGCGTCATATGAATCAGTCATTTTTTGGGGGGGTAAGGGCAGTTAGTAAGGGTGTTAAACTGCGCCGTCCTCGTCCATCAGAGTGAAGGAGTCTACGGGCTGGCAGCAGGTGTTCACCAGCCCCCGCCTGGACTGGGTGATTGACGGGGTGGCGCTCAACGCCAAGGTGATGGGCGGCTCCCTGGGAGACAACGACAAGATGGTGGCCGTGGCCTCGGGCACAGAGATCATCCTCTGGACTATCTGTCCCGACGGCAACGGCAACGAGATAGGTCAGTCTGCAAACGGATGAACTCGCAACTCTAAAAGTAAAGCGCAGGTGTTTAAAACCAATATTATAGCTATGATGTAGTTTTTAACTCACTCAGGGTGTTTGTTGACTTTAGTATTTTAAGAGACCACTTTTCTAGGTAGTTGTGGGTTTTTATGTAAGGGCCGTGCTAATAGATCTCCGTTGAACCTGCTTCCCTCCAGGTGTGTTCAGTCTGAATGTCCCCGTGGAGGCTCTCTTCTTCGTGGCGAACCAGCTGATTGCCACCAGCCACACAGGGAAAGTGGGAGTATGGAATGCGGTGACCAAACATTGGCAGGTGAAGTTGTGTCCAAACATTCTGTAAGAATGTCACGTTACCAGAACACATCACATTATGTGTAGTAATAATGTATGTGGTCCTTGCAACGCCAGGATTGTGGGTTCGATTCCCAGGGCCACCCATGTGTAAAATGTTGCGTTGGCTAAATGCGATATATTTAATGTGTATTGTACATCAGTTGTTCATGTTTTCCTTTTGTCTTTCCGTTCTCAGAATCAAGATGTGGTTCCCATTAATAGCTATGATACTGCCGGTTCCTTCCTAATTCTAGGCTGTAACAATGGGTCCATATATTATATAGGTAAGGGAAGTCATCTTTTCTACCTATGACGCAATAATGGAAAACTATTCAAATAGTTTTTCTGTATAGAAGAATGCAGTCACAAGTTGTGTTTGTAGTATATGAATACACTTGTAAAGTATAGACTTCTCATTGACGTGATCTTGGCAACAGATGTTCAGAAGTTTCCATTGAGGATGAAGGACAATGACCTTCTAGTCACCGAGTTGTACCGCGACCCCACGGAGGACGCCATCACTGCTCTCAGTGTCTACCTCACACCCAAAACAAGTATGTCTGCCTGTTTTCGATTTTGAACTTCACTGAAATTAATAGCTTTTCCTGCGTTTTATTAAAACAGGGTATATTTTATTTTTTTTAAGGATTAACAAGTATCAATTAGTCAATCGTGGTTATTGGAAATTCAATCTTAATAGATGCATGGTGCTAAACAATCATTTTCTGAAAAACTTGTTTGCCATTTATGGTCAGCAATGGTAATTTTATAGGCAGTATAATTGTATAGGCAGCTGTCAGATTTTGAATGATTCCTGGTGGCATTTCGCTAACTCTTTGCCTGACCTTTAAACTGATCTTTAACCTAACCTCACTTCCCTAACATGAACCCTAACTTAAATCAATTTCGATCCTAATGCCTCACCTTAACCTTTTTGGGTCTGTCGGCTGACTATCCACTTCCATGTCTTGATATGCACGGTACATAACACAGCATGCGTTGAGGCTAAAATGGTGTATGGGATAAAAGTCCCCAATGTGTCGTCAGGCGACAGCGGCAACTGGATCGAGATCGCCTACGGGACCAGCTCGGGCACGGTGCGGGTCATAGTGCAGCACCCGGAGACCGTGGGCTCTGGGCCCCAGCTCTTCCAGACCTTCTCAGTCCACCGCAGCCCCGTCACCAAGATCATGCTCTCTGAGAAACACCTCATATCAGGTGAGAAAGGTTGGCCGGGAGCCTCCACCTTCTAGGGGTGATTGTTCATTTTTCGGCGTATTATACCGTCTCCGCTAATGAAGCACATTCATTAATTTTGCTACATTTCTCATTAGGAACGATCGATTGATGTTTGGATGTCGGCTGACACAGCAATTACGTTAAACATTGACGCTGCTGACAAAGCAGCAAGATGGGCCCGTCATGCAGATGTTTTTTTTGGGCCTAACCCTGTTGTGTCGTGTTGTCAGTGTGTGCAGACAACAACCACGTGCGAACCTGGACGGTGACTCGCTTCAGGGGCATGATCTCCACCCAGCCAGGCTCCACCCCCCTCACCTCCTTCAAGATCCTCTCCCTGGAGGACATCGACGGCCACGGGGGCTGTGCTGCCGGCACTGAGATAGGTGAGCAGACAGGTGTCAAAAGTGGACACTGGTTGTAAATGTTAAATAAGAAGTGAACATTTCAGAGATGCAATGGGGAAAGGACTGCAATGGTCCGTACCGAGCGTCGCTCCTCTCTTAACAGGTCCGTATGGCGAGCGAGACGACCAGCAGGTGTTTATCCAGAGGGTCGTCCCCGACACAGACAGACTCTACGTGCGCCTCTCGTCCAACGGGAAGAGGGTGTGCGAGGTGCGCTCTGTGGACGGCACCTCCATCACCTCCTTCATGGTGCACGAGTGCGAGGGGTCCAGTCGCATCGGCTCACGTCCCCGCCGCTACCTCTTCAGTGGCCACGCCAACGGTAGCATCCAGATGTGGGACCTGACCACCGCCATGGAGATCGCAGGGAAAGTGGACATCAGGGGTAAAGACGACCCGCGTGGCTTTTTGTGTTGACCTTTTTTTTGTTGTTGCTTTTTGTTAAGTGATGTGTCATAGACATTGGGTTCTCTGTCTGGTTGTCCCTCAGCGCTGGGCGGCCCCACAGAGGAGGAGCTCCTGGAGCTGTTGGACCAGTGTGACCTGGCTCTGACCCGTACGCCCGACATGAGTCCCGCTGCCTCCTTCACCCACTCCTCCACCCCCCGAGCCTCCACCTCCAGGTACACCAGCCACCATTGGCACCTGCTACATGTCCCCATACAGCTTCATATGTTAACTCACTGATGCTCTCCCTTTTTGCAAGATTACATCATATTCAGGGCATAAAATGAACACCCGCCACCCACCAAATGCGGGTAGATTTAGGTATTGGCGGATAAGAACGTCTACTTCACCAGCCATGTTGGGGGGTGGTCAATTGGCATGGCTCTACAATGTGAGAATTACATTTGCGTTTGTGAATACAAAAATAGTCAAGTATGAGCATGTGTGTGCGAGTTGCGATTTGTAGCAGGAAAAAGTAGCTGTTTTCAAAGTACAGTATTCCTGCTGTGTTGTTTCATGGCTGCCAATCGCACAAAGAAATAGGAATCGTACATTCCACCTCACGCAGCAACAGCTTCACGCACTGTGAGTGAGTCGCTGATAGATTCATTTTTGGAGGCACTGGCACAAGCATAAAAGTTGCTCTAATTTACTCAAGTTAGCAAAGTGAGACTTTGTCCTCGTGTTCACATTGTTTTCTTCACAAGCGCAGTTGTTTTTCAGTGTTAGCTCAAATCTGCTGCTTCAACTGATAGTGAAGAGACGCTGTAGACGCTCTGTCCTACTAGTCACATCCCAAAACTTACATACTTACATGACTCCAGTAGCCCAGTTACCATGGTAGCCTTCCACCCTTAAAGGGGCAGCTGAACATTTTGTTTCATCTGATATTTTGGTTAATGAAATTGAGCAATATACCACATTAGTTCTTACTAATACATTACAAAGCATGTTTCTTTTGTTTTTTGTTTTTTTCCATCTACATGCAACTGATCATATTATTGCTGTTTATCTTCTCTCTGCAGTTTGCAGTCCCAGCTGAGTGAGAGCTCCAGGGAGCGCGGGACCAGAGGAGGTGTGAGCAACTCGGGTCCCTTCTCTGGTAGCCTGCCCCGTCAGGCTCCTCCGGTGCCCCTCACCAAACCCCGGGATATGAATCTCTCCATGGTGGGGTTGGGCCTCCAGCCCCACCACCTGGGTCTGAGCCAGGCTTCCCTCGGCAGCAGTGGCAGCCCCCGGCCCAGCCGCACCACCCTCCAGGACAGAGACCGGGACGGTGGCATGGGGTCTCTGCGCAGGGGCAGCTTCGTGGAACGTTGTCAGGAGCTTGCCAAGGTCTCGGACTCTGCAGGAGGGGCTGAGGTGGGCACGCGGCGCAGCCTGGCCGCATGCTCAGAGTTGGAGGCTAGACTGGGCCTACGGACCCCCGCCTCTTTCTCCATCCCCCCTGCAGCCTCTCCCGCCTCGTCTTTGTCTTCATCACTGCGTCGGCCACAGCCCACCTCATCCAGCCCTGCCCCTGCTACAATCGTTAGTCCAACCCGCTCCCAGACCCCCGTGTCACCTCGTCGAGCTGACACCTCCCCTACTACAGAAGCCCCGCCCCCTGAGGCTGCAGCAGCCACCCCAGAGAGCTCCTCCCCTGTGCCCCCCACCAGTCCTAAACCCCCTATGAATGAGACCAGCTTCTGACTGGCTCTGTGATGTATGAGTGAGTGGACTAACAAAGGACGCGTTTTGTGTTCCTGAGCATGTGCGGTTTAGTGACGGCACATATTGTAATATTTATGGACTTTTCCTTGTTTAGCATCAAGGATCCATATCAAATGTCATTCCTCTGTTTTCAAAAAGGCCAGCTGTGACGTAGGCAAGAGTCGTATACAATATATCCAAATGGTCAATGTATTGGTGATACAAATTATAACTCCAGCCATGTATGAATGTGTTCTGTTGCATTTGGTAGAGCAGTGCATTTTATTCAATTACGCTGAACAAAAATATTAATGCTACATGTAACAATTTCAGAGATTTTACTGAGTTACAGTTCATATGAGGAAATCAGTCATTTAAAATAAATTCATTAGGCCCTAATCTATAGATTTTACATGACTGGGAATACAGATATGCATCTGTTGGTTACAGATACCTTAAAAGAAAGGTAGGGTTGTGGATCAGAAAACCAGTCAGTATCTGGTGTGACCAACATTTTTCTTGTGCAGCACAACTTCGCATAGTTGATCAGGCTGTTGATTGTGGCCTGTGGACTGTTGTCCCACTCCTCTTCAATGGCTGTGGGGAGGAGTTGGTGTTTGCTGGGAACCTGCGTCTGGACCAGGCCCAGTGCAGAGCGGCCGGACTCTCTGACCTCTACACCGCCCTGAGACAGCTGACCACCAAGTACCAGCAGATTGGCAGGAACTGGAACACGCTGTCGTACACATCGATCCAGAGCATCCCAAACATGCTCAATGAGTGACATGTCTGGTGAGTATGCAGGCCATGGAAGAACTGGGACATTTTCAGCTTCCAGGAATTGTGTACAGATCCTTGCGACATGAGGCTGTGTATTATCACGCTGAAACATGAGATGTCAGAATAGCACGACAATTGTTCTCGTCACTGTATCGTTGTGCATCAGTGTAGGCTGGTGGGAGGAAGACAGGCTCATTGTAATGGCTGGAATGGAATAAATAGGACAGTATCAAATATATGGAAACACATGTTTGACTAATTTCTATTCATTCCATTTGAGCCATTACAATGAGCCTGTCCTCCTATAGCTCCTCTCACAGTGCATTCAAATTGCCATCGATAAAATGCAGTTGTGTTCGTTGTCTGTAGCTTCTGCCTGCCTGCCCATACCATAACCCCACCTCCACCATGGGGCACTCTGTTCACAACGTTGACATCAGCAAACTACTCGCCCACACGACACCATATATGCTGTCTGCCATCTGCCCAGTACAGTTGAGACCGGGATTAATCTGTGAAGAGCACATTTCTCCATAGTGCCAGTGGTCATCAAAGGTGAGCATTTTCTCACTGAAGTCTGTTACGATGCCAAACTGCAGTCAGGTCAAGACCCTGGTGAGGATGATGAGCACGCAGATGAGCTTCCATTAGACGGTTTCTGATAGTTTACGCGGAAATGTAATTATTTGGCTGTGCAAACCATAAGCCGCCTCCAACGTCGTTTCAGAGAATTTGGCAGTACGTCCAACTGGCCTCACAACGTGTAACCATGCTAGCCCATACCTCCACATCTGGCTCCTTCAACTGCGGGATTGTCTGGGACCAGCCACCCGGACAGCTGATGAAACGGGGTTTGCACAACCAAATAATAACATTTCCGCACAAACTATCAACCGTCTCAGGGAAGCTCATCTGTGTGCTCTTCGTCCTCACCAGGGTCTTGACCTGACTGCAGTTCGGCATTGTAACTGACTTCAGTGAGAAAATGCTCACCTCTGGTAGAGAAATGAGCGTTCAAATCTCTGGTGGACGTTCCTGCTGTCAGCATGCCAATTGCACGTTCCATCTAAATTTTGAGACATCTGTGGCATTGTGTTGTGACACATCTGCACATTGTAAAGTGGCCTTTTCTATTCCCCAGCACAAGGTGCACCTGTGTAATGATCATGCTGTTTAATCAGCGTATTGATACACCTGTCAGGTGGCAGGAATGGCATGGTTATTTGAATTAAAAGGGAATTTTTCAACCTCATTCTTCAGCACCAAACCAGAGTCTACGTATGTGAAAATGTCTTGTTTCTATTATCTGTGGTTAAAAATATTTAAAAAATGTTTCTCTGACATTTCTCAGGATTAAAGGGAAAAAAGTGATTTTCAAAACCTGCAACGAGTCTCTAGCCCAGGGGAGTATTTCCTTGCTCCCCACGGTGAACCTCAGTGTTTGAAAATCACTGTTTTTAAAATGTTTAAACTTTTGATGATTTGGTTGAAAAGTGGTGAAGTTGCCCTTTAAGAGAAATGTAAAGACCTGTAGTAGTCTACCCAACACTGGGTTCCACCATCACGGGCTTGCAGGCTGAAGTGATGTATAGGCCCACACCTTAACTTTTCTGATATCCTCTACAGATTTCTTTCAGTCTTCTTGTTTTGCACTGTTGGCTCTCTGTAGCTTAAATGAATCTACAAGCCTACTGTACACGCAGTATCAACAGTGGTGACTCTTGAAGAGGAAACGATGGAGAATCTATAGATCAATGGTAACTTTTATCGTTCATGTTTCGTTACATCTGACCGACTGACCATTCTTTTTCAAGTCGTCTTCCAGATCACGACCCAGTGCCTCACGTACCTGTGTTTTTCTATCTTCCCCAATGGGTTAGGAATTGTACGAAACCAAAGGTAGTCATTTAACCCAATATCCCATGTTTTTGTACATTTTCTGACTATATAAAAAAGAAACCATTTTGAATGGAAATGTAAAACATTCAATGTTATGTCTCTGTACAAAGTATATCTGTCTGTCCATTAATTAACTAACAATAATAGTAATAATTTTGGCAACAGTGGGATTACTTTATCAGCAGCAAAATGTTACCCAAGGATGCTGAGTGCATTTCATATACAGTACCCTCCAGTTAGTCACACCTCCTAGCTTTTATGGCTGTACTTTTCTAATCTGGTCTTCATTAATCGAATACAACTAACTAATTACAGTGAGCCTACTTTTTGGCTCAACATGAAATGCAATGTTCACACTGCAATGTCTGTCACACTCTATAAACGCATTTCATTCCAAAAGCATTTTATTCAAAAGCATACATGCTAGTAGGAAAGCAGTTCATGTCTTTGTACAGCGATCATGTAATAAATAAATACATAAATAAAATACAAAATGGCGTCGCACCTTCTTATGGTAAGGCAGGGAAGTCAGAAGAATGTGCTGTTTGTAATGATAGCAGTACTAATAGTTTGGTTCAGCCTGGCTAACTGCTTGGAGGCATTTGGCTATGTGGTCTCTAGCTACCAGAATGCATCGTCAATAACCTTTCATAGTGACTGAATATCATGGCTCGAAAGTCGCCATGATATAAGAAAACATTTGTACATACTCTCCTCTGAAAAAGTACCTCAAAAATATGCAATACTATACTATTCAGTCTTTATTGCTGAAGCGTTATAGATTGCACGATAGCATTGTAAAGGTCATTTCCGATTGAGCTGACATAGACAAAAGTTTACAGTGAATGCAGTCGCCGCTAATGCGGGAACATTGCCTTTAAATTTCAATCACACTTTAACGTTGAACTTCCGCGACACGGATTGAATAGAGCCCTTGACTTATAAGTCAGTCTTGTTCCATGACACCATGGCTTGTCATAAAACTGCGAACCACCAAGCCCTGAACTTCTGACCCTTCAACAATGGGGCACCTGGTTAAGGTTTGTGGGGACCAATGGGAGGTTAGGTGTAGTGGAACAGTCATATTTTGGCGTCCAGCATCTCCAGGAAGAGTTTGTGCATGGGCACGCGGCCCTCCAGGTGGAGTCTACAGAAGGTGTCCACGGCGCGGTTGGCAGTCTGCCGGAGCAGGGGAAGGGTCATGAGAAGCTTGCCTGCCCGGTGGAGCTCTGCTGTGTGCTGGGAGCTCTCGTACTCCTGCAGGGCCTCATGGAGTCCGTCCTGGAACCGCTGCACTGCCTCCGCATTCTCCAGGTTCTCTGCATCTGAGCGGGGAGAGACAAGGTCAAGCGAGGCCTGTGGGTGTTTGGGTGTGGGTGGAATCGGGTGTTAAACCTCCCCTTGTTTCGGCATGACAGCATGTCAGATCTCATTGTCCACCTCATTTGTTTCTCCATCGAGGGATAATGGACGGGCCAAGGCTAAGTTGCATGCAGCCAACCCTCATTTTCCCTGAAAGGACTGTAAATGTAAAAACAAAAGCTCCCTCCTCTGATCCTTCTAGCCACCTCAGGCGGTGTGACTGCCCCGGTGTGTCTGGATAACGCAGCCAGACTCGCCAAATGGATTTCTGAATTCCTGTGATAATTTGCGGGGCAGATGGATTTATTGATTAGGGCTGAGGGCAGAAGCAGCCTTCTCACTGTCGGATATTGATCAGTTTTCACTTGCTGGGGTCTGGGGAACCACAGCGGGGAGGGGAGGGGTGAGAGAAGTGGGTGTTGGAGAACAGATTTGGCAGAGACCTAGACCTCCCCTCTCTCTGTCATGGGGATCTGAAGAGTGCCAGTTTATACAGAAGTGATTGAATAACTATTATTCAACTAAAATGCATAGATTTAGTTGTTGTCGGCACAAAAGTATGTAGTATAACATGAGTTCACAGAATGACCCCTAACAAACAAAATACAACGTTAGTCATATCAAATGTATTAATAGTAGTTAAAAATTTGAATTTAAGTGGAGGGCTGATACTGACTTGGGTAATGCTGTGAGAATGTCGTTGCTAAAATACAGGACATGTGAGGGACGTTTGCCAATATGGGGGGGCTAGCCACTCATTTATTCCCTGACAGCTAGCGGCTTTTCAAGTCATTGACCATCATTTAACAGGCTTGCCCTGCTAGGGGACCCTGACCCTGGAGAAAAAGTGTGTTCAAGGACACACCCCGAGGGAAAGGCACTGTGGATCACACTTGGGGGCTTTATTCAGTCAATCTCGCCGAAGCGTTAAAGATTGTGTGATAGAAATGTGAAGGTAATTGAGCCGACATATGCAGCGCTTACCGTGAATACAGTCTCTGCTAACGCGGGAACATTACTTTTACATTTCAATCACGCTGCAACGCTGAACTTAAACGATATGGATTGAATAGAGCCCTAACTCTCCCCACAGTCCTGAAGGAGTGGCTGTATGTCGGACTGCCTGAGGACGGTGTAGTAGATTTAAAGCTGAATTTAACACAATTAATTATTGTATGCAGTAGCCAGGCAGGTTAGATAGTAGCATATCTTTTTGGTAGTTCTGCCACACTTATAATGCTTTCTAAGAGGGATTTTACAGTGGCTTGCAAAAGTATTCACCTCCCTTGGCATTTTTCTTATTTTGTTGCCTTACAACCTGGAATTAGAATAGATTTTGGGGGAGTCTTGGAATCCCACAAACTCAACCTAATTGAGATGGTTTGGGATGAGTTGGACCGCAGAGTGAAGGAAAAGTAGCCAACAAGTGCTCAGCATATGTGGGATCTCCTTCAAGACGGTTGGAAAAGCATTCCAGGTGAAGCGGGTTGAGAGAATGCCAAGAGTGTGCAAAGCTGTCATCAGGGCAAAGGGTGGCTATTTGAAGAATCTCAAATATAAAAATATATTTTGGTTTAACACTTTTTTGGTTACTACATGATTCCATATGTGTTATTTCATAGTTTTGATGTCATCACTATTATTCTACAATGTAGAAAATAGTACAAATAATGAAAAACCCTTGAATGAGTAGGTGTTCTAAAACTTTTGACTGGTAGTGTACGTCTCTTGAGTCTGCTCTGTCACAGCTGACAACACCAAACTACTGATAACAGATATCCAGTGCATGCCATGTAGTTAGTACCGGAGTTGGCGAGGGCCATAGCCTTGAGAGTGACCACCTCCTCTTGGCTCAGGTTCATCTGCTGGTACTTGGTGGTCAGCTGTCTCAGGGCGGTGTAGAGGTCAGAGAGTCCTGCCGCTCTGCACTGGGCCTGGTCCAGACGCAGGTTCCCAGCAAACACCAGCTCCTCCCCATAGCCCAGAGACTGAAACACCACTGACAAGACCAGTGTCTCCATCCAACCACTCTGCAGCAGGGCCATCTGGTCCACCAATGAAAGGGCAGAGAAGCCTGGAAGGGCAAATATGGAAACGTAACACTCCATAGGTTCTCACAGTATAAAAAGTTTACCTTGTCCATTTGTACCAGTGTAAAATGGCATTGCATAGTATTTTTTATTTAACCTTTATTTAAGGGACTCATGTTTATTTAACAAGACATACAAGAGCAACAGAAGTGGGTACCTGGGATATGCTTTGCCCAGCCAATCATGACCAGGAGTTCCCTGTTTAGGAGGTCACACAGCATCAGCAGGGCTTTAAGGTTGTCATCATTGGTTGAGTTGTCAGGCGTGGCACACAGGGGGGCTGGCTCTTTCAAGAGGAGCTGGGAGATCACTTTGTTTCCTGAAAGAGGTCAAACAGATATATTAGTAATGTACTCTTATGTACTCCCGTTTGTGACTGACACGGCTCTTATTGGAGTGTGTGAGTGTTGCACGACAAAGGGTACACACCGTTGGACTTGACAGGGTGTGTGTCTGGGGCCTTCGTATAAAGAGAGAGGCCAGAGTCCCCCCTTCTCTTGTACTTCTGACGTCCTCCTCTGACTCGGTCCATGCGAACACCTGTAGTGACACAAACACGATTATCAGTGATCATCATGTTTCCTCATTGATTGATCCTCAATCCCCAAGTCAAGAACAGACAATGGAAGGTGCACAGTGGTAATAGATAGAGCCATGGCCACATGGACCTCTATTCCACATCAGGTAACTGATGCAAATACACCTTATGGAACAGCGGGGACTGTGAAAACACACACACACACACACACACACACACACACACACACACACACACACACACACACACACACACACACACACACACACACACACACACACACACACACACACACACACACACACACACACACACACACACGCGATAAGACACGCACTCTACACATGATAAGACACGTATTCTACACACACGTACACATGGGTTTTGTATTGTAGATATGTGGTAGTTGAATAGTGGCCTGAGGGAAATGTAACGTCATGTAATATTTAAAATTGTATATAACAGCCTTAATGTTGCTGGACCCCAGGAAGAGTGCAGTATCTGCTGCCTTGGCAGCAGCTAATTGGGATCCTTAATAAATACAAATACAAAAAGAGGTTGAGTAATTTGAAACTCTACTTCAGGCTGTACGTGCTCTGTGGGCCTGTACGCTTAAGCATGTCCATTTATTGAGCCAAGTGATTCCATTGAGATGAGTTGGTCATCAAGTCTCACCTTCCTTCATCATGCCGGCACGCAGGCACTTCTGGAAGCGGCACGCTTGGCACGACTTCCTCCGACGCTTGGTGATCTCACAATCGTTCATCACAGGGCAGCTGTAGTCAATGTTACCTGGAAACACAGAAAGCACAGCTCTGTTTACACCCCCTGGATACTTGAGGTTACCAGTCAGCAAGGCCAATGTCGCAATAATGTCATCCAAATGGTGATACTGCATTTTACAGTGTCTTTCTTACAGTGCATTCTTGATGCTTAACTTTTCAGTCAGCCTAAAGGTGAAATTGTCATGCTGTAAAACAAAGTGTGTGTTTAGGGGGTGTGCCACCATGGCTTACCCTTGCCACCTGGTGGTTAACTGAGTTTTACTGTCTGTGGCACCATGAAAAAAGTAAAGTTATTTCACACTGAGCCTAACTCCCACCACAAGTGTTATAACGTTTGGCCTCACACAAGACAAAAAGGGATTTAATAGAGTATTGACTAATTTCTCCCACCCATCTATACCCAGACAAGCGGGTCTGGATCTGGGGGTGATCTAGGGGCCAAGGGCCCTCAATCAATGAGCTTCCCCCTAAACCCTCCCCTGTCCCAAGAGGCTCTGAGATTATTTTTTAACAGGAGATTTAACAGGATAATTTTTAACAGGAGATTGGCACCTCTTCATATTGCCTTTCACAGGAAATGTAAATGTGTTGTGTGGTGTTTTAGGCACAATAACACGTTTATCTGCATGT
Source organism: Oncorhynchus clarkii lewisi (assembly GCF_045791955.1). Classification (NCBI taxonomy): domain Eukaryota; kingdom Metazoa; phylum Chordata; class Actinopteri; order Salmoniformes; family Salmonidae; genus Oncorhynchus; species Oncorhynchus clarkii. Next base: position 8,003,825 of record NC_092173.1, on the reverse strand, counting down.
TCACACTTTGAAGGTCACAATTGCTAAAAGAACGCATTATGAAAATCCACTTTTGATAAATGAGAATAAAATAATTAGATAAAGTCATTTTCATTCAACTGTAAGCATACTTGAAATTAGGCACATAGTAAAATATTGTTGAAAATCAGTCATTAATGCATCAGGCGTCACTAGATCAATATCATGCGTCAGTAATTTTGGAACACTTGAGCAGAGAATAATCCTCTCTAGTTTCAGAGAGCAAAAATCCAATATTTCGGATTATATTAAGAAATCAGATATCTATGGCAAGACACATCATTCACCCAAGTTTCGTCAAAATCGGACCAGTGCTGTCTGAGATAGGCCTGTCGCGTGTGACGACCGTACGAACGGACGGAGACAGATCCACAGAATTCATCGTGGGGGACAATAAATCATTTCTGGGGCCATCAACCAATATGGAGCACATTGAGTCTTCACACAAAAATCAATCCCATAGCTGAGTCTGCGGCTGACATAACTATTGGAAATCTGTGTATGCAGCAATCAGCCTCATTTGCGCTTCCCCCTCTAATAGATTATTGATTATTTTATTAATTAAAATCTAGGCAAGAACTTCGTTATGTCCTAAATGTATCACACGTGCACGCTCGCACACAGTGCACGCAACACACACCATCACAGACGGCTTGATTTGATGTTCTATCCGTTTTTTTGCAAAAACGTATACACTTTTGTTTACCTTGAATTGTCCTCTTGAAGAAAGCCTTGCATGCCTCACACGACGCTACTCCGTAGTGATATCCTGATGCAAAGTCGCCGCAAACTAGGCACAGCCTTTTAGGTCCAGGGCGCAGAGACGATAGGTAGTCACATTTGAGGATGGAGTCAACGTGCGCCGAGAGCGCCAAACTGCGCTCCGACCAAAATGTAGCTGCGCCGCTAGTGTCCGGTGCTGCGCTGACAACGCTGCCGCTGCTGCTCGAACTCGGGGATTCCGGGTCCATCGAGTGACCCTGTGAAAATAAACTGTATCCACTGCTGTCCGAGCTTGGACTGAATGGCGTGGTGCTGTCCAGGGCGAAGGTAGGGCTGGGTGGATCCGTCTTGTTACATGTATCATCTGGTGAAGGAGCGTCGTCGGTGTTTGAGGAGACCAACAGGCTGATGGCACAATTGAAATGATCATGACAAAAATATAATCTCACTGAAATAATACCCCATTGTGGATTCTGTGAGCTGCTACAATAACAGTGTGGCATGCAGACTCCGGGATTGTCTGCCACCTCAAGGACCACCACCTCTATTCATGTTCCCAATGGAGGAAATCAACTGTTGCACTTATTCTACAGACACATAATAATAACTTTTTAAAAAACAACTAAATTAAGCCTTATATAATGCTTTAATTAAAACAAACACACATGAACAGCAAACAAATGATGGCAATCAGATGAATGACCAATAAAAACGTATCTATGATAGGAATGGCAAAAAAAGAACATAAATCTCAATGACTCTTACTGGTTGTGCTGGCTGAGAAAATTGACCTTTTCACTCAGGCAAAAACCCTTTAGATCCATATCAAGGAAGAAAGTCTCAAGGAGATGTGTCAAGGTAGTAATAGTATTCTAGTATCCTGGTTTGGGAGCCAACGGTATAGAGATAGTGACAGAGGGAGGACTCTTGAGACAAGAGCCAAAGTTATAGCCGCAGGTTTATTTAGCTGTGAAGTCCTGTGTCATTAGAAAGGGGCGGGGCCTGGCGGACTAATCCTTGACAAGCACTGAACGTTTGTTGATGGTTTCATTCTCTTCTCACTTATATTGTGTTTAGCATACATATTTACATATTACACACAAGCTAACGTTTATACATGATACACTCGTCAACGTATGAACAAGATTTGTTAAAATAGGATTTTCACTGTTCCCTCTTTGTGACAAAGTGTTATCAAAGTAAGGTGATAAGATGACACGTTATTGCTTATGACGGAACACCATGCACTATGTCTGTTGGTTTTGCTAAGTTGTCATTAAATGCATTTTACTAGTCATTTTTTCCATTGCTCTTCTGTGTTCCAGACTCCTCTCTCCCTCACCTCTGTCATTGTGGGACCAGCATTTCCCTCTTATGCTGTTTGGTGTAAACAGAGAAAGCACTCGGACCAGACTCACGGACACGGCATCCTCTTTGCTTCCAGGTATTTGTTGTACCTCGCAGCAAAGTCTCACTTTTGAAAGCGATAAGTTGCATATTGGTAACAGTAGTATTCTAATTCCTGAACCAAAAATGCATCACTATTACTGAAGTATGCTAATTAAGATTTTCAAGTCTCACATAGCCCCACATAGGCCTCTCTCTTTGAAGTGAGTTTGCATGGTTAACCTGTGAAAGTCAGGTAAAGTGAGCTAGAGCGAAAGTGAGAGGCAGGCAGGGGGAATTAGAACAAACCGGAAAACCAAGGGATAGAATTAGACTAGATAAAGGGAGTGGAGGGAGGGAGTGGAAAGAGAGAGGGGACTCTTACTTGGAACTTGTCAGTAGGTCAGGTACATGTACAGGACAGGGCTTACAGCTGGTGAGAGGGGAGGGGGTGATTAGGTAGGAGGGTTAGGGTGGCTGGAGGGTGAGGATTAGGAGCCATCCATTGCCAGTGCGTTGGCAGGGGTGCTGAAGCAGCACTTTTGGACAACCCGGATGTGTGAAAACCCTGTGAGGAGCTAGAATATCCAAATCCAGTCATCAGACACCCAAGCCCCGTTTATACCTGGTGTTAACATGGGTCCTTTGTCCGGATCTTGTCTGCATTCTGATTGTGCGCACATTTCCAGAAATGTGTCTGTGTCTGCATTGTGACCACATTTCCTGGTCCCTTTTATGCAAACTATTTCACAGCTATTCTTTCCAAATAATATGTATTTATTTATTGTAAGAAACATATTGATGTAATTATTCAATGGGCAAAATAATTATGATTTAAAATGTTTCTATGTCCAGATCTGTCTACACTTGTAAAGACACACTGTGTGTCTGACTACCTCCGGAGGTGGGCAGGATGATCTGATCACAATCAGATCACAATGAGTCTTTTGATGGTCTACACCTGTCCAAAAATGTGGGCACAATCAGAATGTGGAAAAGATCAGGACAAAGAACTCAAGTTAGAGCGAGGCTTGGCTCAAGATACCCTCTTCACCTGAGTTACAGCTGGATCCCAATAAGTGAGCCATTGCGGTCATCATCACTTTGAATTGTGTACACTGTTCCAAAATAGATGATCAAAAAAGAAAAATAATGGAACTTATAGAAAAAGACGAAGCAATATATTTGCATATTATTTAACCAATACACGATAAAATCATGTTTTTGTGGCTCTTCCAAACAAATATGATTTTGGCCAGTTTCCTGATATATTTACACATGGTAATCCACCATCTCCAAATGATTTGGGATGAAAGGTTCCCACAGTGGACCACTGATGCGTTTTCTCTTTTGGCACACATTCCCTGCCCTTGTCATCCCCCAGCTGTGAAATGTATTACAGCGCAGCAGCACACTGACCCGGTTCTGACCACAGTAGGCCCCCAGTACAGGGAGATAGGATTACTGTCTAGTCTGACACTTCTCTTATTCCTCCTCAGCCCTAATCCAACAACGGCTGCATCAGCAAGATGCCCCCACCCCTCTCCCCACACGGACACACACACACAGAGAGAGAGAGAGAGAGACTCAGTTGACCCTGTTAACACAAACAGCACCATCAGTGCTAGTGGGTGAAATCAAGTGATACTGTAGCTCCCTGGGAGTGTATTGAGGCCTGGGACCAGTTTTCATGCTCTGTCACAGTACAGGTCAATGGTACAGACAGGACTAAACTCTCTCTCGTTTTCTCTCCCTCTCTCTGTGTGATGGAGCCAGCGGAACAGGAGCCTACTGTTATCTCATCTGGTCCCTGATTCCATATCATTACATTGTAACAGGCTTACATTGTAACACAACTGTAATACTACTAATGCCTGTTTATAAGGTACTCTTACTGCTTTAATGGTCATTTAATAGAGGCTCCATAGTGACTACATGTTTTAAGGCTGAGTGAAATACACTGAGTGTACAAAACATTAAGAACACCTGCTATTTCCATGACATAGATTGACCAGGTGAATCCAGTTGAACGCTATGATCCCTCATTGATGTCACTTGTTAAATCCCCATCAGTAAGAGTAGATGAAGGGGAGGAGACAGGTTAAATAAGGACTTTTAAGCCTCGAGACAATTGAGACATGGATCGTGTATGTGTGCCATTCAGAGGGTGAATGGGCAAGACAACACATTTAAGTGCCTTGAACGGGGTATGGTAGTAGGGGCCAGGGGCACTGGTTTGTGTCAAGAACTGTAACGCTGCTGGGTTTCCCCCCGCTCAACAGTTTCCCGTGTGTATCAAGGATGGTCCACCACCCAAAGGACATCCAGCCAACTTCACACAACTGTGGGCATTGGTGTCAACATGGGCCAGCATCCCTGTGGAACGCTTTCGACACCTTGTAGAGTCCATGGTCCAACTAATTGAGGCTGAAGGGGGGTTCCTAATGTTTGGTATACTCAGTGTAATTGCAGTATACTGAGTGTAAATGTGGGCTATATTTGTAATAAACAACGGATAAACAACAAAATAACAGCAAATTTGGTTGTGGCTGGTTATTGGTAAACACAATAATAATAAGGCATTACAATTACTCTGAAGCTGCCACTTACAGTATCTGCCAGCAAGTGGTAAGTGTTAACACCGGTCTTCCAGTCATTTGGGCCAGATTCAGGGTAGGTGATAAGGGGAGAGAACAGACAGAAAAAGCAGATATTCCGCTAGCACTTGCAATCCGCAAGAGATAATTAAGTACGAAGTGAACCTCTTTAATCAGCTTTCGTAGTGTGTGGTGGAGAAGGATTGGCCTATAAAATAGATTAGACATGGGATCCTTATAAACACTACTGGGAATTAGGGTTCGAGTAGCAGGTAAATGGATTAGAGGCCTAGCCACAGACCATGAGTGCGAGAGGTGGAAACTGCTGTTATGACAGTGCAAGATAGGGACAGTGATAATGATGCTAATCCAAATTAGCCTGGCTACCCACACCGGCTAAACGCTACTTCTCCGCAATGAGTCTGGATCTGAGTACCTCTGCGACCCTTCACCAAATGGGAACACATTCTGATTGGTCCAAAAACCAATAGGTTGAGACAAAGCTAGAACACATGCGGCGGTTTGAAAATGTGTCATTGGCATTTGATACTCTGATTGGTTAGAGACGATCCAATCGCTGATTGCTTTGTTTTCTACAACGCCCCTTGTGCCCCTCGTCACCACAAAGTATGTAGCGAACGACAAAACAGCTGAATAATTTAGTTTAAATCGTCAGGCTAAATCAAAATACTGTGTTATACCTACACCACTGGTTTACTCCCAATACTGAACCAGCTTCCAATATGTTACTACTTTATAACAACTGCCTTGTAAAGTAAAAGTGTATACGATTCTGTCACAATGAATGAGATCCAAAAGCCACTTGGAATGGAAAGTGTGCAAATATATTTTCAAATTGTTTTCATAGCAATAATGATACAAAAATCACTGACAAAACAATGAACAAATTCCAGAAACAAATTGAAAAAATGTACAAAGTTGCGAGTAAAAAGTACACAAGAGCTACGTCATCCACAAATACAGTGCATAGTGTTATACATCTTTAGGTGCTGAAAGGTGGAAATGCTTTCGGGTTTGTTTCAGCTTGTAAACTACATCAGGAAGTAGAGACATTTACAGAGAAGGTTCTACTCTCTGAAACAGATACCATTTGGTAAAAAACGTTCTCAATTGTAGATATGCACATGGTATTTTATCACAGATTGTGTTTTGATCACACAAACAACATTTCAAATTGTGAATACAAAAGTAAACTATCTTATAACAGTTTTCAGGTACATTCGATTCTCATGAAAAATGAAGAAAAAAAAAAATCCAATTTGGCTACAAAAGTCGAAAGAAATAAAATGTACAGACACGTCAGTGATGTGTAGCATATACATTTCTATAAAATAATACAAGGTATCATTACATAAAGAGCAACTTAACTTTAAACAGCATACACTAATACAAGAAGCAATCACAAAAACAAACTCCGGCGGGGTTGTAAAATCAACAAATGGAGAGAATTACAAGTCACTGACATTTTCGAGTGACAGACATTTGGTTCAGCGATGTCGTGATGTTGCTGTGCTTCCTGTACATTCCAGCTAAAGAGAGCGTTCGTTAACAAAACATCCACAGACAGAGATTCTGCCTTTAGACAAAGGCTCTGCTCGTCAGTAGCAGTAGCTTGTCATCTTCGTCTTAAGAGACTACACTGGCCCCATTCAATGGTTCCCGTCTGCCTCAGGGTCGAGGCAGAAGAACACGGTGTGTTGATCATGATTGAGCTCAAAGTGAGCCATCTCGACGGGCCGGATCCTACCTTTAGATACGTGTTCGTATCGTTAGGATTCTGCACAATGTACGTTAACCTCTTTTTCACCACTACGCATTTCAACATCAAAGGAAAGGGTTTGGCGAATGGACATATTTATTTACCTGCTTTATAATAACAGTCTCGAGTGTATGTGCTTGGTTGAGCTCATGTGTATATATAATGAGTTGTGTGTGCTTGTATAGAACTCAAACCGTGTTAATATCAGAGTTCTTTGGACTCAAATCTCTCTCAAATCTCTCTCAGACACAGTCAGTTACGTCGGCGTTTTCTTCAGAGAACAACCCTCTCAGCTTTTCTCTCGGGTCAGAAAATGGACAGGTACTTTCGTGAGCCCCTGACCCGAGCTTGTGGAGGCCAGAGGGAACACTTCCCCGGTAGCAGATAGGACTGATGAGTGGGGGAAGACAATGTAGTAGCTGTGTTATGCTGCCACACAGTGGTTGGGCCGGCGGGACATGACGTAGCCCCGGTGGCACACACAGCGATAGGAGCCGTCTGTGTCGACGCATCGGCCGTTCGCACACGCGTTGTCAGGATTCACACATTCATTGATGTCTGGACATAAGAAGCAGAACAAAGTCACAATTGAAAACACAAGCATGTGAATCAGTGAACGTCCAAATGTGTATACAGTGCATTCGGTAATTATTCAGACCCCTTTACTTTTCCAAATTTTGTTACGTTACAGCCTTATTCTAAAATGGATTATATAGTGTTTTTCTCCCCCTTGTCAATCTACACAAAATACCCCATAATGACAAAGCAAACACATTTTTGCTTAAAAAATAGATAAATAAGGAAATATCACATTTACATAAGTATTCAGACCCTTTACTCAGTACTTGGTTGAAGCATCTTTGGCAGCGATGACAGCCTCAAGTCTACTTGGGTATGACGCTACAAGCTTGGCACACCTGTATTTTCAGAGTTTCTCCCATTCTTCTCTGCAGATCCAAGCAAGCTCTGTTAGGTTGGATGTTCGATTTGGTTCAAGTCCAGCCTCTGGCTGTGCCACTCAACATTCAGAGACTTGTCCCGTTGTCTTGGCTGTGTGCTTCGGGTCGTTGTCCTGTTGGAAGGTGAACCTTCGCTCCAGTCTGAGGTCCTGAGCGCTCTGGAACATGTTTTCATCAAGGATCTCTCTGTACTTTGCTCCGTTCATCTTTCCCTCGATCCTGACTAGTCACACAGTTGCTGCCACTAAAAAACATCCCCACAGCATGATGCTGCATCCACCATGCTTCACTGTAGGGATGGTATTGGCCAGGTGATGAGCGGTGCCTAGTTTCCTCCAGAAGTGACGCTTGGCATTCAGGTCAAAGAGTTAAATCTTGGTTTCATCTGACCAGAGAATCTTATTTCTCATGTTCAGAGTCCTTTAGGTGCCTTTTGGCAAACTCCAAGCGGGCTGTCATGTGCCTTTTACTGAAGAGTGTCTTCCGTCTGGCCAGGCTACCATAAAGGCCTGATTGGTGGAGTGCTGCAGAGACGGTTGTCCTTCAGGAAAGGTCTCCCATCTCCACAGAGGAACTCTGGAGCTCTGTCAGTGACCATCGGTTTCTTGGTCACCTCTCTGCCCAAGGCCCTTCTCCCCTGATTACTCAGTTTGGACGGGCGGCCAGTTCTAGGAAAAGTCTTAGTGGTTCCAAACTTCTTCCATTTAATAATAATGGAAGCTACTGTGTTCTTGGGGACCTTCAATGCAGCAGACATTTTTTGGTACCCTTCCCCAGATCTGTGCCTCACTCAATCCTGTCTCTTAGCTCTATAGACAATTCCTTCGACCTCATGGCTTGGTTTTTGCTCTGACATGCACTGTCAACTGTGGGATCTTATATAGACAGGTGTGTGCCTTTCCAAATGATGTCCAATCAATTGCATTTACCACAGGTGGACTACAATCAAGTTGTAGAAACATCTCAAGGACAATGAATGGAAACAGGATGCACCTGAGCTCAATTTCAAGTCTCATAGTAAAGGGTCTGAATACTTATGTAAATAAGGTATTTCTGTTTTTCTTTTTAATAAATGTGGAAAAATGTCTAAAAACCTGTTTTTTTGCTTTGTCATTATGGGGTGTTGTGTGTAGATTGATGAGGAAAAAATATAAATGAATCCATTTTACAATAAGGCTGTGACAAAATGTGGGAAAAGTGAAGGGGGTCTGAATACTTTCCGAATGCACTGTATGTTCTGGTAGATGTGTAAAACGGTAAATATATACAAAATCTATGACATTTCTAGGTTCTCCATTGCACTGGTAAATCTAAAGATTTTACTGTAACATAAATGTCAATGTGAGAATAAGAGAATAGATTTAAAGGCATAAGGTTCGAAGGACAAGTGAAAGGCAGGGAGTTTTGCATATAGACAATTGCGAATAGTTGAAGGGTTTGTCTTGTGGATTGTGTGAGGAGGGATACCTACCTATGCAGGCCATGGAGGTCATGTCCAGCTCGTAGCCCTCGTAGCAGTCACACGTGTATCCCTCCGCCACCCGGATACACCTGCCGTTCTCACAGCCGTGCAGTATCCCACAGTCCTCTGTGCTCAGGCCTGCATACGGCTCATATCGTCCTGGAGTGGGGAGAGGAGGAGGTGGTCAGAACTATGAACAGATAGCTAATCAAACACTCATTCTTTACAGGGCCTAGGTTAAGATCACATCTTAAAATGAATGTGAAATATTTTGGGTAATGCAGTAGCATCGGCAAAATGACAGTAATGCCTTCCAGCAAGACTACTAATTTGACCTATTGAAAGCCCTAGGGGCTACAGTTACAACAGTAAATCCAGTAATGCACACTAAGAGAGGGCTTACTCTCATAGACTCTCCGTGGGCCACCACCACCACCTGGCCCCTGTCTGTCAGGGAACGGAGGGAAAGGGGGTCCCACACGCCAGGGTTCTGGCCTCTCCTCCTCCTCACTGTAGGGGTCACTGTCCGAGAGGGGGGCCAGACTCAGAGGGAGGCCCTCTCGGATGGGGGGAGGGGGTCGCGCCCCAAAGGCAAGCTCAGAACGAGGGTCTGGGAGGGTCCGGAGATGGGGTCTCGGAGGAGCGTCAGGCGGGCCGTAGTCGTCCTCGTCATAGTACCGCTCAGGACTGGGAGGGAGAAATCCAACATGTATGTATGTCTTATGTATGTGAATGAGTGAGTGTGGTGAATAGGGCAGTGTGTTACATGTATCCTGAGGGTCGTCTGTATGGGCTCTCTGGGACGCTGAAGGTGCTGGGCGTTCTGCTTCTGAAGCCAGACCTGCTGCCTCCCGCTGGTGTGTAGTCGTCATAGTCAGGCTGGGGGTACTCAGGCCTGCGGGGGATGGGGTCTGGGAAGGAGTCCGGTCCATAGGGCACGCGATACCCCACTCCTCCTCCTCCCTCTCCTCCTCTGCCGGGTCCTGGCCCTGGGTCCGGCCCGTAGGGGTCAGGGAAGGGGGGAGGAAACTCTGGGGGCCCCAGGAAGACGTTACAGCGAGCCTCATAGTCCTCTGACAGAGGGAGAGAAGGAAAAGAGGCGTAGACCAAAAATGACACTTTCCCCAAACTTTAAACATGCCCATAAACACAACACTGTTTCAAAACATTTTGCTTCTATCATTTTGCTTCTATCTTATGACAAAAATGCTAACACAGCAGATTGTTCAATGTAAATACTCATCCACATTCAGCGTGGCCGTAGTAGCGCATCAGTGAGTGTGTGGTCAGTCCAGTAGTACCTGAGTCTCTGGCAGGACACAGAGCACAATGCAGTCCCCAGCCCTCTCCATACAGACAGCAGCACTCAGTGAAGGTGACCTGTCCACCCAGCAGGGGGCTCTGACACACCAGGTCTGCTGTGACAAACTGCCAGCAGAACGATAGGTTCTCATCTGGAGGCACGAGGGAGAGGACAGGAATGAGGAGGGGAAGGGGGAGATGGAAAAGAGAGACAGATAGATTAATAAAAAAGGAAGATGGAGAAAGAGAGACAAAGGAAGATGGAGAAAAATGAGGGAACGATAGATGGGGAAAGGCAGAGAGAGAGAGAGATGAAAAACAGAGACAGTGAGAGAGACCTCACAGCTTGAGCTAATATGTGACATTTGAGTAGTGTGGACTCATGAGGTGAGAGTGATTGTGGACTCATGAGGTGAGAGTGATTGTGGACTCATGAGGTGAGAGTGATTGTGGACTCATGAGGTGAGAGTGATTGTGGACTCATGAGGTGAGAGTGATTGGGGACTCCCGTCTCCCAGTGTGTGTGGTCTTACCCACGGCGAGGTCAGTGGAATTGACACAGCTGCGATGAGTGTCGTCCAACACAAGAGGAGGCTCGCAGGTACAGACGTGTGAGCCTAATATGTTGACGCAGATTCCCCCTGGACAGCTGTCCTCCCCTGCCTCACACTCATCAACATCTACCAGGAGAGAGAGAGATGATATTTTAGGAACCTACCCATTATGTACATCCATTAAGTTCAATCACAAATGATAAAGTCTGGGTCAAAACAGCCCAATATCACTGATAAAGAAAGGCCGCTAACCGATGCACTCCAGAAACACATCGTCGTAGTAGTAGCCAATGGTGCAGTAGCAGGAGTAGCCAGGGATGTTGTTGACACATACACCGTTCTTACACACCTCAGGGTGGAACAGTTTACACTCATCCACATCTGTGAGAGGAGAGAAAGGCCTGGATTATAGGTACAGGTCAAACATTAATACAAATCATGTGTGTCAAAATCAGCCATTATTGACAGCAACTCTGGAGAAATGAGAGTTTAAGTGCCTCGCTCAAGATTTTTCAATTAGTCGGCTCAGGGACTTGAACTAGTAACCTTTCGGGTTACCGGCCCGCTAGGCTACCTGCCGTGTGTGTATGTGAGACCGTCGTTACCTTTGTAGCTAAATGCTCCTGACCCGGTAACATATCCTCGTCCGCTGGGGCACAACGCCTGGTGCTCAGCTGAACAGCACCCACAGGAAACAACAACAAGACATATCAGAGAGGAACACTTCACAACATCAGGAATAGCTTTTTCTGAGTGGGTTGTCAGGTGGATGTGACTCCAGGAGTCTACCATAGACATACATATTGACTTTAGTCTTATACATAGAATGGAAACCATGTGTTTGATGTATTTGATACCATTCCACTAATTCCGCTCCAGCCATTACCACGAGCCCGTCCTCCCCAATTACGGTGCCACCAACCTCCTGTGGTTGTCATACCATAGACATACTGTTGACATCAGGGTTGATCACTGGTTGATCACCCTACCTGTGCCTAGCGGAGGACAGGGGTCATACTGGCAGCCCATGCCCCAGCCCTGGCCCACGGTGCAGCAGCACTCCTGCTGGGTGGTGTTGCGGGCCAGGACGCTGCACGAGCTCTGCTCCCCGGTGCTGTAGTAACACTCCCTGAACTCGCCAGGCCGGGCAAGGGGCAGCTGGGACGCATCGGGCCGGCGCTGGGGACCGAGACCGGTGGTGGAGGAAGACGAAGAAGAGGAGGAGCCGCCAGGGTACGCCGGACGACCTGTGAGACACGTGGATGTGATGTTTGAGGTGTGTATGGTTATGGCTGCGCTGCTGACCACCAAGACAGTACAGCGTTCCCTCATGAACAACAGGGGGCAGCAACGCCAAGGTGTTTGAATGGGCACTTGTTGCACAAACTGATGTTAAATGCCAATAAAACTGTGAGGGAGTAGAAATGTATATTTTTGTACGGTAAAAAACAAGCTTATCTAGATAATCCTCGAAAAGCACAATAGTGTTGGACAGCGTATAGTACCTGGTCGGGGAGTGCTGAGGCACTGTCCTGAGCGCGTATCAAACTCTTCCCCCTCTCCTGGACACTCACACATGAAGGAGCCATCCACATTCTCACAGCGCGCCGCGCCACACACGCCCTGCATAGTCTCACACTCGTTTTCATCTAGAAAGAGATAGAGGGAAAGAGAGAGATGGAGAGAAAGGAGCGAGAGAGAGAGAGAGAGAGAGAGAGAGAGAAATATAGGGTGAAAAGGTATAACCATGTAGGCTAAATCAAGCTAAGACAATGACAGATGATAGGACAGCAGAATGGCAATGTTTGTACACTTATCAGAGACTCGTGCATCTGTGTTGAGACGTACCCACACATCCCTTCCCATCGCTGGTGGCTGTGTAGCCCTGGTCACACATGCACTGGTATGTTCCAATTAGGTTCTGGCAGAACGCATGCTCCCCGCATACGGTCTCATTGGCACACTCATTGATATCTGTGAGCGAGAAGAAGAAACAGAAGTGGAGAGAGAGATGACATCCCTCCTATGTGAATCAGAAATATGGTCTCTAGCATGGTCATTGTCTTCATTACAGTTAGGACAAACTTGACTCAATTATTTAAAGGTATAAAGCAACAGTTGGGTGAAAACAACACAGTGAGATACATCCCTAGATCTTTTTCATAATGTGTGTGTGTGTCGGTCTGTGTGTGTGTGTGCAAGGAAAGGCGAACGGCAGTCTTGTGACCGAGCATCTGCGCGGCGAAAGCCTCCAACCCGGACACATCAATCAAACACAGCTGCCATGACGACCAACCCCTTACGGCCCGCCCTCAGCCTGGATCCCACATCTGTGTCCAACCTGCCAACCATTCCTACACAAACTATCATGGCTAAACTGTATGACAGTATAGCGAGGACGGCATTCAATCTCTATTGACTGAGTTCCTCTGGTCCTCTCAGTAGCATAATAAATCAAGTGGATTCATAAATAAGAGAATAATCAAACAAATACATTCTTATATGTGGACCAGACTTAGAGAAGGATGAAGTCGATGAGGATGATGAAGAGATGGAACTGACCGACACACTCTCCGGTGCGGGTGACCCGGTAGCCCGGCTCACAGGAGGTGATACAGCGGTAGGAGCCAACGGTGTTCTCACAACGCTGTGACCGACACACTGCTCCCTCTGAGCACTCATCTACATCTGGGGGAGAGAGAGAGTGGGGATTACACACACCGCACACACACACACACACACACACACACACTTCAGCATCCCCATGGGCTCGAAAGCTGTGTGTGTTACATAAAGGGACACGTAGTTGAGGTGTTGAGTTACCCAGACAGGCTGTCTTCTCTGGGTTGGTGGTGAATCCCACTTGGCACTGGCACTGGTAGGAGCCCTCTGTGTTGACACAGCGGCCATCCTGGCACGCCCCCGGGCCTGACCTGGCACACTCATCCACATCTGGACCCGCAATGACAACACGCCATTACATCACCACAGACAACTCCGCTGTGCCTACCTCCAGGCTAAGCAATCCTTTATCATGACGTTGTGCCCATGTCGTTTCATTTGATGTCATTCACTGTGTGAGAGGCTATGAGCAATATCATCTGTGTAAAGTAGCCGATAACTGATTATAATTACGAGTGATTACCAGTATAGCCCTGCCAAGAGTTCAAAGTGAAGTGAATGGGCAGTTTAAATTGCAGAGTAAACAACCCACGTCGTGTCTATGTCATGAGTAGAGACGTCTCCATTCTGCAGGTTTAAGAGTCGCCTGCAGCAATGCCAGTGGTGTGTACGAGATGGCGTAGAGGCCTCACCCAGGCAGGAGCCGCCGTCGCTGCTGGTGGTGTATCCCTGGGAGCACACACAGCGGTAGGAGCCCTCTGTGTTCACACACTCTCCCCTGGGGAAGCAGTACTCCCCCTCTAGACACTCGTTGACGTCTGTGAAGAGGCAAGACAAACAGCGTGACACAGAAAAGAGGCAGCGACCCGCAGCGTGGTATGTACACATCATCACAGCACGTCACCGACATCCCCGTCGCCGGTACCGACCTCTACACTGGCGCCCGAGGCCAGCGGTTCTGTAGCCTGGCTGACAGTCACAACGGTAGGAGCCGTCCGTGTTCACGCACAGCCTCGCTGCACCACAGGTGTCAGGGCTCTGGCATTCATCCACATCTGAGGATGGGAGAGAGGGGGGGGGGGGGGGGGGTGCTCATTGGTACTGACACGCACACACACCACTGCTTCATGTATAGGTCTTTCTGTCCCCCCTAAAAAGGGGTTAAACAGCATTCAAGTGGTTTCTCTTAAATCAACACAGAACCAATTGATTCTGTCCCTTATGGATATAACCTTTTGACAGTGAGACCTCGCCAGCGAGACATGCATCCATTCCTAAGTGTTACATCCATACCTAATGTGTTTCTGATTTACACGCTATCCCCTTTGAAGTCTAAACATCTGTTGCAGACTCTACTGGTTCACGTCGGCCCAGTCCAACAGCCAGACGTCTATTGAATACCTCTGAGTGATTCTCATATCACAGCAGAAACGGTACATTCATATGCATTTTTAATGTGGTCCCGTTTTTTTATTTTAGGTAGAGGCAATGCACCCTGGTGGGATGGAGCACGGTGTCCTGAAATGATACTAGGGCTGATGATCTGTGTGTCCCACGGGACAAACAAACTGCTTGGAAGTGAGTAAGAGGAGTTACCGAAGCCAGCAAGGGTGAAGTGAGGAGAGAAGAGGAGAGGAATGCAGAGGAGAGTGCTGACTGCAGTGTGGAACTGGGCCTAGAGGGCCAATGGGTGGCCAACCCCCTTTGCTCACTCATCACCTACTGTCGGATGATGAAAAATTGCCCGGTCACATTTGCTCTGTGCAGTTTATATAAACAGCTGTTGAAACAGCTCGATTCTGCAGCAAACTTTACCATGGTGACTGTCTTAGTCAAGCTGCGTCACCAATAACGCCAACAGTGTTAGTGACGTGATTGTCTGATTCCATGAAGCAGTATGAATGGAACGCAATCTCAAGTGGAAGGCGTGTGTGTCGTGTTTCCTTATTAGGCAGAAGTCTGCCGCCGTTTACAAATCACCTCCCCCCCTTGGCTGTAAAAGAGCCACGGCCTTCCCTCCCAGAAACAAATGCAGCAGGCAAGTGTGAGAGCAGCAAAACACTGTGAAAAAAACACGTCGACTACATGGACAGAATGCCTCGATTTGACTTGACATACTGCCTAACAGGCAGCTAGTCTTACCTGCGCATAACCCATCTCGCATGCCGTGGCCCGCTTTGCAGGCGATACACTTGTAGGAGCCTTCAGAATTCACACACCGTTGCCCAGGACACTGTGAGGGGTCTTCACATTCATCCAGGTCTAAAATGAAGCAGGTGGAGGTCACACATCTAGCAGAGTGATATGGAGCACGAGTCATCATGTAAAAGTCAGACACATGCAGCCTCACCAATACAGATGCTGCCCTGCGGTTTGAACCCGGTGCGACAAACACACCGGTAGCTACCCGGAGTGTTTTCACAGCGACCGTTGGCACATAGGTTGGAGGTCTGGCGACACTCATCGATATCTGCGTGAAGGTATTAACATCAGTATTGATACAATTATCAATATGGAATACACATGTGTGTGTTTGTCTCTGTGTTTCTCTGTGTGTGTCTGTGTGGTTGAGAAGGTTGTTCACCTGTACACTGTCCGTTTCCAGCCTCAAAGCCTGGGCTACAGGCCACACATATGAAGGAGCCCTCAGAGTTGATACACTCCCGACCAGGACACTGCAGAGCGTTCTCACACTCATCGACATCTGGAGAAGCCGACAGATGTTATTCTTTACAATCCCTTGATGAAGTCGACAGAACAGAGGCCGTATCTAGTAGCGTTTCACTCGATTACGTGCTGAAGGAAGTCACACATTTGACTGCTCTTTATAGGCCGAAGTAATGTGCATGTTCAACGTGCAGTCTCACCTCCGCAGGTGTTGCCCTGTAGCCTGAAGCCAGAACGGCACGCACACTTGTAGCTTCCAGCCGTATTCTCACAACGGCCGTTAGCACAGGGAGTGGGGCTGTGGAGGCACTCATCAACATCTGCAACAACAACAATAACAAAAAAAGAACAAAATAAAAATGTTTTAAAGACCTACGCTTACGGCTTATTGTGTAAGTGATCGGATCTACATGATTGAGTGTTGACAAAGGCCATGTTGTGTCCTACCTGTGCAGTGTCTGTCGACCAGCCCAAAGCCTGGCTTGCAGGACACACACTTGTATGAGCCCAGGGAGTTGACACACTCCTGGCCAGGGCACTGGGATGGGTCTGCACATTCATCCACGTCTGTACAGGTATCGCCGTGTAGTCTGTAGCCAGTGAGACACGCACAGCTGTAGCTACCCTGGGTGTTCTCGCAGTGACCGGTGGTGCATGGGCTGGGGGTCTGACGACACTCATCTATATCTGTAGGAATGGAGAGGAGATTGCTGAAAAAGGTAGTTGCCAATTTCAAATACACTCTAAATGGATGTACTAATGGATGAAAAAAAAAAAAAAATCACAGGCGCACAGGTGTACCTCAGAACACAGAGGCAATGGGATTTTACCTGAGCAATGTCCATTGATCATGCTGAAGCCTGGCTTGCAGGACACACAGTTGTAAGAACCCTGAGAGTTGACACAGGCCTGACCAGGACACCTCAAAGGGTCCTCACACTCATCCACATCTGAAACAGATAAGAGCCAGAACATTAATAGACGGGCAGATTTTTATTTTCCGAAGATCGAAAGTTCCTTTCGCTGACAGGTTCAAAAAGAGGGAATGTAGGTAAATACACTGGGTGGAGTCGTCGCTGGTACCTGTGCAGGTCTTGCCTTGTAGTTTGTATCCTGTGTGGCAAACACACCTGTAGCTCCCAGGAGTGTTCTCACAACGACCATTGGTGCAAAGGCTGGGGGTCTGATGGCACTCGTCAACATCTACAACAGGGGGCCAGACCGTTAGTGAAAGGTTATTATTTGGTTTTGTGTATGACTGCTTCAGGACAAGGGGTGTTACCTGAGCATTGTTCGTTGAGCAGGCCAAAGCCTGGCGGGCAAGACACACACTTGTATGATCCTGGAGAGTTGGCACAGGCCTGAACAGGACACCTCAAGGGGTCCTCACACTCATCCACATCTAGGGAAAGGGGGAATGATAGACTGGAAGTTTAATATGTCCAACTGACAAATAGTATAATTTCACAAACATCACACAATCGTTGGTGAGTGAAGATGGCAACATATACAGGACAGTACCTTCAGTAGTGAAATAATGTTGAATAGATGCAGAGATAGCTTCTTTACCTTTACATGCGTTTCCCTCTAGCGTGTACCCAGTGCGGCAGACACATTTGAAGCTACCAGGGATATTCTCACAGCGACCGTTGTTACAGGGGTTCGGAACCTGACGACACTCGTCAATATCTGTGCCACCAAAAAAAAGTTTGTCCTTTACTCAAAGACTTGACAGTTAACAGTTGTCTATTTTCTTCTAGAAGGACTACTGTACAGCTATCACAATCGACATAACATTCCTTATAACAATCCCAATCATGAACATAATACTTATTGACTGCTGATGTTGAGGACGTGTCCCCTCTTACCTTGACACTTCGTCTGTTGGAAGTTGGCTCTGAAGCCCGCAGAACACACACACCTGTAGCCGCCTGGCTACACGAGGGACTCTCAGAGAACACTGACCAGAGTACCAGACCCCATTTCCTAACCCTTGACCTCCAAGTCAGGGGGATGCCAGAAGGTCTCTCTCTATACCCAACAATACAGAGTAGCTGTTGTCTGAATAAACGTCCAGTGCACAGCTGCCGTGGCCAGCGACTGTGTGTGTGTGTGTGTGTGTGTGAGTGGTGTGTACAGTGGGGCGGGGCTGTACCTATACAGCTGGTGCCCCGGGGTCCCGGCTGGTATCCAGAGGGGCAGCTGCACCTGTAGCCCCCTTCTGTGTTCTGGCAGTGGCCGCTGCCGCAGGGCGGAGGAGACGCCCTGCACTCGTCTATGTCTGAAAGGAAGGGGGAGTGAGTGGGGTTAAAGAGGTCAAGAGGAGCCTGACCAACCCTACAGGTTGTAACCCAGCGGGGATTGCAGTGAGATGCTTGTGGTACCGTAACCAGCCTGAAACGGACTCATCCATAATGACTAGCACATGTTCAATGACCGCACACTATAAATACAGCTGAGGCCCAGTGCAGCATCAGGAATAGCCAACATTGGGATGTGTATGTGTGTTTGATGCTTCCCAATAGTAGATAAATAGTTCAACGAGCAACAGTGCCCTAAACAAAACGACATTCACCTTGACACCGAATCTGCTGAGCGTTGAGTTGGTGTCCCTCGTTACAGATGCAGGTATGTCTCCCTCCGGGCTGGTTCACACAACGGCCCTGTCCACACACCTGGGGCATGGTCTCACACACACCCCGCACTGGATGCCCAATCAGATGCACGTAGACACACACACACACACACAGTTAGCTTGTCTGTCATCGTTTCAAAAACGACTCCAAAGTGTGATCTTAGTTGTCATCTCATCCGCCTGAGGTTGTGAGAGGGAAGAGGGGATGACACAGCCACGGCAAATGGTGTGAGGAGCTTCTGATTTCATCTGGCTGCCTGATCTCTGTTTACATTGGAGAGCTGAACAACGAAGCTCTGACAAACACTCATCCCATTCCACACTCTTTGGAAAAAAAGGGTTCTTCGGCTGTCCCCATATGAGAACCCTTTTTGGTTCAAGGTAGAACTCTTTTGGGTTCCATGTAGAACCCTCTATGGAAAGGGTTCTACATGGAACTCAAAAGGGTTTTACCCAGAACCAAAAAAAGGTCCTTTAAAAAGTTATCTTATGGGGACAACCCTTTAAAGTTCGAAATGGCACTTATTTCTTTCTAAGAGCGCAGCTCACATATTTCTCAGGGACCATTATGAGGATTTATAGTCTCAGAAATCAGTTGTTATGGGGCAGATTCAAGGCTGGCACCTCTCTCACAAGAAAATAGTTAGCAGCTCTTTGACGGCCCCTTCCTTGAGATTCAAACCTGCCAACATGTGATAAACTAACAGTCCGGTGGTGAGCAGTTGGCTAACATTAGGCAAACATTTTGCGGCACAAACAGAGCATTGTACCCATCAGTTTACTGCTTATCTCTTGAGCCAGAGTTCCTGTGTGAGGGTACTCCCTCTTTGAATCTCTCTTTGTATTGCAAAGAAGTGCATTAAAGAACGTAAAACGCTTTTTATCGACTGAGGTTTTGAAGTTGAGGTGTGTGTGTGTGTCAAATCAAATCCAAATTAAATTTGTATTGGTCACATACAATTGGTTAGCAGATGATACTGCGAGCATAGCGAAATGCTTGTGCTTCTAGTTCCGACAGGGCAGCAATATCTAACATGTACACACAAATCTAAGTAAAGGAATAAGAATATTTACATATAAATATATGGATGAGCAATGACAGAGCAGCATAGGCAAGATGCAATAGATGGTATAAAATACAGTATATACATATGAGATAAGTAATGCAAGATATGTAAACATTATTAAAGTGGCATTAAAGTGACCAGTGATCCATTTATTAAAGTGGCCAATGATTTCAAGTCTGTATGTAGGCAGCAGCTTCTCTGTGCTAGTGATGGCTGTTTAACAGTCTGCTGGCCTTGAGACAGAAGCTGTTTTTCAGTCTCTCCGTTCCAGCTTTGATGCACCTGTACTGACCTCGCCTTCTGGATGGTAGTGGGGTGAACAGGCCGTGGCTCAAGTGGTTTTTGTCCTTGATGATCTTTTTGGCCTTCCTGTGACATTGGGTGCTGTAGGTGTACTGGAGGGCAGGTAGTTTGCCCCCAGTGATGCGTTTTGTGTAGACCGTACCACCCTCTGGAGAGTCTTGCGGTTGTGGGCGGTGCAGTTGCCGTACCAGACAGCGATGCAACCCGACAGGATGCTCTCAATTGTGCATCTGTAAAAGTTAGTGAGGCTTTTAGGTGACAAACCAAATTTCTTCAACGTCCTGAGGTTGAAGAGTGCTGTTGCGCCACACTTCTTCACCACACTGTCTGTGTGGGTGGACCATTTCAGTTTGTTCGTAATATGTACGCTGAGGAACTTAAAACTTTCCACCTTCTCCAAAGCTGTCCCATTGATGTGGATAGGGGGGTGTTCCCTCTGCTGTCTCCTGAAATCCACAATCATCTCCTTTGTTTTGTTGACGTTGAAGTGGAGGTGTGTGTGAGCATGCGTGTGTGGGACAGCGTCGGCTAAGTACTCTAGTGGAGCCAGAAAAGGCCAGAGCCAGAAACACATCTGATGTCTTTGAAGGTGGATAAAACCGGCAGTAAAAATCGACGCTACCAGAGAATTCAACTCCATCTACCCATGATTCTTAAGCACTCATTATTCTGTTCCATTCTAAATGTGAACTCATGCTTTCAAGTGCTGTCACATAAAATGAGAGCAGAACAGACACAGGAAGACCAGTTGTCGACTTCAATGGAGAACTTTGAGCTTTTCTCACTCCACAGTACAGACTCCAAACTATATGCTTCTTTGTTCTTGAGTCAGGTGTGGAGTACCATAGTTAAGAGTTCTAACAGGGAATGACATGGAGTTGGCAGTGTGAGAGGCCAGAAAGTTGAACCAGCGTTTATCTGCAGTTGACCTAATCTTAAAGCCATTACTGTATCAAGAAAAAACACTTTGTGGCTGTGGTGTTGTGGTGTACGATTTACGGTACCTGGCCTGGGGATGGGTGGGCGGGGCGTGACCAGAGGTGGGAGGGGCTGGGCAGGTCTCACTGGAGATACTGGCCGTCGGTCAACTGGAGGCCATTGGGTCTGAGTGAGGGGCCGAGCTGGAGAAACCAAAACCGGACCTAAACATTTACTGAGAATGTCTAGACACATTAGAGCTTCCGCTTGTTGAGAAGAGGCAGCTTGATAAGAATGGTTTTTCTCACAGCCTTCTGGACACAAACATCAAACTTTAAACGTTCTAATTCTGTCTCAATAGTTGATGTTGCTACAGTGCCTTGCGAAAGTATTCGGCCCCCTTGAACTTTGCGACCTTTTGCCACATTTCAGGCTTCAAACATAAAGATATAAAACTGTATTTTTTTGTGAAGAATCAACAACAAGTGGGACACAATCATGAAGTGGAACGACATTTATTGGATATTTCAAACTTTTTTAACAAATCAAAAACTGAAAAATTGGGCGTGCAAAATTATTCAGCCCCCTTAAGTTAATACTTTGTAGCGCCACCTTTTGCTGCGATTACAGCTGTAAGTCGCTTGGGGTATGTCTCTATCAGTTTTGCACATCGAGAGACTGAATTTTTTTGCCATTCCTCCCTGCAAAACAGCTCGAGCTCAGTGAGGTTGGATGGAGAGCATTTGTGAACAGCAGTTTTCAGTTCTTTCCACAGATTCTCGATTGGATTCAGGTCTGGACTTTGACTTGGCCATTCTAACACCTGGATGTTTATTTTTGAACCATTCCATTGTAGATTTTGCTTTATGTTTTGGATCATTGTCTTGTTGGAAGACAAATCTCCGTCCCAGTCTCAGGTCTTTTGCAGACTCCATCAGGTTTTCTTCCAGAATGGTCCTGTATTTGGCTCCATCCATCTTCCCATCAATTTTAACCATCTTCCCTGTCCCTGCTGAAGAAAAGCAGGCCCAAACCATGATGCTGCCACCACCATGTTTGACAGTGGGGATGGTGTGAGCTGTGTTGCTTTTACGCCAAACATTACGTTTTGCATTGTTGCCAAAAAGTTCAATTTTGGTTTCATCTGACCAGAGCACCTTCTTCCACATGTTTGGTGTGTCTCCCAGGTGGCTTGTGGCAAACTTTAAACGACACTTTTTATGGATATCTTTAAGAAATGGCTTTCTTCTTGCCACTCTTCCATGAAGGCCAGATTTGTGCAATATACTCTGTTGTCCTATGGACAGAGTCTCCCACCTCAGCTGTAGATCTCTGCAGTTCATCCAGAGTGATCATGGGCCTCTTGGCTGCATCTCTGATCAGTCTTCTCCTTGTATGAGCTGAAAGTTTAGAGGGACGGCCAGGTCTTGGTAGATTTGCAGTGGTCTGATACTCCTTCCATTTCAATATTATCGCTTGCACAGTGCTCCTTGGGATGTTTAAAGCTTGGGAAATCTTTTTGTATCCAAATCCGGCTTTAAACTTCTTCACAACAGTATCTCGGACCTGCCTGGTGTGTTCCTTGTTCTTCATGATGCTCTCTGCACTTTTAACGGACCTCTGAGACTATCACAGTGCAGGTGCATTTATACGGAGACTTGATTACACACAGGTGGATTGTATTTATCATCATTAGTAATTTAGGTCAACATTGGATCATTCAGAGATCCTCACTGAACTTCTGGAGAGAGTTTGCTGCACTGAAAGTAAAGGGGCTGAATAATTTTGCCCAATTTTTCAGTTTTTGATTTGTTAAAAAAGTTTGAAATATCCAATAAATGTCGTTCCACTTCATGACTGTGTCCCACTTGTTGTTGATTCTTCACAAAAAAATACAGTTTTATATCTTTATGTTTGAAGCCTGAAATGTGGCAAATGGTCGCAAAGTTCAAGGGGGCCGAATACTTTCGCAAGGCACTGTACGTGGAAATGACAAGAGTATATGAAGGGTTTGATTCCAAAACGCAATTTTTTTCTATGTGTATGAATTATGGCAGTTCTCATACTTTAAAAACATTGACTTTAGATGTGCTTTAGAATGTTTGGTTTGGTTGCAAAATGCAAAATATCCGTATCGTTTCATACCAAAATGTGCTATATCCAGAGACGTGTTTAGAGAGTTAGATCCAGCGACGAGGAAACAATAATAGACTACAGGCTGCAAACATACGGAGGCCGCAAACAGCGCGCCTTGCAAATGAATTGCAACAGACTTTCACTGTCCTTATGGTTCCTTAAATCTTTCCCTAACGTGTATATAATCAAACTCGAAAGTCTTTCCTTGATTTATCCGAATGAAAAAACCTGTAAAACCACCATACAATTGTTCCAAAAGTTGCTTAACATGTCCAAAAAGAATACTCACATAGTATACACGACACTGTTCACCCTCTGAATACAAATGGACTATGATATTTGCACAATTTAGTTTAAACAAATAGATAATTTGTATATTTATTTATTTACGTATCAATACTTTATACATGCAACTGTTTAAAACCCAATCTGGACACTTTGTCTATTGACGTTCTGTTGGTTGGGGCGGATATATAGCGCTTTGCCACAAAGCATGATCATTTGTCTCTCAAAAATAAAATTACCTTACAATGTATTTATATATACTCTTTCATAAGATGTGGTTTTAATTAATGGCATTTTACAAACATTTCTGAATATTGATATATTGCGTTCTGGAATGAAACTCTTCATAATCACTGTACATTGAGGAATCTCCTTGAGGTTGCTAGGGGCTACTGTCTACTCACCGGTCACCACCCGGGTGGGTCCTGCTGTAACAGAGCTGGCTGGAATGTGTGGTCTGCTCTGGGAGGACAGGGAGCTTTCACTGCTCCACTGCTCCACTGATGGCTGCTGGGGTCTGGTCTGAAGCGTGAGAGCGCCACCACCTGGCTGTTGGGGTCTGGTCGGAGTGGTGAGCAGAGTAGTGATACCTGGTTGTTGGTGACTAGTTTGGGGAGTCTGTGCACCACTACTGGCTGGTTGTTGTGGCCTGGTCTGTCCCGTGCTCTGGGATATGACAGGGGGACCTCCAGTCCCGTGCTGCTCCAGCAACCTCTGGTTGAACTGGATGACAGAGGCAGAGTAGTGGTAGCCAGGCCCTGCTGGGCAGATCTCCTTGAAAGCAACTTTCAGGAGCAAACAGAGAACGCCACAAGCAGGATTGAATTAGTTAGTATGTTTCATACCCACACATATACATATACACACACACATATTTTACATAGCAAAAAAATAAACTTCCCTTTTCAGGACCCTGTCTTTCAAAGACAATTGGTAAAAATCCAAATAACTTCACAGATTTTCATTGTAAAGGGTTTAAACACTGTTTCCCATGCTTTTTCAATTAACCATAAACAATTAATGAACATGCACCTGTGGAACGGTCACTAAGACACTAACAGCTTACAGACAGTCGGCAATTAAGGTCACAGTTATGAAAACTTAGGACACTAAAGAGGCCTTTCTACTGACTCTGAAAAACACCAAATGAAAGATGCCCAGGGTCCCTGCTCATCTGTGTGAACGTGCCTTAGGCATGCTGCAAGGAGGCATGAGGACTGCAGATGTGTCCAGGGCAATAAATTGCAATGTCCATACTGTGAGACGCCAAATACAGTGCTACAGGGAGACAGGACGGACAGCTGATCGTCCTCGCAGTGGCAGACCACGTGTAACAACATCTGCACAGGATCAGTACATCCAAACATCACACCTGCGAGACAGGTGCAGGATGGCAACAACAACGGCTCGAGTTACACCAGAAACGCACAATCCCTCCATCAGTGCTCAGACTGTCCCCAATAGGCTGAGAGAGGCTGGACTGAGGGCTTGTAGGCCTGTTGTAAGACAGGTCCTCACCAGACATCACCAGCAACAACATCGCCTATGGGCACAAACCTACCGTTGCTGGACCAGACAAGACTGGCAAAAAGTGCTCTTCACTGACGAGTTGCGGTTTTCTCTCACCAGGGGTGATGGTCAGATTCGCGTTTATCGTCGAAGGAATGAGCATTACACTGAGGCCTGTACTCTGGAGCGGGATCGATTTGGGGGTGGAGGGTCCGTCATGGTCTGGGGCGGTGTGTCACAGCATCATCGGACTGAGCTTGTTGTCATTGTAGGCAATCTCAACGCTGTGCGTTACAGGAAAGACATCCTCCTCCCTCATGTGGTACCCTTCTTGCAGGCTCATCCTGACATGACCCTCCAGCATGACAATGCCACCAGCCATACTGCTCCTTCTGTGTGTGATTTCCTGCAAGACAGGAATGTCAGTGCTCTGCCATGGCCAGCGAAGAGCCCGGATCTCAATCCCATTTAGCACGTCTGGGACCTGCTGGATCGGAGGGTGAGGGCTAGGGCCATTCCCCCCCAGAAATGTCCGGGAACTTGCAGGTACCTTGGTGGAAGAGTGGGGTAACATCTCACAGCAAGAACTGGCAAATCTGGTGCAGTCCATGAGGAGGAGATGCACTGCAGTTCTTTATGCACCTGGTGGCCACACCAGATACTGACTGGTACTTTTGATTTTGACCCATATACACGACCGTTCAAAAGTTTGGGGTCACTTAAACATTTCCTTGTTTTTGAAAGAAAAGCAAATTTTTTTGTCCATTAAAATTACATCAAATTGATCAGAAATACAGTGTAGACATTGTTAATATTGTAAATGACTATTGTAGCTGGAAATGGCAGATTTTTTATGGAATATCTACATAGGCGTACAGAGGCCCATTATCAGCAACCATCACTCTTGTGTTCCAATGGCACGTTGTGTTAGCTAATCCAAGTTTATCATTTTAAAAGGCTAATTGATCATTAGAAAACCCTTTTGCAATTATGTTAGCACAGCTGAAAACTGTTCTATTTAAAGAAGCAATAAAACTGGCCTTCTTTTACACTCGTTGAGCATCTGGAGCATCAGCATTTGTGGGTTCGATTACAGGCTCAAAATGGCCAGAAACAAAGAACTTTCTTCTGAAACTCGTCAGTCTTGTCTTGTTCTGAGAAATGAAGGCTATTCCATGCGAGGAATTGCAAAGAAACTGAAGATCTCGTACAACGCTGTGTACGACTCCCTTCACAGAACAGCACTAACTGTCTCTAACCAGAATAGAAAGAGGAGTGGTAGGACCCAGTGCACAACTGAGCGAGAGGAGAAGTACATTAGTATCTAGTTTGAGAAACAGACGCCTCACAAGTCCTCAACTGGAAGCTTCATTAAATAGTACCCGTAAAACACCAGTCTCAACGTCAACAGTGAAGAGGAGACTCCGGGATGCTGGCCTTCAAGGCAGAGTTGCAAAGAAAAGCCACATCTCAGACTGGCCAATAAAAATAAAATATTAAGATGGGCAAAAAAACACAGGCACTGGACAGAGAAAACCAGTCAGTATCTGGTGTGACCACCATTTGCCTCATACAGCGTGACACATCTCCTTCGCATAGACCTGTGGCCTGCGGAATGTTGTCCCACTCCTCTTCAATGGCTGTGTGAAATTGCTGTATATTGGAACACGCTGTCGTACACAACAATCCAGAGCATACCAATCATGCTCAATGGGTGACATGTCTGGTGAGTATGCAGGTCATGGAAGAACTGGGACATTTTCAGCTTCCAGCAACATGGGGCCGTGTATTATCATGCTGAAACATGAGGGGATGACAGCAGATGAATGGCACGACAATGGGCCTCAGGATCTCGTCACGGTATCTCTGTGTATTTAAATTGCCATCGATAAAATGCAATTGTGTTTGTCATCCGTAGCTTATGCCTGCCCATACCATAACCCCACCGCCACCATGGGGCGTTGACATCAGCAAACCGCTCGCCCACATGACACCATACACGTCGCCCACCATACACGTGGTCTGCAGTTGTGAGGCCTGTTGGACGTACTGACAAATTCCCTCGATCAACGTTGGAGGCGGCTTATGGTAAAGAAATGAACATTAAATTATCTGGCAACACCTCTGGTGCACATTCCTGCAGTCAGCATGTCAATTACACATCCCCTCAAAACTTGAGACATCTGTTGCATTGTGTTGTGTGAACTGCACATTTTAGAGAGGTCTATTTATAGCCCCCAAACACAAGGTGCACCTGTGTAATGATCATGCTATTTAATCAGCTTCTTGATATATCACACTGATAGGTGAGAATTGTCTGTTATTTGAATGATTAGAATATTCCGCCCTGAAACATATAATTGTATGGAATTGATTAGAATGTATGAAATCATAATCAATAAATGTGTAGTCCTAGTCAGAATTAGGGTAAGACAATATGTCTTTATGGTATTTTAAACACAGACTGTCTGAGCTTGGTGCCGTCCTGACTAGAGATTTGGGAGAGAACAGGGAGTACGTCTCAAGGACAAAGTCACTATCTCTGTCGGCTGGGAAGTGAGACAGACAGTGTGTGCGTAGCAGGACATGTGTGTGCGTATGTTTGTGTGTACGTATGTTTGTGTGTATGTGTGTGCGTATGTTTATGTGTATGTGTATATGTGTGTGCGTATGTTTGTGTGTACGTGTGTACGTATGTTTGTGACTATGTGTGTGCGTATGTTTGTGTGTATGTGTGTGCGTATGTTTGTGTGTATGTGTGGGCGTGAGAAGCCAGTATAAAATTAATTGATTTGTATTCTTGACTTCAGAACGTTCCCGTGAATAAACATTTCACTGTGGTAGACTGGGCCTCTGTCTGTTTTCATTCGACCAGGATCTTACAAATTCTGGTTTGCAGACTGAGAGTAATATAATTAAGTTGAGTGATGTACCTGGAGAACACAATTCTCCTATCACACACCTGTCAGGTAGATGGCTTATCTTGGCAAAGGAGAAATGCTCACTAACAGGTATGTAAACACATTTGTGCACAACATTTGAGAGAAATAAGCTTTTTGTGAGTATGGACATTTTCTGGCATGGGACGAACACTTTACATGATGCGTTTGTATTTTTTGATCAATGTACATACTGTGACATAAGGCAGATGTTAACACTGGTCGTTAGCTGCATTCTGATTTTCCAATGCCGGTCCAGTATGATCTGGAGGTTTGAATCAGAATAGGGATGCTCACCTGATCCAAAGTAGGGACACCTCTCACAGTTCTCTCCCCAGGCCTTGCCCACGCGGCTGCAGCAGCAGATCTGCTTGGTGATGTTCCTAAGGATAGGCACGGAGCAGCTACCACGGCCAGAGCCAGAGTTCAGGATACGATAGCACTGGTCCTTATCCTCCGAGATCACCCTATGGGCTGCAAGGAGGAAGACAGGGTGAGGACATGCCAATGGGAGAATGGTAGAGAGAAGATAGCGTTTATTATAGCCATACAGAAACAGCTTCATTTCCAAAAAGGCCTCAAGCAAAAGAATACACAAAACCCAACATGCAGGCTCAACACATGCTGATTGTTGATTGGCAATTTATCTTGAAATATAACGATGGTGTACTCTTTGTCTATGCTTTTTGTGTCACAATTCTCTGGTACTTGATCTTAGCTTAGAAAGCAGTAGGCATTCTGTTGCTTTAGTCGGGTTAAGAAACACAGAACTATTCAACTGAAGACAGACAATGAGTTGCAGAAGTTACTGAAGTCAGAAAAAAATAAGAAACGTCGGAAATAAATCGCTGTTAAACCATCGATCCAGAGTGCAAGAAAACAGAAAAGCTCAAAGCATTCAAAGCATTCCCATGAACGGTTTGGCAACACATTATTTAAAAGATGACCGCTCAGAGTCAACGACGCACACAAAACAGACTGCTTCCAGCAGTTAGAGCCAGGAGTTGGGGCGGACTGGATAGAGGGAGCCCACAGACAAGCAGATCCAAACTGCGTCAGATCCAAAGGCAACACACAGGGGTCACAGGCCAACCAGCATTTCAGAAGCACTGACCATCGTAAAATGCTGGTTAGAATAAGCAGGCCAAGTGTCACAGAACTTCAGGCGCTGTAATGTCATGTTCATGATGTGCGTATAAATGTGTAATGTATGTTTTATGTATGACATAATACAGCACAGTTAATGTAAAGTATTACTGAATATTGTTCAATCTAAAAGCGTGTGGAATTTGAACTCCTTTTTGGGATCAGAGCATGAATAAAGATAATGGAAATGTTTATTGCATGAGGTAGTCTACTGTCCTACAGAGTGTTTCCACTATATTCATTTAGCTGCTAAATAGTTTCCGCCACTCCAAAAGATTGAAAATGATTTTCGGTAACGACAACATTTTCAGTGTAAACTTAAAAAGTATGTAGAAATGATAATATATATATATATATAGTACCAGTCAAAAGTTTTTTTTGTTTTGTTATTTTGACTATTTTCTACATCGTAGAATAATAGTGAAGACATCAAAACTATGAAATAACAAATATGGAATCATGTAGTAACCAAAAAAGTGTTAAACAAATCAAAATATATTTGAGATTTTGTAGATTCTTGCCTTGACAGCTTTGCACACTCTTGGCATTCTCTCAACCGGCTTCTCGAGGTAGTCACCTGGAATGCATTTCAATTAATAGGTGTGCCTTGTTAAAAGTTCCTTCTTAATGTGTTTGAGCCAATCAGTTGTGTTATGACAAGGAAGGGTTGGTATCCAGAAGATAGCCCTATCTGTTAAAAGACCAAGTCCATAATATGGCAAGAACAGCTCAAATAAGCAAAGAGAAATGACAGTCCATCATTACTTTAAGTCAGGAAGGTCAGTCAATCCAGAATATTTCAAGAACTTTAAAAAAGTTTCTTCAAGTGCAGTCGCAAAATCCATGAAGCGCTATGGTGAAACTGGCTCTCATGAGGACCGCCAGAGGAAAGGAAGACCCACAGTTTCCTCTGCTGCAGAGGATAAGTTCATTAGTTACCAGCCTCAGAAATTGCAGCCCAAATAAATGCTTCACAGAGTTCAAGTAACAGACACATCTCAACATCAACTATTCAGAGGAGATTGCGTGAGTCAGGCCTTCAAGGTCAAATTGCTGCAAAGAAACCACTACTAAAGGACACCAATTAGAAGAAGAAGAGACCTGCTTGGGCCAAGAAACACGAGCAATTAACATTAGACCAGTGAAAATCTGTCCTTTGATCTGATGAGTCCAAATTTGCGATTTTTGGTTCCAACCGTCTCGTCGTTGTGAGACGCAGAGTAGGTGAACGGATGATCTCTGAATGTGTGGTTCCCACCGTGAAGCATGAAGGAGGAGGTGTGGTGGTGCTTTGCTGGTGACACTGTCTGTGATTTATTTAGAATTCAGGGCACACTTAACCAGCATGGCTACCACAGCATTCTGCAGTGATACGCCATCCCATCTGCTTTGCACTTAGTGGGAGTATCATTTGTTTTCAACAGGACAATGACCCAACACACCTCCAGGCTGTGTAAGGGCTATTTGACCAAGAAGGAGAGGGATGAGTGCTACATCAGATGACCTGGCCTCCAGAATCACCCAACCTCAAACCAATTGAGATGGTTTGGGATGAGTTGGACCGCAGAGTAAATGAAAAACAGCCAACAAGTGCTCAGCATATGTGGGAACTCCTTCAAGACTGTTGGAAAAGCATTCCTCATGAAGCTGGTTGAGAGAACGCCAAGAGTGTGCAAAGCTGTCATCAAGGCAAAGGTGGTACTTTGAATATTCTAAAATATATTTATTAAACACTTTTCTGGTTACTACATGATTCCATATGTGTCATTTCATAGTTTTGATGTCTTCACTATTATTCTACAATGTAGAAAATAGTAAAAAATAAAGAATAACCCCTGAATGAGTAGGTGTGTCCAAACGTCTGACTGGTACTGTATATATTTTTTATAATATCATCTTTGAGAGCTAACAATCACCAAAATTAAAACTAGACGGCCGGGGAGGATCTAAAATTCCCCAAAAATGTGAAGACATGGTGCCCCCATTGATTTTGTTTTAATGCTTGAGTCACTCAGATAGTATAAAACACGACATAAGCCATGGCAAAATGTGTAGAATTGCAGGAAATTATCTTAAAAAACAGATTTTTCAGATGTCTCTTTACTCAACATGTTTTTGTATGTGAAGTTGTGTGTATAGTGTTTTGTACAGTTCACCTCCATAGCACCTCAGCCATGCGTTATTCCTGCTCATTCCAGACCCCGCGGCACAGCGAGCACAGTATTCCCTTCCTCTCCTTCAAGCGGAGCGCCCTGTAGGCTACTTACAGATACAGATCCCGTGAGAGGCGTCCAGTATGTATCCTTGCCTGCAGACACAACTGTAGCTCCCTCGAGTGTTCACACAGTTGCCGTTCTCACAGAAGCCTGGCTGCAAACACTCATTAACATCTAGGAAGGGAAACACCAGCGTCACATCCCTATTCCCTAACCCCATCCATCCATTCATAGAATCCACGGACAGGAAACTGTCATGTACCCTCTTCCTGAAGGCCGGGGAGATAATAGGGCTCCCCACTAATAATGAGAGCTGAACCTTGACTGACTGAGTGACAGACTGTGTACAGTACTTGCAGGGGAGGCCCTGGTCACAGAGGACATTCATATTCTGGGGATATTAACAGTGACTGACTTGAAACCCAATGAGGGTGGCTAGACATGACAAACATTTGTGCTTAGAGTTCATTCTCTGTGAAACAAATACATTTAGTCAACTAGGTTTAGCTGAGAACTTGGAAGAACTAGCCCCATAGTCATCATAGTCTTGGAAACACTAAAAAGTCTGGCGACATCCAACGGGAGTGTAAAAGAAAACCATAACATAAACATATCAGTGTTTATCCAACCCCGTCCTCATCAATATGGTAGCAGCTTACGACAACGAGGTGTGACTCTCAGGGAGTTAGGGAGATTGAGTGAGTGATGCAACGGGGCCTGGTGTTGTCATTATGTCTCATACAATCTGGCTCCATGCTTTTCCTGGAGAAATGCTTTTCCAGCAGTCAGGTTATACAACCGTCTGGCCTAACTTACACTGCATCTGTTGGGTAATAGCAGTGAACTGAACTGTTGGGTAATAGCAGTGAACTGAACTGTTGGGTAATTAGCAGTGAACTGAACTGTTGGGTAATAGCAGTGAACTGAACTGTTGGGTAATAGCAGTGAACTGAACTGTTGGGTAATAGCAGTGAACTGAACTGTTGGGTAATAGCAGTGAACTGAACTGTTGGGTAATAGCAGTGAACTGAACTGTTGGGTAATAGCAGTGAACTGAACTGTTGAGTAATAGCAGTGAACTGAAAGGTTGGGTGATAGCAGTGAACTGAACTGTTGGGTAATAGCAGTGAACTGAACTGTTGGGTAATAGCAGTGAACTGAACTGTTGGGTAATAGCAGTGAACTGAACTGTTGGGTAATAGCAGTGAACTGAACTGTTGGGTAATAGCAGTGAACTGAACTGTTGGGTAATAGCAGTGAACTGAACTGTTGGGTAATTAGCAGTGAACTGAACTGTTGGGTATTAGCAGTGAACTGAACTGTTGGGTAATTAGCAGTGAACTGAACTGTTGGGTAATAGCAGTGAACTGAACTGTTGGGTAATAGCAGTGAACTGAACTGTTGGGTAATAGCAGTGAACTGAACTGTTGGGTAATAGCAGTGAACTGAACTGTTGGGTAATAGCAGTGAACTGCACTGTTGGGTAATAGCAGTGAACTGAACTGTTGGGTAATAGGAGTGAATTGAATTCATCCCCAATTCACTGTAGACCTTCTTGCTACAAATAGACATTCAAAGGCAACGTTGCAAATATGGTTTGCATCATCACCGGTCAGCACCTAATCCATTGGAGTTACAACTGTATGTTAAATATCTCCATGTAGATGCAGGAATGAAAAAGTTCCTCCTGCCAAATAACAGTAAAAGGTATATCCATTGAGGCATTTTAGTGAGGCTCCTTTATGTTACCGAAATTAACTTACAGATCAATGTGGTTTTTCTCTCTCTATTTACTTCAGCTGCTAACTAATGTGCGTGTATAATCCCAGTAGCCCCAATCCTATTCTAAAGAATCACAGGTGATGTTTTTACAATATGCAATTCATGAACAGGTGGGTCAACTAGAACTACAGCACATGCATTTGATCATACGGATGAGTGGCAATGTGTCAAAGTGACCTGCCGTTGGGTATGTGCCCCTCTCAGATAAATAGCAGATTCACCATGAATGAGCGCAACCCCATTGGTATTTCCCATCTGAGTGCCATCCCATGTTTTTGAACGGGCCTGAATGATTCATAGCCAGCATGATAGCATTTGCTTGTTACCATCAGGGGAGATGAGTGCTCTGTTTTCTCCTATCCCTCTCATATCTTATCAGGCTCTACAGAGACGGATGAAGCGGCCCTTCCATAGCGGCAGATAATCAAGGCAGGGCTCGTGGTTTCAGAGTAGATCGCCTCAGACTATTCAGCGCTAGATCTCTGGGCCAAGTGACAAGACTGGGTTGAATGACGAGCTGCTTCAAAGAGCTTTGTGTGTGTGGGTGAGCTGAGTCTATATGGAATATGACAAGCGAAAGAGACAGCTGCTGACTCGATGAAGTGATATCGTACATTAATCCACTCAAAACATCACATGAAAATGAGAGGCGCCATATTACGAAGATGGACCATTGCAATGCTTCTCTTTTCCACACCTATTTGACCTGGTATTGGTTAAATACTGTCAAATAGAATGTTGTGACATTTCAACACACATCTCTTCCGGTTAGTTCTCCTGTTTCCAGAGACAAAGAGATTAAAAGTGCCGAGATAGGATGTAAGTACACTTAGAATAAAAAGTGCTATTTAGAACCTAAAAGGGTTCTTCGGCTGTCCCTATAGGAGAACCCTTTGAAGAACCCTATTTGGTTGCAGGTAGAACCCTTTTGGTTCCAGGTAGAACCCCTTCCACAGAGGGTTCAACATGGAACCCAAAATATTTCTACCTGGAACAAAAAAGGTATGGGAACACCCGAAGAACCCTTTTGGAACCCGTTTTTCTAAGATTGTAGACGACCACCATCATTCTACAGATGGAACTCACCAACACACTGGGTGCCGTTGATCCTCTCAAATCCAGCCGGACAGCTCCCATCGACTCCATTTCCTGAAAAGGCAATTCACATAATGATGATTAAACAGCAATACTCGAGAGACCCTATGTGAGCCCTACTGATGTAAAGGGAAAGGGGATACCTAGTCATGTAGTGCCAATAGCTGTGTCTACAACCAGACTGATGGGTCAATCTTTTCTTGCCTATGTTTCTCCTGCAGAGCCTGGACGAGATTTCAGATTATTTTAGTGCTCAATCTGTGTGTGCTGTATATACAGTCCCCGAACCCACCATGGAAGACGAGCAGCATGTAGCACCAGAGAGAGAGAGAGCCAAGCGTATAGGAGCCGTGGGATACACCGGAGTGTTCTGGGCCAATTAAACCAAGCGAAACAAATAAAGGGTTTTTACCATACGAGCATGACGACTCACCGTCAGTCTAGAGTGGAAAACCCCCTCTTCTAACAATGGCTAACAACCCCATCTCCAGCGAGCTAGCTAGCTATGTTACTCCCAATTGTTTGCTGGACTGTTGGCAGCCTAAATCACACAATACTGGTCACCTGTCTGCTAACAATCTCCCTCCCAGCTGTCTCTCCTCTCACATCCAACAAAGCTCTATTCGGAGGACCTTTACAGGTTTGGGAGACAAGTGGGAAGTTGTGAAGTGACTTGAGGTCGCTGAGGAAAGATTCAAAGGACATTCCTCAAAGGAAATGGAAAGTTTAAAGTACTTAGTGCTTCAAACGACCGTGATCCCTGGCCAGAGTTTTGGACAAGGCCTCCATTGTTCGGTATCAACCATTTATTTATGGGAATGTTTAAGGAAGTTGTTTGCAAGGAGGGAGACGTCGCAATTGATGAGGTTTTCATTGTAGTCTAAATCTAAATGAGGAAAACCATGATATTCTCCAGACTGTTGAACAGAGAGAAAAACAGCCCGGTGATTTATTTCTGTATTGATCAAAGACCCGACATAATGCTATAGATTTCTTACTGGCTCCGGCTAAGCGTGGAGTTAATCTATTACATAATATGTCCATTACTGATAGCAACAATAATACTGTGGAATAGTATGAATTCCCTGTTAGTCTAACAGGAGCAGATACAAACAAGACCATGTTGATTTCTGGGCTTTGCTATCTAAAACAAGTAATTACAAGTAAGTACATTCTTTCACTGGCATGGCTGATTAGAGTTACCTAAAAAATAATAATGACTGTCTGGGTTCCTGTTAAAATGATTAGCGGTGATGAAAGAAGTTGAAAACAGAACATTAGCTCACTACTTTTTGACATGATGTTGATATGGTCTAGGAGGCGAGAGGGTAAAGCCAACTTATGGACAAATATGGCTAAGAGAAAAGTACATTCCAGTCAGGTTAGTCAGGTCTGGAGTAAAACATAACTTTATGTGCTGTGTATATCTGGTTTATAATGTGATACTACGGAAGTTCTTATTTCATTATCAGACAACAGAGCAAGGCCATCTGGTTTTAGGTTTCTAAAAGGAATTCCACTCCAATCTACAGCATCCCTGTCATTTGAAAAACCAGAGTCAATGTGAATAAAGTAGTGAAGGTGAGATTAACAAGAACAAGCTGGTAGGCTAGCCACTAGACTGTAGCATGGGACATACGTTTTCGAAAAATGTATTTAAGTGTCACTCTGCAATAATACAAAATACAAACATGGTACAGGTGTCATCTACAATACATTCCATCAGCTATACACATGTATACATAAACAAAAAACAAAGTACATTTGATCAGTGTAATACAGGTGTAACTAATTTGTTATTGTTGCACCTGGGATTGCTAATCAGCAGTGACCTCCCCATTTGTTTCTGGTATACAATGATTGGCTTTGAGATGAGGGGTAGGTACACAAAGGGGACAGAAGGTGTGGGGGGGGGGGGGGCATCTACGCAAGAAATGGGAGATAAAGGATGAACCCACTTGGTGATAGAAAGACTGAGAGGAGAGTACAAGCGTGGAGGAAGAGAAGAGGGACACGGACAAAAGAGCAAAGTCAGACAGGTGAGTACTAGAGTGGGGGGAGTCTTTTACCTGTGTTAGGGGGACATAGGACACACTCGTTGATGCCCCAGGCCAATCCAATCCCTCGGCAGCAGGTGTCCTGACTCCTGAGTCCTGGGAGAGGTGAGATGCACTGAGGGGGTAGAGGAGAAGAAAAGAGCATTGGATTTAAACTGGCACAACCACAATGAGAGATGCCACCCATTTCTATTGGATTGCTTAAGACCTAGCTACATCACTTGATGCATATGACATATATACAGGTAACTGGCAAAATAAAGGAAACACCAACATAAAGTGTCTTAATAGGATGTTGGGCCACCATGAGGCACCGGAACAGCTTTAATGCACCTTCTAGCCATGGTAGCCAAAAATAATGGGCAACTGGGCCTGCCCAGCATTTTATACAGTGAGGGAAAAAATATTTGATCCCCTGCTGATTTTGTACGTTTGCCCACTGACAATGAAATTATCAGTCTATAATTTTAATGGTAGGTTATTTGAACAGTGAGAGACAGAATAACAACAAACAAATCCAGAAAAACGCATGTCAAAAATGTTATAAATTGATTTGCATTTTAATGAGGGAAATAAGTATTTGACCCCCTCTCAATCAGAAAGTTTGTTACCTGTATAAAGCACACCTGTCCACAGAAGCAATCAATCAATCAGATTCCAAACTCTCCACCATGGCCAAGAGCAAAGAGCTCTCCAAGGATGTCAGGGACAAAATTGTAGACCTACACAAGGCTGGAATGGGCTACAAGACCATTGCCAAGCAGCTTGGTGAGAAGGTGACAACAGTTGGTGCGATTATTCGCAAATGGAAGAAACACAAAAGATCTGTGAATCTCCCTCGGCCTGGGGCTCCATGCAAGATCTCACCTTGTGGAGTTGCAATGTCAAATCAAATCAAATCAAATTTTATTTGTCACATACACATGGTTAGCAGATGTTAATGCGAGTGTAGCGAAATGCTTGTGCTTCTAGTTCCGACAATGCAGTAATAACCAACAAGTAATCTAACTAACAATTCCAAAACTACTGTCTTATACACACAAGTGTAAGGGGATAAAGAATATGTACATAAAGATATATGAATGAGTGATGGTACAGAGTGGCATAGGCAAGATACAGTAGATGGTATCGAGTACAGTATATACATATGAGATGAGTATGTAAACAAAGTGGCATAGTTAAAGTGGCTAGTGATACATGTATTACATAAAGATGCAGTAGATGATATAGAGTACAGTATATACGTATACATATGAGATTAATAATGTAGGGTATGTAAACATTATATTAGGTAGCGTTGTTTAAAGTGGCTAGTGATATATTTTACATCATTTCCCATCAATTCCCATTATTAAAGTGGCTGGAGTTGAGTCAGTCAGTGTGTTGGCAGCAGCCACTCAATGTTAGTGGTGGCTGTTTAACAGTCTGATGGCCTTGAGATAGAAGCTGTTTTTCAGTCTCTCGGTCCCAGCTTTGATGCACCTGTACTGACCTCGCCTTCTGGATGATAGCGGGGTGAACAGGCAGTGGCTCGGGTGGTTGTTGTCCTTGATGATCTTTATGGCCTTCCTGTAACATCGGGTGGTGTAGGTGTCCTGGAGGGCAGGTAGTTTGCCCCCGGTGATGCGTTGTGCAGACCTCACTACCCTCTGGAGAGCCTTACGGTTGTGGGCGGAGCAGTTGCCGTACCAGGCGGTGATACAGCCCGCCAGGATGCTCTCGATTGTGCATCTGTAGAAGTTTGTGAGTGCTTTTGGTGACAAGCCAAATTTCTTCAGCCTCCTGAGGTTGAAGAGGCGCTGCTGCGCCTTCTTCACGATGCTGTCTGTGTGGGTGGACCAATTCAGTTTGTCTGTGATGTGTATGCCGAGGAACTTAAAACTTGCTACCCTCTCCACTACTGTTCCATCGATGTGGATAGGGGGGTGTTCCCTCTGCTGTTTCCTGAAGTCCACAATCATCTTCTTAGTTTTGTTGACGTTGAGTGTGAGGTTATTTTCCTGACACCACACTCCGAGGGCCCTCACCTCCTCCCTGTAGGCCGTCTCGTCGTTGTTGTTAATCAAGCCTACCACTGTTGTGTCGTCCGCAAACTTGATGATTGATTTGGAGGCGTGCGTGGACACACAGTCGTGGGTGAACAGGGAGTACAGGAGAGGGCTCACAACGCACCCTTGTGGGGCCCCAGTGTGGAGGATCAGCGGGGTGGAGATGTTGTTGCCTACCCTCACCACCTGGGGGCGGCTTGTCAGGAAGTCCAGTACCCAGTTGCACAGGGCGGGGTCGAGACCCAGGGTCGCCGAGCTGTAGTCGATGAACAGCATTCTCACATAGGTATTCCTCTTGTCCAGATGGGTTAGGGCAGTGTGCAGTGTGGTTGAGATTGCATTGTCTGTGGACCTATTTGGGCGGTAAGCAAATTGGAGTGGGTCTAGGGTGTCAGGTAGGGTGGAGGTGATATGGTCCTTGACTAGTCTCTCAAAGCACTTCATGATGACGGAAGTGAGTGCTACGGGGCGGTAGTCGTTTAGCTCAGTTACCTTAGCTTTCTTGGGAACAGGAACAATGGTGGCCCTCTTGAAGCATGTGGGAACAGCAGACTGGGATAGGGATTGATTGAATATGTCCGTAAACACACCAGCCAGCTGGTCTGCACATGCTCTGAGGGCGCGGCTGGGGATGCCGTCTGGGCCTGCAGCCTTGCGAGGGTTAACACGTTTAAATGTTTTACTCACCTCGGCTGCAGTGAAGGAGAGGCCGCATGTTTTGGTTGCAGGCCGTGTCAGTGGCACTGTATTGTCCTCAAAGCGGGCAAAAAAGTTATTTAGTCTGCCTGGGAGCAAGACATCCTGGTCCATGACGGGGCTGGTTTTCTTTTTGTAATCCGTGATTGACTGTAGACCCTGCCACATACCTCTTGTGTGTGAGCCGTTGAATTGAGATTCTACTTTGTCTCTATACTGACGCTTAGCTTGTTTGATTGCCTTGCGGAGGGAATAGCTACACTGTTTGTATTCGGTCATGTTTCCGGTCACCTTGCCCTGATTAAAAGCAGTGGTTCGCGCTTTCAGTTTCACGCGAATGCTGCCATCAATCCACGGTTTCTGGTTTGGGAATGTTTTAATCGTTGCTATGGGAACGACATCTTCAACGCACGTTCTAATGAACTCGCACACCGAATCAGCGTATTCGTCAATGTTGTTGTCTGACGCAATACGAAACAGACCTCAGCGTGGGAGCTTCTTGTTTTAGTTTCTGTCTGTAGGCAGAGATCAACAAAATGGAGTCGTGGTCAGCTTTTCCGAAAGGAGGGCGGGGCAGGGCCTTATATGCGTCGCGGAAGTTAGAATAGCAGTGATCCAAGGTTTTGCCAGCCCTGGTTGCGCAATCGATATGCTGATACAATTTAGGGAGTCTTGTTTTCAGATTAGCCATGTTAAAATCCCCAGCTACAATGAATGCAGCCTCAGGATGTATGGATTCCAGTTTGCAAAGAGTCAAATAAAGTTTGTTCAGAGCCATCGATGTGTCTGCTTGGGGGGGAATATATACGGCTGTGATTATAATCGAAGAGAATTCCCTTGGTAGATAATGCGGTCGACATTTGATTGTGAGGAATTCTAAATCAGGTGAACAGAAGGACTTGAGTTCCTGTATGCTTTTGTGACCACACCACGTCTCGTTAGCCATAAGGCATACGCCCCGCCCCTCTTCTTACCAGAAAGATGTCTGTTTCTGTCGGCGCGATGCGTGGAGAAACCAGCTGGCTGCACCGACTCCGATAGCGTCTCTCCAGTGAGCCATGTTTCCGTGAAGCAAAGAACGTTACAGTCTCTGATGTCCCTCTGGAATGCTACCCTTGCTCGGATTTCATCAACCTTGTTGTCAAGAGACTGGACATTGGCGAGAAGTATACTGGGGAGTGGTGCACGATGTGCCCGTCTCCGGAGTCTGACCAGAAGACCTCTACGTTTCCCTCTTTTGCGAAGTCGTTTTTTTGGGTCGCTGGCTGGGATCCATTCCGTTGTCCTGGGTGAAAGGCAGAACACAGGATCCGCTTCGCGAAAGTCATTCTTGGTCGTACTGATGGTGAGTTGACGCTGCTCTTATATTCAGTAGTTCTTCTCGACTGTATGTAATGAAACCTAAGATGACCTGGGGTACTAATGTAAGAAATAACGCGTAAAAAAACAAAAAACTGCATAGTTTCCTAGGAACGCGAAGCGAGGCGGCCATCTCTGTCGGCGCCGGAAGTCAGTGATCATGAGAACAGTGAGGAATCAGCCCAGAACTACATGTGAGGATCTTGTCAAAGATCTCAAGGCAGCTGGGACCATAGTCACCAAGAAAACAATTGGTAACACACTATTGGTAGAACACCATCCCCACCGTCAAACACGAAGGTGGCAACATTATGCTTTGGGGGTGTTTTTCTGCTAAGGAGACAGGACAACTTCACCGCATCAAAGGGACGATTGACGGGGCCATGTACCGTCAAATCTTGGGTGAGTACCTCCTTCCCTCAGCCAGGGCATTGAAAATGGGTCGTGGATGGGTATTCCAGCATGACAATGACACAAAACACACGGCCAAGGTAACAAAGGAGTGGCTCAAGAAGAAGCACATTAAGGTCCTGGAGTAGCCTAGCCAGTCTCCAGACCTTAATCCCATAGAAAATCTGTGGAGGGAGCTGAAGGTTCGAGTTGCCAAACATCAGCCTCGAAACCTTAATGACTTGGAGAAGATCTACAAAGAGGAGTGGGACAAAATCCCTCCTGAGATGTGTGCAAACCTGGTGGCCAACTACAAGAAACGACTGACCTCTGTGATTGCCAACAAGGGTTTTGCCACCAAGTACTAACTCATGTTTTGCAGAGGGGTCAAATACTTATTTCCCTCATTAAAATGCAAATCAATTTATAACATTTTTGACGTGCGTTTTCTGGATTTTTTTGTTGTTATTCTGTCTCTCACTGTTCAAATAAACCCACCATTAAAATTATAAACAGATTATTTCTTTGTCAGTGGGCAAACGTACAAAACCAGCAGGGGATCAAATACTTTTTTCCCTCACTGCACATGACCCTAAGCATGATGAGATGTTAATTCCACAACTGTGTGAAAGCACCTGCTTGCAATTTAATTTATTTCCCTCATTTACTCAAGTGTTTCCTTTATTTTGGCAGATATCTGTAGGTATCAATAGTAGAAGAAATTCCTCTGCGAAGTCTCACCTGGCCGTTGCGGACCTCCCTGAAGCAGTACTTGAACACAGAAGATTCTGTGTTGGTGGAGTTACCGTGGAGGGTCTGGGCCTGGACTCTGGGTTTAGGTGGTGTGGCTGCGGCTGCGGCTGACCAGGTGACCGTCTCCGACTGCTCCCTAACCGTGCCTGGCCCATAGCCCACCTTC
Organism: Oncorhynchus clarkii lewisi; assembly: GCF_045791955.1. Lineage (NCBI taxonomy): Eukaryota > Metazoa > Chordata > Actinopteri > Salmoniformes > Salmonidae > Oncorhynchus > Oncorhynchus clarkii. Next base: position 7,962,255 of record NC_092173.1, on the reverse strand, counting down.
AGCACCTGGTGGATCTTCACGCTGGCCTCTGGTGGGTGCTGCACCCGCACCTTCACCATGGATGAGCCAGATGCTGGGGGGAGAGAGAGAGAGAGGAGTGGGGGTTTAATAGATTTTTTATTCAAGCTTTATTTAACTAGGCAAGTCAGTTAAAAACAAATTCTTATTTACAATGACGGCCTACCCCGGTCAAACCCGGACGATGCTGGGCCAATTGTGCGCCGCCCTATAGGACTCCCAATCACGGTGGTTGTGATACATCCTGGAATCGAACCAGGGTCTGTAGTGACGCCTCTAGCACTGAGATGCAGTGCCTTAGACCACTGTGCCCCTTAAAGGGGGTTAGGGGTTAGCTAGTGGGGGTTAGCATTAGCAAACATTGCTGACTCCACAAAGTCTCTGCACATAGCCAGACCTGACCCACTGTGCCTCCAGGGGTCAGAGGTCATCCTATGATGGACCTCTCACTTGAACGCTGTCCTGGTCGTTCACATTTACCACCCGCTGAATGATTGACTTTGCATTTTTGTGCTGACGGCCTAACTAAGAAAGTGGATATGAATGGGAGCTGCCATGTATGTGAGGTGCCTTTGGTGCGTGACACGGTCTTTGATGTGGTTGAAATTCAAAGGTAAATATTGAATGGTGGTCTTCAGTGTTTTATCTTGGCCAGGTCGCAGTTGTAAAATGAGAACTTGTTCTCAACTGGCCTACCTGTAATGAAATAAAAAATATAAAAATGTAATTTGTTAGGAAGCTAGTGTGAACCCCTGTTACTACAGCAGATCGTAAATGTGCGTGGGGTATCCACGCCCCTGTATGTCTGAAAATGGAGTGGTTGTTCTCCTAAGACATGCTATTACTGCGAGTCATGATAGCAGCCTCATATCGTTTAGAGACTGGAGTGAAACGTTGTCACAACGTTTCCCCCACAGTATCACTACCACACTGCCAAGAGGCCCAGACTGAGCGGAAGGCCCGACCCTGACTCATACCTTTTCTTTATTTACAGAGTAAAAAGGCAAGGAGATAATCAGTTAACTCTGGGTGACTGAATGTCCCAGATCTGTTTATGCTAAAGGAACGGTTGTGCACGATTTGTTCTAGGCTGAAAAAAACGAGAAAGTGGAGAACAAGGCTCATTAAAATCAAGACCCAGGACCTTGGGAGCCTTCGCTTCCTACCCATCCGTAATATCAGGCCCATAGCACCTGGTTTACTATTCAGGGCTTTACGCAACCATTTACACGAGGGCCCTGGAGATATGCAACCAACACAATGTTTCATTTACAGATGCAGTTTGGACTGTGTTTTCATTTGCCCCAAAACAATGAGAGTGCAAACGGGTCTTTTGCTCTATGATCGTGCTGTGGATTTTAGAAGGCTCAATTGGATCCAAACATGCCTCAGGCGTCAGTTCTCTGTGGTTAACATGCAATCCCATTGTCTCACCCCTGCAGGGTATCCCCATAACCGTTCATAGACTAACTCTGAGGTAATTTGGAATTTACTCGCTGCTTGTCTACACCCCACTTGAGTTGTGACAAAATGTACTACGTAGGTTCTCATTCCCGTTTTTAATTGCCTGTTCACTACTTCACACTGTGGTTCTCATTCCCGTTTTCAATTGCCTGTTCACTACTTCACACTGTCTGGCTGTGTCATACGGGCCAGTGTTGCAGCAATGGCCGACCTCGTCCTCACAACTGGTCCTAACAGCACAACAGAGGTCTCGTCCTTTGTCTGTTTTTCATGCTAAAAAATAAAAGGTGACCTCACAAGGTTCACGCATGAAAGGTTAGCCGTTTAGCTGCAAGGAGATGAACTGAACATTCAAAAACTCCTCCTAAAGCGAAGAGAGGAAATGACTGAATGATGTTCACCACAGGCTGCATAGCCCTAAGTGGTGGTACAATTGATGGTTGTCAAACTGTGGTTGTGATGCTAAATTGCATCACAAGTTGCCAAGGAAATAGAATGTAAGCGTCCTGGCTGCACTAGAACAAATATCAGTGTAGCAAAATTGCCATCAGAAAGAGGTATAGTATATTGCTGATATAAGTGGATTTGCGAGATGTGCATGGACAAAGACGTTTTATGATAAACACTACAGAATAGAGCCCCACAGTGTAGGTATCAAAATACCCATAATACCTAGCAATCAAACAGGGAAATGATTCTAATCGTTTTTCTACTATTAATTTGTTTTGTGAAGGCTTACCCTAAAGTGACGTTTGATAACCATTTAAATCTCTCTCGGACAAGGTGACATCAATATATCAATATATTTGAAAATGCTAATTCGCATTAAAGTAGACATCATGCAAGACTACAAAATCCCTGCAAGCTCCTCCACATCTTCTCCAGCTGACACCATTGCTAGCAGGTATTGTGCCAATTTAAAACTTGCACAAGAGAGTTCACAGAATGGTAAATTTAAAGAAAAGTAGCCAATTTATTCATCACTAAATTTAGCTAACATTAGATCATTAATAGTTCATCCAGAGATCCTTACCTTTGTCTCGATTCGTCAGTCTCGTCCAGATCATTATGGCATTTGTTGTTCTTCACGATAGCCACATTAGTAGCTAATTAGCCTTTCATTTTTGGGGGGGTAAAATACAGGTGAATATATTGATAAAAGTCACCTTGTCCTGGAGAGATTTACACAGTTATCAAAACCTCACGCCAGGGTAAGCCTACACTAAACACAGCCCTTACTTTAAGTGTTTCTAAAATCCCCTATGGGAAAAATGAATGGTGAAAAAAATGATTGGAACCATTTCCTTGTTGGACCGCTAGGCTTTATGGGTATTCTGACTCATACTGTGGTACTATATTGGCAGGTCAGCTAAGTCTAAGACCCCCACTTCGACGTAGGCCTCCTCAGTGTGTAAGCCCTCAGATCTCCACTCCCAGTCCTGGAATCGAGCGTGGACTTTTAGAAGCAGCTCGTCAACATAACTGACCCTGACATTTCATTTGTTAGTATGAGCTCAGCATACTGCTTAGATTTCAATGTCATTAACTTTTGGTTGTGTTTCACCAGCCCCCCTTGGAGTGAAAACAAGTCACACTGATGTCATTGAGCTTTATAGAGCATGGATAAATACACATGTGCTCAGGGTCACATTCTTATGACAACATCTTCAAAGGCAGCAGCAGATTACTAACCACACTGTGTCCTGAAACAAGTGCCATCTGTAACTGCAGTGTAACTGTTAAAGCTTCAGATTTCACCGACTGCGTAGTTTGTTGCGATTGGCAAATATGATGACGTGCATTTTCCAGGGTCTCAATACCGCCATGCAGGGAAACGTCAGTGTTGGGCTTTTCTTCATGTTGTACAAATATACTTCACCATTACTGTATGTCGACTGATTCAATTTGGTCAGAAACATCTGGCTGTCATAACATCCAAAGATTCACATTTGGAAAGTCAGTGAGAGCAAGTATTCGTAAGTAGCCGAATCGGAGTGTTCTCAATGTGCATTGTAATGATGTCAAAACAATGGGAAATGAGTGATTGTGAATGTCTCAGAGACCTAGAGGAATTTCTGTCCGTGTATCAAGGCGTATTACCGATTGGCACCAATAGGTACAATTCAAGTGTTGAGCACTGGCCAAGGGAAAACAGTCATGTATAACTGTCATCTTTAGCGCAGCACGCACGGTGCAGTTTGACAAGTAATTCATCTACAGGAAAGACACACTTTATGTAACTGTGTGGACGTGCGAACCTTAGGTGACCATTTTTGCACATTCAAAGCCAAAGATGACTAAATGTCAGACGTCATCACCATTTGTCATGCATTATCAGGCAAATAATGAGGGTTAATTTGATCGTTTAAAAAAACAAAAAAAAACGCTGTTTTCTTTCATTTCAGTATCAGTCCATCAATATGCAGAGAATTAGCTGTCGTGGTGCTCATTCTAGAGTTCTACTTGACGTTTTTATCCCAGTCTTACTGTCGTGGAGAGGCTCCTTCACTAGAGACATTGGACTTTGCTTTGAAGATATTTGTCTAACGTAAACATTTTCTCATCTCCATTCAGATCCCACCACTGCCACCAACGAGGCCGGCCTTGTCACACTTACCACCGCTGGGCTGACTGTGGCTCTGATGCTGGCTCTGCAGGGGGAGAATGTACTCCGACTGGGACAGCAGCTGCTGACTGGCCAGCACCGAGGGGATGCGCGGAGGCTTCTCAATGTCATTGGTGGAGGGCGTGGCCACGGGGATGTGGCAGAACTTGCCGGTGAAGGTTGGCGGGCAGAGGCAGCGGTCCTTCTGGATGCAGACCCCTCCGTTCTGACACAACATGGGGCACAGGACTGGAGGAGAAACAGAGGAGGGAGGGAGGGAAACAGAACGGCTCTGTAAACTCTGACCGCAGTGAGGGAGAAACATGGAGTCCAAGACAACCGAAATTGAACTCCGGCACTGAGAGAAACAATAACCAAATTGTTTGATGTCCTGTAGTGATTTCCATGGTTCAGTTACCATTAGGGCCAAGAGTTCCTGCCTGTTGCCGTTCAAATGTAACAGCACAAACTCACGATTCAGATCCCATTACAAAACAAAGGGCGGGGTCGAACACTTTTACGCCCACCTGGCCAAACAAGAAAACAAGGGAAAACATCCAACACGTGCCCTTGTGACACGTACAATTGATAGACAGTTTGGACACACTGTAAACAATGCTATTCTAAAACAACAGAGCACACAATGTTTCCCCCGTTTTTATCACAATGAATGGAAAACAAGTGAAGACAAGCAGCACTCTGATGAAAACCATGCCTCTACTTACTTTGTCCACCACCACATGCTTTCCATATCACATGGCGGTGCTGTATTAATGCTCATGATAATAATAATTACAACGTTGGAAAACTTGGCCCCTGGCCCATGCCCAAGTCCATGGAAATTAATTGAGAGAGAGAGAGAGAGAGAGAGAAAGAGAGAGAGAAAGAGAGAGAGAAAGAGAGAGATGCCTGGCAGTTAGCTGAACAGAATTATCTTTCCAGCATCTATAATCAGTTCATTATGCATCTCCTTGGCCAACTGTCTGTCCATCATACACTGGGCCAGAAGGATCAACTCAACCTCGTAAGTAAACCATATCTGACGCAGTATGACAGAGGGAGGGAGGGGTGAGAGAGTGAGGGGAGGAGAAAGAGAGTGAGCAAGTGAGAAAGAGACAAAGATGAACCTACTTGTGTGACTTTCTATCCATATTGTCACTGGGTAGAACACAAACCTGCTCTCTCTTAAACCTCTACAGGATCGGTGGGTCCCCCACGGGACGGTTGAGCTAACGTGCGCTAATGTGATTAGCATGACGTTGTAAGTAACAAGAACATTTCCCAGGACATGTTTAATATAGGCAGAAAGCTTAAATTCTTCTTAATCTAACTGCACTGTCCAATATACAGTAGCTATTACAGTGAAATAATACCACGCTAATGTTTGAGGAGAGTGCACAGTTTTGTACCTGAAAATGTATTTAAAAAAACAATTAGGCACACTTGGGCAGGCTTGATAAAACATTTTGAACAGTAATGCAAAGGTTCATTGGATCAGTCTAAAACTTTGCACATGGACTGCTGCCATCTAGTGGCCAAAATCTAAATTGCACCTAGACTCCTAAGTCTTGATGATGGAGAAAACAAATATAGAAAACGCATGTTTTTTGCTTTGTATTATCTTTTACCTGATCTAATGTGTTATATTATCCTACATTAATTTCACATTTCCACAAACTTCAAAGTGTTTTCTATCAAATGGTATCAAGAACATGCATATCCTTGACTCAGCTTCAGGAAGTTAGATTTGAATATATCATTTTAGGCCAAAATTGAAAAAAAAGTGTTACATCCTTAAGAGTACACTCTTTGCATTTGTGTTCTGTGGTAATTTACCACTCAAATGAGCCTGCAATCAAGACAGCGAGTTCAGCTAAAGCTGTTTCCTCTGTGGTGAACATCTCATCAGAGTGGTTTGGAGTGGATACTGTAAAACACAACTATTGGACTGTATGAGGTCCCGTCAGTCACACTGATTATAGGCCTTCACCTTTCCCAGAGCCTTTCGGAACCTGGAAAGACGACGGCAGCTGAAGGCTGTCCAAAGTACACACTGATCCATCATTTTGAGTGTTCTTCCTTTCCCTAGGGGTGGCACAGAATTGATTTTCCGTCTGAATACGAAGTCCTCTGGGCTCCAGTGAGCGTGTCAGCATCGGGGTAACTACCGTACAGGTCTCTTTTCTCAGTTTCTGTCATACTCTTGCCCATTGTTCCAGAGGCCATGGCGAGGAACAGGGAAAAAGGTTGGTGTTTTTGTCAGGAAAAGGCTTTTTACAAGAGGAATTTACAGTACAGTGGCTTAGGAGTTCTCTAGGTTCCTATCGCAGAGAGCCTGTGTCCTGCTTCCGGGGCTAGAGCAGCAGCGTTCTGCTGTGTGGAGTAGGTTTCCGGTGGAGAAATCATGAGTTGAGCATATGCAGTGTATCAGTGTGTGTATTCCCCGCTGTGGCGTAGCCGTGGTGATGAGGTCATGTGCAGTATGCAAACTGAGAAGGTGACCTAATTGTTTGCTCCGAGTCAGATGTGTGCGTCCCTCCAGATGCAACGGACCATCCACCAGATTTTACACAGGGAGAGGAGAAATTAGGTATAGAGAGATCAAGAAAGACAGAGAGAGAGAGAGATCAAGAAAGACAGAAAGAGAGAGAGAGAGCGAAAGAGAGAGAGCGAAAGAGAGAAAGAGAGCGAAAGAGAGAGAAAAGAGGGCGAACGAGAGAGAGAGATAGCGAAAGAGAGAGAGAGAGAGCGAAAGAGAGAGCGAGAGAGCGAAAGAGAGCGAGAGAGAGAAAGAGAGAGGAAGAACAGACAAAACAAGACAGGCAGAGCGAGGGACAGAATGGGTAACGAGAGAGGCAGAAAGACAGAGTGAGAGAAAGACAGAAAGAGAGAGGGGAGGGTTGCCTGGCGACTAATCCTGAATTTAATTCCGCTGCTCTATCAATCGCTCCACCCATGAGTCGGAACCTACCATCCTAGATGTCGTTTGTGCTGATGTCAAAATGACGTGATTCTTGATTCATGTAGACCAGCTCTGGTCCAACCCATCGGTTTCTGGGACCAACCAGAAGCAAACCTGATTCATTGTGGAGAAGAAATGTTAGTGGGCGTGGCGTTTGGCCAGAGCAGTGTGGATGGGTAACCAGACAAAGGTGCAGGTGCCTCCCATGAAAAACAGTGATGTGAGCAGCTACTCAGTTCCTCTCAGGCCCTCCATGAGACCCACGACGTCAGCCCTCTCTTCTCAAAGAAGATCACTTCCCTTTCACTGCACTCATATCCATGTAATGCAGTACCTCTCTCAGGCCAGTGTGGAACAACAGGTTTATCACATCATGTAGAGCTTAAATTTTCACCAGAAGCTGTTTAATTGGTGTTTAGAGGCACATTACTTGTCTAAATGATGGTGGGACACCAGTGGAACCCCGTGAAATCACTTCCTGTCTCCCCAGGCTTTACAGCTAGGCCTTGGAGGATGCTGTATGTACTTCAAGGCTGACCAGATTAGCCCTCCCTGGAAAGAATAATAAAGTGTGTGTGTGTGTGTGTGTGTGTGTGTGTGTGTGTGTGTGTGTGTGTGTGTGTGTGTACAGGGAGATGTTTTGAGGCAACTCAAAGAAACATGCCATTTGGGCTCCCTATTTGCATGCATGAGAAGGAATGTTCAGCTGGCCATAGTTTCCACATCCTGAACAGAGATGCTTAACCCATGATGTCCTCATGCACACCCGGCCTGTACCCTTAGCAAGTCAACCCCGAATACTCCTCAGTGTGGGCGAGGAAGATACATTACAGCAGAAAGCTGAAGAGTAATTATCAGGTGAACGCAGAATTAATACCAGCAATGCAACTTGACTCAAACAAAGCAGTTGGCAATTTGGAATCAAATCAAAGTTTATTCATCATACACAAAGGACACAGCTGTCACGACTTCCGCCGAAGTTGGCTCCCCTGCCTGTTCGGGCGGTGCTCGGTGGTCGTCGTCACCGTCCTACTAGCCACTACCGATCCCTTTGTCTGTTGGTTTTGTCTTATTAGTTTCACCTGTGTGTATTTTAGTTTAATTAGCGTCCTTATATTTAGTAAATTGTCCCGCCCTTGTTTTGTGCTGGATTGTTTTTGTATTCCTGTTATTTGGTGGTGTTCATGAGTTTTATTCTCCGGACTATTTTGGTCCTGCTTTGGATTATTCACCCTGTGTGTTGGGTTGACCGTTGTTTTGTGCGCCGGAGAATAAACTGTCTAATAATTGAAACCTGCTCTCTGCGCCTGATTCCACCCACCTTAGTAATTTGTGACAACAGCGTAGTGTACACGGTACAATGAAAAGCTTACTTGCAACTAGACTCACTGTAGTGTTTCATCTAGTTTGCCTCAGTGCAGCTGGCAATCAGCATGAGATCACGATGTCCAACTGCAACAATAAAACAAATCATAATGGCAGTTATCCCAAACCACCCCAGATCAACTTTGCCATAGCACCTCGCTTTGAATAGCTGAGCAGTTTGGTCTCTCTTTGAAAGGTTAAATATGCACCGAGATATTCACAGATATATTTTGGGCTCTGTTGGCCACTTCTGCCTGACCAGGCATTTTTTTACATGTCTGTGATAGAGGGCATCGACTGGGTCATAGCCAATAGGACCAGAGAAAGAGAGACTATACTGTAAGTATGGCAAGACAAAACAATAGTGTCATTTACACAAGTGTACAGTGGAGCACTGTCTACTGTCTGTCTAATTTAACATGCATGGTGCTAGAGGAGAATGAGACCATTGTTCCTGGTCTGTCTGTTTCATGCTACCCCACCTGACATGTTACCGGCCACTAACATGGTATGTGTGCATGGGGGGGGGGGGGGGTCTTGTTTGTACGTAAGTGTGACTTTGCGCTGACATCATTCAGTCTAGGAACAAGCCTATAAACCAGACGTGTGGTAAGCGGACAAAAGGGGAGGTGACTTTCCCTGAGCCCGTTTATACAAGATATGGGGTATTACTCATTACTCAGTTGATGGGAAAACAAACAATGGGTTGGCAGCTATTTAAAGCTTACCAAGTCTGGGTTATTATGAATGAACGCAATGTTCAAAGTTGACTGTAGACATAGGCCTACATTGGGAAACATGCCTACAGCACGCACGACTCCGAGACCATCGTTAAGTTTGCCAATGACACAACGATAGTAGGCCAGATTGATCACCGACGACGAGACAGCCTATAGGGAGGTCAGAGGCCTGGCTATTGTGGTGCTAGGACAAAAGCCTCTCCCTAAACATCAGCAAGTTAAAGGAGCTTATCGTGGACTACAGGAAATGGAGGGGCCGAACACGCCCTCATTCACATCCACGGGGCTGTAGTAGAGTGGGTCGAGAGCTTCAAGTTCCTCAGTGTCCACATCACAAAGGACCTATCATGGTCCACACACACCAACACAGTTGTGAAGAGGGCACGACAACGACTCTTCCACCTCAGGAGGCTGAAAGGATTTGGCATCGGCCCTCAGATCATCAAAAAGTTCTACAACTGCACCATTGAGAGCATCTTAACTGGCTGCATCACCGCTTGGTATGGTAACTGCTGGGCATTCGACCGCAAGGCGCTACAGAGGGTAGTGGGTACAGCCCAGTACACCACTGGGGCCAAACTTCCTGCCATCCAGGACCTCTATACCAGGTGGTGTCAGAGGAAGGCCCTAGAAATTGCCAAAGACTCCAGCCAAACAAGTCATAGACAGTTTTCTCTGCTACCACACGGCAAGCGGTACCGGCGCGCCAAGTCTGGGAACAAAAGACTTCTGAACAGTTTCTACCCCCAAGTCATAAATAAGACTGCTGAACAGTTAATCAAATTCCTACCCTGGCTATTTACATTAGCTAGGTTTCCATCCAATAGGCGACAGATTTGAATGATAGTATTCTAAAATCCGCATTGAAAACAATATGCACATTTTCCCACCAGAGATGTGTTTCCATCAAATGTACTTTTTGCAGATAAAAGGCTGTACGTGATGACATAGTGCAAGTAAAAATACATTTTGCAGTTAAATTCCCAAGTACTTAAACAAAGAAAAAGTTAAGAGTTTCTGTGCATTTTCAACTCTACTCTACTCTACTGCACGCTGTTGGCTAGAGCGCACGTATAGCCTACATGATGAGATTATTATGGACAAAAGAACGAGATCATTTTTATTTGTCAAACGACAGCCAAGCGTCATCATCATGTCACCAGAATAAGACCCTCGATATTTATCGGAAAGGAGCATCAAGCTCATCACCGAGCACTTTCACCACCCTGTGAAGTTCATCCTCATTTATTTCATTTGTTGCCGGATAAATTTCATGCTTTCCCGACATAGTGGGAGGACCACACAATATGTCATCGTCTGACTCCAAGTTTACTTCGATATTATATAATCTAGGTAATTCAAGAGCCATCTTCAAGGCAGTCATCTTAAGCATGACATCACATGGCCATCTTGTGCATTCATTCCCACCCCATCTAAACCAGAGGTTGTTATGTAAATGATGTGATGATGGCAACAAACCAGCACCGATGGACACAAGAAACACGTGGCTGTGATTAGCTTCATATGCCATGCTATGTTGTCGTCTTAGGTCTCTCTTTGTGTTGTGGTGTCTCTCTTGTCGTGACGTGTGTTTTGTCCTATCCTTTTTAAAATGTATTTTAAATTATTTTCTATTTTTAAATCCCGAGTGGCACAGCGGTCTAAGACACAGCATCTCAGTGCAAGAGGGGTCACTGCAGTACCTGGTTCGAATCCGGGCTTCATCACTTCTGGCCATGATTGGGAGTCCCATAGGGCGGCGCACAATTGGCTTAGCGTCGTTCGGGTTTGGCCGAGATTGGCCGTCATTGTAAATAAGAATTTGTTCTTAACTGATTTTCCTAGTTAAATAAAATACAAATAAATAAATAGAAAATCCCTGTCCCCGCAGGAGGCCTTTTGCCTTTTTGTAGGCCGTTATTGTAAATAAGAATTTGTTCTTAATTAACTGACTTACCTAGTTAAATAAAAAGTTCCACAAATCAATAAAAATAAAATATGCAACGGCCCTAGTCGTGTCCGTCCATAATTTCCAAACATTATGCAACTAACTCCTCTCATCTTAACTATCAAACATCTACAAGGCCCCCGTGTAGGGTTAAGGCACTCTGGCTCAGAACATAAAACTAAGGCTTGTTCAGAAACTATGAGGAAGTACAATCATTCTGGCCCAGCGTATCAAAACGCAGACAAAAACACACAATCTCTCGGATTAGTCAGACACGAGGCAGCCGTGGTCTGGTCACTGAAATGTAGTTTTATTACTGAACAAATGCAGCTAATCTCCACTTAATCCCAGGATGGATTTGGAGTCTTGTGTCGGTCTGTCTTAACGTCTCAGTCTAGGAGGCAGTGAGTGTGTAAAGAAGTTGCACCCACGAATTACAGAAGTGATTAACGCAGGATTACAACAAACTGGGTGGAAGGGTGAATACATAAAGAGGCTAAGAGAGAGAGAGAGATGTGGGTGAAAGAGCAAGAGAGAGATGGTGAGAGAGAGAGATGTGGGTGAAAGAGCAAGAGAGAGATGGTGAGAGAGAGAGATGGTGAGAGAGAGAGAGAGATGATGAGAGAGGGATGGTGAGAGAGAGAGATAAAGAGATAAAGAGAGATAGTGAGAGAGAAGGGGGAGGGGCGGTAAAGATACCACTTTATTTCCTCCCCTGTATTTTCTTTCTGCCACGGAGCGTGAATATAACCCTGCATGTAGTTTAAGACCTCATGATATATCTCCTCTGTGCACCTGCATGTTGAGGGCAGTGATATACAGTAGGAGACTGGGCTTGGGGTTAAGTGTGAGAGCAGTGATATACAGTAGGAGACTGGGCTTGTGCGTCTTCTTGACACTCAGCAACAACAAACAGAGAATCGGCTGAATCCAGCTGGCCTGCAAAACTCTTCATTTCATGTCTTCTCTGGCTTGCCCAGAGTCTCAATGTGGGTCGCTAGAGGCGCACTTCACTAACTAAAGAATTTGGCAGTACGTCCAACCGGCCTCACAACCTCAGACCAAGTGTAGCCACGCCAGCCCAGGACCGCCACATCCGGCTTCTTCACCTGCGGCTCGTCTGAAACCAGCCACTTGGATAGCTATGGGCAGGCATAAGCTACAGACAATGAACACAATTGCATTTTAACAATGGCAATTTGAATACACAGAGATACCGTGACAAGATCCTGAGGCCCATTATCGTACCATTCATCATGACAATGCACAGTCCCATGTCGCAAGAATCTGTACACAATTCCTGGAAGCTGAGAATGTCTCACTTCTTCCATGGCCTGCATACTCACCAGACATGCTCTGGATTGACATGTACGACAGCGTGTTCCAGTTCCCACCAATATCCAGCAACTTCGCTCAGCTATTGAAGAGGAGTGAGACAACATTCCACAGGCCACAATCAACTGCCTGATCAACTCTATGCAAAAGAGATGTGTCGCGCTGCATTAGGAAAATGGTGGTCACACCAAATACTGACTGTTTTTTTGGTCCACACCCCTAGCTTTTTTTTTTTTTGAATTTTACCCCTTTTTCTCCACAATTTTATGGTATCCAATTGTTGTAGTAGCTACTATCTTGTCTCATCGCTACAACTCCCGTACAGGCTCGGGAGAGACGAAGGTTGAAAGTCATGCGTCCTCCGATACACAACCCAACCAAGCCGCACTGCTTCTTAACACAGCGCACATCCAACCCGGAAGCCAGCCGCACCAATGCGTCGGAGGAAACACTGTGCACCTGGCCACCTTGGTTAGCGCACACTGCGCCCAGCCTGCCACAGGAGTCGCTGGTGCGTGATGAGACAAGGATACCCCTACCGACCAAGCCCTCCCTAACCCGGGCGACGCTAGGCCAATTGTGCGTCGCCCCACGGACCTCCCGGTCGCGGCCGATTACGACAGCGCCTGGGCGCAAACCCAGGGTCTCTGATGGCACAGCTGGCGCTGCAGTACAGCGCCCTTAACCACTGCGCCACCCGGGAGGCCCTCCCCTACCTTTTTTTAAGGTATCTGTGACCAACAGTTGCATATCTGTTTTCCCAGTCATGTAAAATCTATAGATTAGGGCCTAATGAATTTATTTAAATTGACTGATTTCCATATATGAACTGGACCGCAGTCAAATCTTTCAATTGCTGCATGTTGCATTTATATATTTGTTCAGTGTAATTTCTATGGAAATATGGACCATTCTCATTAAAGAAAACAAGTCATAATGTTTCATGGATGGTCTGAGACCAGATAGTGGATACCCCTCTGTCTGTCTCGCCCATGCAGATGGCAACACTATTAATATGTCAACAGACAGAATACATGCAAAGAACATGCAAAGAACTAATTATTCACTGTCATAAGATCACACACAAACAAACACAGTCTGAGAGGAGACAGAGATTCCCTGGCACGTAGAATGGATCCATCAAAGAGTACATTAACCCTGATGTTTGGTCATACATTCTTCAAGGTGCTGGAAGGGAGACAATCTTTCTGTTTGTCTCGCACACACACACACTATTTGAGGTGGATCTCATGTAAGGATGGGCTCTGAGCCTTGGTAAATATACACTGTATGCACATGTCTGGATGGTCACCTCTCAAGACGGTGTGAATACCTGTAAAGGAGGCCAGCAGAGCCAAGGGGCTACTCTCTCATCCCTCCAACCTGTCCATTTAAGGTCTAACCCATACCATTCTCCAAAACTGGTCTCCACCACCGACCTAAAAACCACAGTGATGCTACAACCACACCTCCAGCTCATCAGTCCCAGTGGCTTACCCCTAATGTCACTCTGTCTGGACCCCAGAGTGGGAGGTCTCAGTGACTCCTCTGGCTAATTATGGCTAGGAGAGACTACAATATACTGCACGCTTACAGAGAGAGATGGTAAACTGAGGTAAGAAATGAGATAAGGTAAGAAACTTACAGACTCTGAAGCCCGGTCCCAGCGCAGCCCGGTCCCCCTGTTCACTGATGTAGAGGGCGGTCACATTGCCCTGCTCGCAGAAGTTGGTGCAGCGTCCCTGGGTGCAGCGCACCTTGCAGACGGTCGGGGTGAAGAGCACCTTGATGCGCTCAGCTCCTCTCCTTCCTGCCCCTGCTGCCGTTCCTCCTCGGTGGCCGGCGGTCTGGTTTCTGGCTGGAAGGGGGAAGAAGACGAAGCAGAGGTAGAGCAGCGGTAGGAGCCTGAACCTGGGTCTGAGCTGGAGCATGGTGCCGTCCGATTACTGCCGATGCATCCCACGGAGAAGAGGCACCACAGAGGTCCAGGAAGAAGAGCTGCCGCGTAACGGCAGGAAGAGATGTGAGAGAAGGCCAGTGAACTCCACGCTTACTCTTACGCTTTGTTCAATCACACTCTCTCTTGCAACTGGCGCAGGACGAGGAGGGAAAGGAAGAAAGAGAGAGGAAAAAAAGAACAGACCCAGTGCTTCCTTTCCTTTTTTTCCCTAAACACACCAACCAAAGAAATGAGGAACCTTGACGAGAGAAGCACCCGCACAAGTGTGTTTAAAAAAAACTTTTCTTAGTGCCTGTCCACTTAATTGGAAGCAGTATAGCGAGAATGCTCTGGTCGAGCCTCCAAACACAATGTTTATAAGGGATCCAATCTATCACCCTGTACTGTTAACTCTCCACTGCAGCCCCTAACCATGTCTCTGTGCCCTGCCGTTATGCTGTAACTGTAATCTGTTTTGTTTCCCCCCCTTTTCCTTATACTCCCCACTCCCCCCTCTAGTTTCATAACATGGACCGTCCTGTCATCTGAGGAAGAGACCACAAGGAGGGCGGGGTGGGGTGGGGGGGGGGGTGAGGCAAGGTTTGAGTTTCAGGTCCTCGCTGGCATTGTAAACTGTGGTGGTGAGTCATCTCTCTCTCTCTCTGCTCATAAGGCAGGGGGGAAGAGGAGGGAAATTATTTTCCTTTCGCTACGCATTTTCTGAGATGTCATTTCACAAGCCCCACAGGCTCTTCTGTGACTTACACAATGTGCATTAAACCTGTTGCCTTACCGAGCCAGCTCATGCCTGAGCAACGTGCCATCCACGTTGCATCCACGTTGCATCCACGTTGCACTGGCTCACATCACTCTTACTCTCTAAGCACTCTAAGCACTTGGACCTGTAGGCCATCTAGGGTGAAATCACATCACTTTCACTACCTGAGAAAACTATAGGAGACAAATGTTATAGAATCCTTTTATGGTCATTCATGAATATAAACCCCGGAATATAAACCCCGGAAAAAAAGGAGCTTGATGGAAACACCTCATTATTTAGCTAGGAAAGGAATGGTAAAGAATGGAAAATATAAAACCAATTGACAAAGAAATTCATTGTAATGTCAAAAAGTTATTAGCTAAAACTGTATGGTCGTTAGATTTACAAACATGACGTGTTCTTTATGTTCACTTATGATTAACCCTGAAACAAAGCTAAGCAGAAATTCCTTGTCGAGTTTGGAAGACCAACAGCTGCGTTGGACTGGGCTCAAACACAGGTGCCCCATTACAGACCATATCTCCAGTTTCACCAGTATTACTACATCAGTATAAAACCTGGAAGACCTGTGAGGACAGCGAGCGAGGCACGCGCCAGTCCACTTCACCAAGGACCTAGGCCACATCAAATTCTTGGTAAGGTTAAGTACTGAAATAATTATGTTTGACTTGAAGCTTATACGGGTCTTCAACAAATCTGGGAGAATGATGTAATATAGCTCATGGGAATGGACCAAACTAGAACCCAGATAGAACTGGTAGCCTAGTGGTTAGAGGGTTGGGCCAGTAACTGAAAGGTTGCTGATTTGAATCCTTGAGATTGTGTCGACGTGACCTTGAGCAAGGCACTTTACCCTAATTGCTCCTGTATGTCGCTCTGGATAAGAGCGTCTGCTATAAAACAAACTACAGGAACACTGAAACTGTGGTCATCCCTTATATGAAGTGTCTGAACCACCTGTGGAGGCACTGCACCACTGATCTGATCCACACCTGTAGCTCAAGGTGGTGCGTCATTCTGGGCCAGGACTTGGAGGCTGGGAGGTGGGATACACTGCCAGAAAGAGAGAGAGAGGGGAGGGCCTTGGTATAGGCTAGGACACACAGTAAATTACCATGCTACTGCTGGGACGAGCTGTCTGGGTCTGGACTGTGGGTTCCTGTCTTGCTGGGGGAGGAGGAGGAGGTATTGGTGTCTGCTCAGGACAGGTGTTCACAATGTTTTCTAGTACGGGTCAATGAGGTCACAGCAGATTGTTTTGCCTCCTTTTTGAGTGTTTTATTAGGGATATTAGCCAGTGGAAAAACTGTAGTCCAATTAGCATTCACTTATAACCTTTCAAATACTGCCATAAAAATGCTCCAGGGTTGGTATTTTCTAGCTATACAGTACCAGTCAAAAGTTTGGACACACCTACTCATTCAAGGGTTTTTCTTTATTTTGACTATTTTCTACATTGTAGAATAATAGTGGACATCAAAACTATGAAATTACACATATGGAATCAAGTAGTAAACAAAAAAAAGTGTTAAACAATTCAAAATATATTTTGGATTTTAGATTCTTCAAAGTAGCCACTTTTTGCCTTGATGACAGCTTTGCAGACTCTTGGAATTCTCTCAACCAACTTCACCTGGAATGCTTTTCCAACAGTCTTAAAGGAGTTTCAACATATGCTGAGCACTTGTTGGCTGCTTTTCCTTATCCCAAACCATCTCAATTGGGTTGAGGTCAGGTGATTGCGGAGGCTAAGTCATCTGATGCAGCACTCAACCACTCTCCTTCTTGATCAAATCGCCCTTACACAGCCTAGAGGTGTGTTTTGGGTCATTGTCCAAACCAGATGGGATGGCGTTTCGCAGCAGAATGCTATGGTAGCCATGCTGGTTAAGTGTGCCTTGAATTCTAAATAAAACACTGACAGTGTTACCAGCAATGCACCCACACACGATCACACCTCCTCATCCATGATTCACGATGGTAACCACACATGCAGAGATCATCCGTTCACCTACTCTGTCTCTCACAAAGACATGGCGGTTGGAACCAAAAATCTCACATTTGGACTGAACAGACCAAAAGACAGATTTCCACCGGTCTAATGTTAATTGCTCGTGTTTCTTGGCACAAGCAAGTCTCTTCTTCTTCTAATTGGAGTCCTTTAGTAGTGTTTTTTTTGCAACAATTTGACCATGAAGGCCTGATTCACACAGTCTCCTCTGAACAGTTGATGTTGAGATGTGTTACTTGAACTCTGTGAAGCATTTATTTGGGCTGCAATTTCAGAGGCTGGTAACTCTAATGAACATATCCTCTGCAGCAGAGGTAACTCTGGGTCTTCCTTTCCTGTGGCGGTCCTCATGAGAGCCAGTTTCATCATAGCGATTTATGTTTTTTGCGACTTTCAAAGTTCTTTACATTTTTCGGATTGACTGACCTTCATGTCTTAAAAGTAATAATGGACTGTCATTTCTCTTTGCTTATTTGAGCTGTTCTTGCCATAATATTTTTACATTTTTTTTATTTTTTATTTCACCTTTATTTAACCAGGTAGGCTAGTAGTAAAGTTCTCATTTACAACTGCGACCTGGCCAAGATAAAGCATAGCAGTGTGAACAGACAACAACACAGAGTTACACATGGAGTAAACAATAAACAAGTCAATAACACAGTAGAAAAAGAAAGAAAAAAAAAGAGTCTATATACATTGTGTGCAAAAGGCATGAGGAGGTAGGCGAACAATTACAATTTAGCAGATTAACACTGGAGTGATAAATGGTCAGATGGTCATGTGCAGGTAGAGATGCTGGTGTGCAAAAGAGCAGAGAAGTAAATAAATAAAAACAGTATGGGGATGAGGTAGGTCAATTGGGTGGGCTATTTACCGATGGACTATGTACAGCTGCAGCGATCGGTTAGCTGCTCAGATAGCAGATGTTTAAAGTTGGTGAGGGAGATAAAAGTCTCCAACTTCAACGATTTTTGCAATTCGTTCCAGTCACAGGCAGCAGAGAACTGGAAGGAAAGGTGGCCAAACGAGGTGTTGGCTTTAGGGATGATCAGTGAGATACACCTGCTGGAGCGCGTGCTACGGGTGGGTGTTGCCATCGTGACCAGTGAACTGTGATAAGGCTTTACCTAGCATGGACTTGTAGATGACCTGGAGCCAGTGGGTCTGGCGACGAATATGGACTTGGTCTTTTACCAAATAGGGCTATCTTCTGTATACCAACCCTATCTTGCCACAACTGATTGTCTCAAATGCATTAAGAAGGTTAAGAAATTACACAAATTATCTTTTTACAAGACACACCTGTTAATTGAAATTCATTCCAGGTGACTATCTCATGAAGCTGGTCGAGAGAATGCCAAGAGTGTGCTAAGCTGTCATCAAGGCAAAGGGTGGCTACTTTGAAGAATCTCAAATCTCAAATATATTTTGCTTCGTTTAACACTTTTTTGGTTACTACATGATTCCATATGTGTTATTTCATAGTTTTGATGTCTTCACTATTATTCTACAATGTATAAAATAGTAAAAAATAAAGAAAAACCCTTGAATGAATAGGTGCGTCCAAACTTTTGTCTGGTACTGTAGCAAAAAGCTGTTAAATAGCCAGTAAATTGTACGAATCCGAACGCAACGTTTCACCGTGCAGGACGTTTAGTGCAGCCCGAGTCTCTGTCTCAGTGCACTCAATCGCTCTGCCAGTTGTCCAGACCAGTCCAGTCCTACTCAAACACACACACACACACACACACACACACACATTTTCTACAGATAGGACTATTATTCCAATTACGAAACAGGAAGCTCTGCTCCATGTACAACAGGAGTGTGTGTGTGTGTGTGGTTTATCTTCATGGAGGTTTGATTTTATTAGGATTTATTTTAGTCCTCTTTTGGACTAATCTTCCAAGAGTCCTTAAACATTAAAGCACAATTACATTTTCACATATAAACACACGGTTACAAACAAATAATACACTGACATATTGACCAGTTAAATATTCTAACAGTCTAAAAAGATAGATTGATTCTTCACCTACCATAGTCCAGTACAACTTTCCTATGTATTATATTTAAATGCTTTTAAAGTATTGTTTGAAGTTATATATTGAAAGGTTTCTGGTTTGCTCAGATAAATGATTCCATTTCTTAAATTTTTAGGTTGAGTGTGTATACATCTGCGTGAGCGATGGTGGCCTTTGGCAATGGCCTTCGAAGTTGGTCCTGGAGGGCCTTTATGTTTGCAAGGTTTTACTCCAGCCTTGTTTTAATCAGGTTCAAGGCGAAACAGCAGATCAACATTATGAAGAGATTGGACGATTGGAAAAAGCTGCCCACATTACACAGCAGACTTTGGCCTATGACCCTTAAACGGGGTGTGCTAATTCTTTGTTAGTTTTAAAATTAAGTTTCTTTAGTGAGATTACCAAGTGTGATTGACAGGTGCGAAAACTGAAATGACAGGGAGGACTAAACGTGTCATTGTAAATAAGAATTTGTTCTTAACTAACTTGCCTAGTTAAATAAAGGTGACTTAAAAAATAAAAAAATTAAGATCACTTCATTGGTCTATGGCCCGGTCAAATCTTAGCCTATAGGGGATTGCAAAGGGAGGGGGAATGAATTCTCTCTCTTGTGCTTACAATGGCTTTGTTCATACACAGCAACTGTTCATCCACAATGCTCCTGCTTGCAACTCAAGAGAAGAGGGGGGGGCGAGGGGTACTAAAGCTATTAAACCGATGGAGGAATTTAGAGAAGGACCTCTTACACAAATATTAGCAGGAGAAAAAAACTCAAAGTGCCTGGGTACTTAAAGAGGTCAGAGGATACAAAAGACCAGGACCCTGAGCTCTTGTGGAATGACAGATTACTCTAAATGTTCAAGGCACTGTCTCACTTCTGGAAAAGAAAGTGAAAAAAATGCAAAACCTGACCCTTACTCCTCTGACTTGGAAACTTGGATTAAAGCTTTACAGCAGACATTTAAATTGGATTTTGAGGGGAAAATCAAGCATTATATAGAGTCATACTCTCTCTTTCCATGCGAGACAACATGCTCTGTTCGAGTGACGGCCACCTATTGGATATTAAAAGAGAGTAGGGCGTAGTAGTGGTATATAGACACAACTGTACAATATTTGGAATGGGCCTTACACTGCTAAAAGCAAACCAGGATGCTGAGAGAAATATAGTGCTCTTGCTTGTGGTGTTGGGTAAGTGCAACTAATGTGCTATTTTGCTATGAGATCATGTCTTGAATAGCACTGAGTGACCATTACACTACCCTACAAATCAGTAGTGTAAAGTTGTCAGAGCTTAGTGTCGCATCAAAAAATGTATACCACATGAGACAACTCAAAGTACATTCAGAACATAAACTAAAGCATGGTTCTCCATATTATGGCAGGCAAACTAATGCCAGTTGCAAACAGGTCATTTTCATTTTCCACCAACCCCAGGTCATTTTAATTTTCCTATTAGATTCCGGTACTATGTAGTTCAAATCTGAGCTAAAGGGACTGGAACATCTCATAGGTCACTGGCGCCACAGACGATGTGGAAGATTGTGTCTGCCCTCATGAATAATATGCCAGTTTCACCCTTCAGATTAGGTTGGTTCCCATCCACCACCACAGAAGGCCATTTCAACATGCCATGAGGTCATAGGGACAGGAGATTTGGGGGATCCCATTAGTTAAACATGGTCTATCATCTGGGCCATTACTGTACCTATGCCAGTGGGCCAAGGAAAACAATGGCAGGAATTGGTCACAACGGGTTATCAGGGTCCGTACAGGTCTGAAACTTGCATCTACTCACCGATAACCTTATCCCATTCCCTAAGTGTAAACAACTAGGAAATGGGCTCAATCATTCAAATAACATCAGGGTGTTTTGTTTATGATGTGGTAAGTTTTCATGGAAACTTCCATGCTATGTTCATAGGTGTACCAACACGATATCCATTCTAAAACGCATGACTTTGTCACCACCAGTCCACTGGGAGCAAAGCATTCCATATCAACACCCTGTTAATCACAACAAGCAGGAACCTGACACAATATGATAACTGATCATTTGCTGCCTTGACCATTATCATATTACTCATCACAACAACCTACGTTATCAGCACATAGTGTGGTCAAAGTAAGAGAGGCTGGGAGTCTAAGTGAAGGGCCTGTCTGTACTCACCTGCAGGCGGGCTCACGTGGATGGTGTACTGGCCCTTCTGGGTGTGGAAGCTCTTGACACTGGTGGTCCGGGTGTCCTGTAGGTCTGACGGTGAGGCTGATTGAAGCTTCTTCCGCTCTGTCTCAATGTGTTTCATCAGGATGGAGGTCATCTTGTCGCCTCGGCCCCCACGGGCCAATGCCTTCTTTAGCAGCACTGACTGAGCCTCCTGCAGACTGAACAGGGGACACAACAGACAGTCAACAGACTGGGCCTCCTTCAGACTGGACAGGAGACAGAACAGACAGTCAACAGACTGGGCCTCCTGCAGACTGGACAGGAGACAGAACAGACAGTCAGCAAGCAGAAGGGCCTACTTCAGATTGGACAGGAGACAGAACAGACAGTCAGCAGACTGGGCCTACTTCAGACTGGACACGGGAGACTACAGAGAACGTCAACAAGTATGGTAACTAAGAGTGTGTGCTGTGCGTCTGTTACTACTGACAGAAATGCATTACAGTAGATTGGCAGCCAGCTAAAATCCTTGGCCTAAAGATTTACTCACTGTATTATTACATGGGGGTACATCAGATACACTATTGTAGTGTATTAAGCAAGCAACAATAGCCTGTTCATTCAATTAGATACTTATTTGATCAGCATCAACTCTCCTACAGCATCTGCCAAGAAATGAAAGAAATCCCATGAGATGTTCATCCATGTTATTTAAAATTGTAAAAATTATACACAGTTATCAGTTTATCAGCTTGATGGGGCAGACACACTGACTAAGCCGAGTACTTACATCCCGGGATTTACGGTATTACTGGTTTAGTACACAAGGGGGTTATACATTGTAGGACAATAGTGAAGACATCACAACTATGAAATAACACGTAAAGGAATCGTGTAAACTCAGCAAAACAATTAACGTCATCTCACTGTCAACTGCGTTTATTTTCAGCAAACTTAACATGTGTAAATATTTGTAGGAACATACCAAGATTCAACAACTGAGACATAAACTGAACAAGTTCCACAGACATGTGACTAACAGAAATTTTTACTAATTATCTTTGAAAGACAAGGTCCGGAAAAAGGGCTTTCTTTTTTTGCTGAGTTTAGTAACCTAAAAAGTGGTAAACCAATCAAAACATAATTTATAAATGAGATTCTTCAAAGCAGCCACCCTTTACCTTGATGGCAGCTTTGCACACTCTTGGAATTCTCTCAACCAGCTTCACCTGGAATGCTTTTCCAACAGTCTTGAAAGAGTTCCAAAATATGCTGAGCACTTGTTGGCTGCTTTTCCCTTACTTTGCGGTCCAACTCATCCCAAACCATTTAAATTGGGTTGAGGTCGGGTGATCGTGCAGGCCAGGTCATCTGAAGCAGCACTCCATCACTCTCTGTCAAATAGCCCTTACACAGCCTGGAGGTGTGTTGGGTCATTGTCTTGTTAAAAAAACTAATGATCTGCATATCGCTGCAGAACGCTGTGGTAGCCATGCTGGTTAAGTGTGTCTTGAATTCTAAATAAATCACAGACAGTGTCACCAGCAAATCACCCCCCCCACCATCACACCTCCGCCTCCATGCTTCGCGGTGGGAACCACACATGCGGAGATCATCCGTTTACCTACTCTGTGCCTCACAGAGGATTCAGCAGACCAAAGGACATATTTCCACCGGCCTAATGTCCATTGCTCGTGTTTTTTGGCCCCTGATTCACACAGTCTCCTCTGAACAGTTGATGTTGAGATGTGTTACTTGAACTCTGTGAAGCATTTATTTGGGCTGCAATTTCAGAGGCTGGTAACTCTAATGAACATATCCTCTGCAGCAGAGGTAACTCTGGGTCTTCCTTTCCTGTGGTGGTCCTCATGAGAGCCAGTTTCATCATAGCGCTTGATGGTTTTTGCGACTGCACTTGAAGTTTAAAAGTTCTTGAAATGTTCCAGATTGACTGACCTTCATGTCTAAAGTAATGATGGACTGTCATTTCTCTGTTCTTGCCATAATATGGACTTTGCCTTTTACCAAATAGGGTTATCTTCTGTATACCACCCCTACCTTGTCACAACACAACTGTTTGGTTCAAAAGCATTAAGAATGAAAGAAATTACACAAATGAACTTTTAACAAGGCACACCTGTTAATTGAAATGCATTCCATGTTACTATCTCATGAAGCTGGTTGAGAGAATGCCAAGAGTGTGCAAAGCTGTCAAGGCAAAGGATGGCTACTTTGAAGAATCTCAAATATAAAATATATTTTGATTTGTTTAACACTTTTTTGGTTACTACATGATTCCATGTGTTATTTCATAGTTTTGATATCACTATTAATACACATGGTAGAAAAAAGTAAAAAATAAAGAAAAAACTTGGAATGAGTAGGTGTATCCAAATGTTCGACTGGTACTGAATATAGGAAGTAGCTACCAAAAGTCATTTTTGGTGAGTTTGGTAATTTATAAGCAAATGTGAACGAGAGACATTGTGCTAATGAACAAGGTTTTGATGCATGCTTGTCTGAAAGAACAACACTGGAGCAGCATGTGTACAAACTGTGTCTGTGTGGAGTATGTAGTCAGTAGGTGTCATGGATTCCCCCAGGACTGCTGCTCATTCCGTTCACCAGCTTCGGAGGTCTACGTTACCAGCCTTCTAGGTGTCACTGAACTGGATTCATTACCACCAACCCCGGACTGTCTTGTATCATTACACACACCTGGTTCCCATTTCCTCTGATTAGCATGTGTACAGCGGGGCAAAAAGGTATTTAGTCAGCCACCAATTGTGCAAGTTCTCCCACTTAAAAAGATGAGAGAGACCTGTAATTTTCATCATAGGTACACTTCAACTATGACAGACAAAATGAGAAAAAAAATCCAGAAAATCACATTGTAGGATTTTTGATGAATGTATTTGCAAATGGGAGAACTAAAACTTAAGTGGGAGAACTTGCACAATTGGTGGCTGACTAAATACTTTTTTGCCCGACTGTATCTATATCCACAATAAAACGAGTTCTATATCGACATAACCTTAAAACCACCATAAAATAACAGACTAATAACAAAATTATGTGGATATATTGAAGCAACATCTCAAGACATCAGTTAAGTTAAAGCTTGGTCGCAAATGGGTCTTCCAAATGGACAATGACCCCAAGCATACTTCCAAAGTTATGGCAAAATGGCTTAAGGACAACAAAATCAAGGTATTGGAGTGGCCATCACAAAGCCCTGACCTCAATCATATAGAACATTTGTGGGCAGAACTGAAAAAGTGTGTGCGAGCAAGGAGGCCTACAAACCTGACTCAGTTATACCAGCTCTGTCAGCAGGAATGGTCCAAAATTCACCCAACTTGTTGTGGGAAGCTTGTGGAAGGCTACTGAAACGTTTGACTCAAGTTAAACAATTTAAAGGCAACGCTGCCAAATACTAATTGAGTGTATGTAAACTTCTGACTCACTGGGAATGTAATGAAATAAATAAAAGCTGAAATAAATAATTCTCTCTACTATTATTCTGACAGTTCACGTTCTTAAAAGAAAGTGGTGATCCTAACTGACCTAAAACAGAGAATTTTTACTAGGATTAAATGTCAGGAATTGTAAAAGAAAACACACACAAAAAACTGAGTTTAAATGTATTTGGCTAAGGAGTATGTAAACTTCCGTCTTCAACTGTACATACACACGTTTTGGGATTCTTCCCCGTCATTATTTATGATGTACGCTATTTTGGGTAGAGAAATAAAAGCCCCTATTTTTGTATTCCTGTGACTGTCTTCTATCATTACACAACGTGACAGTAGGGCAACGACATGCCTGCTCTGCTCAGAGAACATGGGGGAGGAGCAGATTGAGGGGACGAGGAGAAGGGGGGGGGGGGAACAACTCTAGGAAATCAAGATATCTGTACAGCAGCCATGGCTAACTCATCCAAAGAGCTTTGACTTCTCAAACACGGCAGAAAGCTAACACTATATGATGCCCCGTCTCCTTATTAATTCAGCCACTTACTTAGCTAATTAGCAAGTTAAACCAAATAGACAACTGGTTCAACTGTTCTGGGCAACTACGGTCAGCCTCAATGTTTATTTTATTTATTTTACCTTTGTTTAACCAGGTAGGCAAGTTGAGAACAAGTTCTCATTTACAATTGCGACCTGGCCAAGATAAAGCAAAGCAGTTCGACAGATACAACGACAGAGTTACACATGGAGTAAAACAAACATACAGTCAATAATACAGTATAAACAAGTCTATATACAATGTGAGCAAATGAGGTGAGAAGGGAGGTAAAGGCAAAAAAGGCCATGGTGGGAAAGTAAATACCATATAGCAAGTAAAACACTGGAATGGTAGTTAGAATTAGAAGTAGAAATACAAATAATGGGGTGCAAAGGAGCAAAATAAATAAATTAATTAAATACAGTTGGGAAAGAGGTAGTTGTTTGGGCTAAATTATAGGTGGGCTATGTACAGGTGCAGTAATCTGTGAGCTGCTCTGACAGTTGGTGCTTAAAGCTAGTGAGGGAGATAAGTGTTTCCAGTTTCAGAGATTTTTGTAGTTGGTTCCAGTCATTGGCAGCAGAGAACTGTAAGGAGAGGCGGCCAAAGAAATAATTGGTTTTGGGGGTGACTAGAGAGATATACCTGCTGGAGCGTGTGCTACAGGTGGGAGATGCTATGGTGACCAGCGAGCTGAGATAAGGGGGGACTACCTAGCAGGGTCTTGTAGATGACATGGAGCCAGTGGGTTTGGCAACGAGTATGAAGCGATGGCCAGCCAACGAGAGCGTACAGGTCGCAGTGGTGGGTAGTGTATGGGGCTTTGGTGACAAAACGGATTGCACTGTGATAGACTGCATCCAATTTGTTGAGTAGGGTATTGGAGGCTATTTTGTAAATGACATCGCCAAAGTCGAGGATTGGTAGGATGGTCAGTTTTAAAAGGGTATGTTTGGCAGCATGAGTGAAGGATGCTTTGTTGCGAAATAGGAAGCCAATTCTAGATTTAACTTTGGATTGGAGATGTTTGATATGGGTCTGGAAGGAGAGTTTACAGTCTAACCAGACACCTAAGTATTTGTAGTTGTCCACGTATTCTAAGTCAGAGCCGTCCAGAGTAGTGATGTTGGACAGGCGGGTAGGTGCAGGTAGCGATCGGTTGAAGAGCATGCATTTAGTTTTACTTGTATTTAAGAGCAATTGGAGGCCACGGAAGGAGAGTTGTATGGCATTGAAGTTTGCCTGGAGGGTTGTTAACACAGTGTCCAAA
This sequence comes from Oncorhynchus clarkii lewisi, assembly GCF_045791955.1. NCBI lineage: Eukaryota > Metazoa > Chordata > Actinopteri > Salmoniformes > Salmonidae > Oncorhynchus > Oncorhynchus clarkii. The sequence goes on along the minus strand of NC_092173.1, from coordinate 7,935,615 downwards.
GAAGGGCCGGAAGTATACAGAATGGTGTCGTCTGCGTAGAGGTGGATCAGAGACTCACCAGCAGCAAGAGCGACCTCATTGATGTATACAGAGAAGAGAGTCGGTCCAAGAATTGAACCCTGTGGCACCCCCATAGAGACTGCCAGAGGTCCGGACAGCAGACCCTCCGAATGTAAAATAATGTAACAGGTGAAATGAGGAGCGCAATCTGCTTTACCTCCTAACGTATTGAACAAGTTGTCTGCAGGTATTTACTGAAAAATTAGATACAAATATGACAATTTATTGAAAAACTTCAAAGAAAAAAAGTCACAGGATGGAAAAACCATCCTGTGGCTATTTCCAAATACCCCGGTATACAATATATATGGTATACGGCCCAAGACTACTCTCTACTATCTCAAGTGCTGACCTTTGAAAAACATTGGGTTCTGTAAAATGAATAACAGCATTGAAGCCTAGTTTGACAAACTCCAGTGAACCGATAGATTATACGTCCCTTGTGGAAATACAAATAAAAAACTAAGTGAATCACTAACATGCTGAACAAACCACTTGCGTTGCATGTGCGAGTGTTGCAAAATCAATTTACACATGTTATTCAATCATTTCCTCCAAACTGCTTGCGGGAGTCTACGTAGCCATGCGCTAAAATAGAATTTGAATGTTTCATGTGTGTTTTGACCTGTCCCCAAATGAATATAGTTGGTTCACAGTTGGTTTTCGTATTTTAACCTGCGTGTCATGAACCTCTCTGGTGAAGAGAGACAGTTTGGTCAGCCATGTAAGAATCTCTTGTAGTAGAGACACTTGAACGTTGAAGTTGGAAATGTTTTGGTGATAGCATCATTTCGATATACCCCAGCTGAACATGTAGTCCTGACCTGCACTTGACCGACCATAACTTGTGTGTGTGTGTGTGGGGGGGGGGGGGACAGAACTTGAAACAAACATCCAACATCAAACAGCTGCAGTGGAGGTGCATAGTGGGAGTAGGGATAAAGCCAGTGTTCTTCATTACAGGGAGGAGTGTGGTGAATGAAAACCAAACAAATGGTAGGCCAGTTCATTCAAGCCTGGGAAATCATAATTGGGGTGACAGACCTCAGTCTGTTACAGGCTCCACCATACCAAGTTAATACATTCTCCTCCCATGTTTACTTAATAAAGATATCCACCAAATCCCCATGTTTTGATGCGATCACTGTTTACTTAACACACCACTCATGTCTTGCGCAATGCCGTCCCCAGGTTACAGCACTTTTTTTTTTGACAGCTCGCGGTTCGGCATCATTTCAGATGCCTATATCATTCTGGGGAATTCTGAGAGAGTGCACTGTGCCTGCAGACAGGGTGATCTTACACAGAGTCCATCTGTGTCCGAGCCACGAGTACAGCACTGCATGGGCCTGTTAGGAGTATTCACCTACACTACATTATGCATTTACCTTCTTTTGAGTACCACGGACCTGGTGAATCAGTGACCCAAGATATTTACTTAGTTACAGTTTAGCATTAGCATCGTTGAGTGAAAAACAATGAGAATCGTTGGAGTAGGATCCCCTTTAAGAGTGTTCCAAAAAGCTTGCCTAAATCCACTCAGAGTAACTTGAAACCAAGTTGGAGCAACGTGCCACCATAAGAGGTTTAAAAGCTTTGGACAGTGAATTTGTTTACCTAAAAACATTGTGAAACTATTTGGACACGTCGCTAAAAGTCAATCTAATAACCTGATCCAAGGGTGTTGTTGCTGGGCAGAATCATTAAGAGACAAGAGAATAGAGATAAGGAGAAGTCAAACTATGCAGAGGCACTGGGGTCATACTCTAAGAAGAAATAGGACTTATGTCTAACTGTCTCGGGACCAGACTAAACCTAGATGAGTGTGTACGCGTGTCCGTGTGTGATGACAGGGAGCCGGCCTGGTGGTCTGAGGCATTTAACTTGACTTAGACTGGACAGCAAACAGAGATAGATGGTCAATGGAGAGTGGTTGTACCTCTGACCGACAGCAGCACATTGTAGCAGATTACATGTAATCCTGTAGAATGGCCATAGTAATGCATACATACTGTACATTATCAGACTGCTTTGGTTCACAGTAAACACAAACGTGCTCCCATTCCATGGTTCGAGTCAAAGCAGTGTACTAATGCCCCCACATGGTCTGCGTCCCAAAATGGCTCCCTATGTAGTGTACTACTTTTGACCAGGGGCCATAGGGCTGTGGTCAAAGGTAGTGCACTACACAGGGAATAGGGTGCCATTTGGGACAAAGCCACAGAGACGTGATTAGTTTAAATCCAACATACGGTGGTGTTGAAGCCTGCAGAGATCAAACTGTTTACATGGATGAGGAAGCAGGGTTAGTGAAATGTGAACTCAGGAATGAGACGAGGAGCAGAGCCAAAAGACGAGAGAAAACGCTCTGTCCTTTCCAAGACACATTAAATCACTGCTGGGCTTAACTTCTCCACTGTGTTTTTTTCATCTCCAGAAGACATGGTTTTATTGTACGCAGACACAAGGTTCAAATGAAACAACGCTCCCTTAAATCTTTTTGAAAGACTGCTTTGTTTGTAGTGATGCATGTGACATAGGGCGGTGATGCTCTAACTTTGGTTTGCCACAACAATAGAAGACACAAAATCAAGTAGTAGTCACAAAGACATTTATTATGTTGTAAATGTCAACAGACTTCGTGTAAAAATGTTTTTTTTTAAAGAAAAAAACTATGCTGAGGTCGCCACTGCAACAACATACAATTTCACCATCAACATCATCAGAAACGATTACGGTGATTCGGTCCAAATTCCCACAGAGCTGGACGCCTCAGGCCCTCCAGTGGATCTCTCTTTTGCAGACAGTGTTTTTGCGGCTTTTGTGAATGAGTAGCAGTGGCTGCTGGGGGTTGTAAAGGGAAACTCTGTTGTCTTCATTAGTCCTCATTGGAGACAGCCTGTACGCAGCTAGGGGAAATGTTCCTCAACTATAGGAAACAGCTAGACTGTAAGTGACTGGCTTCAGTACAGTTAGTGTTAACGCTATAAAGTTCTCCCTAGCACTACATGTCTTGCAAGGTATGCTGAATCACTACACGAGGCAGTACGAAGAGAATAACATTAATAACTATTGCAGCCTTTCTTAAACTATGGGTTCGCGACCCAAAAGGGTGCATGTTTTTATGAGCATGGTCCCAGGAAAACAGAATGTCTTATTTGGGTCCCAGGCTGAAAAAGGTGAAGAACCCTTGAACTATTATATGAATGATGAACATTAAAAGTTTCCAACAGCAGTCGTCCACCAACAACTTTCACATTTTGGCAAAAGACTTACGGAGACTAAAAGCTTTCTTTCATTTCAGAGCATAAATATACAGTATATTATTTTCACAGGTAATCATCTTGCATGACTTCAAGGGCTGTTTGGTCTCTTTACATGACTCACTCTGACCATTGTCTGCATAATTAACGGTTTTGAAAATAAAATCCTAGGACCCCTTGTAAAAACCACATCTCTTTACTATGAACAAGAACACACGCACATACACACACACTGGCTCCATTTGCAGTACAGTATTAGTTCCACTATTATTTACAGTAGATTTTATTTGCAGAACAGTTCCACCTGCTGACTATCCTAGGTAACTTCACTCCACAGTCAATTTTAATAGAAGCTTTCTTTCACATTCCACAAATTTAAGGGTTACCTCTTTATCAGTTGAGGCCGCAAAATATTGTCATAAGTCTTATATTTTATACTGTACTCTATCTTTACCCCTAGGCTGGCACTGAGCCAACCCTTTCTACCATTTGGCAAGGTGCCCTGATCCCAACACCTGCACTGCATCAGCTGGACCAAACTAAGCGCTACAGACACTCTGACTCTGCACCTGTGGCCCACATGCTGGGCTAACCCAGGCCTCTGACTGGAGACTGGCACATCAAAGCCAGCAAACTGAGAGGAGGAAGAGGAAATGGAGGAGCAGAGAAGGGACTAAATGACACAAGCTGGTGATGCAGTAAATCAAGGCAGTGCACAGCAAACAGAAGTCAAAAACTCACGTAAGAGGTTTCCAGCGCACAGTGCTGACTGGTGTCCCCTCTGTCCTCCATGCAGCTGTGGTCTCAGTGGGCACTGGGGTGGTGTTGGGGATGACGGTGGTTGGTGAGAGGGTGGTGGTTGGTGAAAGGGCGGTGGTGGTGATGACCATGTGGCTGGTGGGGCGCAGGAAGGCCCAGGGTAGGCCTACGAGGCCATAGGTCACGCTTGCAAACTCACAGCGGGCCCCGTAGAAGCCCGTTCGGCATTCACAGATGTTGGGCTGCCTGCACACGGCTCCGTTGTGGCAACGTGGAAGGCATCTTGCTTCAAGTAGGGGGAGAGAGAGGAGAAGGTTCATAAAACCAGAACAGTGGACTGTGGTTGAGAGGGCTAAGATGCTAGAGCAGAAACTCAACCGTAAGAGGATAACTGCTTCGACCACTTTGTGCGGCACATTTTACTATCTCAATAAAAACTCAGTAGGACAAACAGCTTAATGTGGACTGTAAATGTGGACTTAAACAGGAAAAACAGCCAATGGTGGAACGGTCAAGATTTCACTCCCCTGAAATGAACTAAGAATGAAAAAAAGAGGAGAGGAGGGTGAGAGCCATGGTCCTGGATACAGGGAGGGGGTATTCATGCATACACGATGCAGGCCCCCCACCCCCGGTCCCAGGCTCTTGGTTTCTCCCATCATCCCTGGCTGGGCGCCATTGTGGCCGGGTCGAACCCCCTGGAGGGCTCCTGTAATGGCCCATTGGACACAGACAACAACAGTGTATCCCAAGCCCAGCAGCTTACCACAAATCTCCTGGCCGCCTCCATGAATATCAACAGCGATGGGCACCGCTTACTGACATTTTTTGTCAGGGGTTGTGCACGGAAACCCTTTTTATCCGTGGCTTTTTCGCACGAAGGCTAGCACAATGTGACCAACCAGAAGTGAGGCTCAAAGTGCACAGTGGACTGAATCTAATGAAGGGCTCTATTCAATCAGATTGGCTTCAGGCGACATCCACATAGCGGCTGTTTTGGTGGTGCTGGACGTGGAACTGCGTAAGGGCTGCCAAAAGCACGAACGGCGTTATACATAATGCGGACATTGTCATTGGCTGCACTGAGTCACATTACAGTTTTGTTTTCAATTGCTGACAAGCATCGGTCAATACTGAAGCCACTTTTTTCCAAAACTCTTCATACAGTCTGCATTAACAACATGCATCTTTGCCAAACAGTTAATCTCACCTCCAAAACTCACTCAGACCACCAAAACACTTCATACATGTCTCAAAATAAGCTTGTTCGACCAGAACACTGGCAAAAATTCTCACTCAGAAAGCGTACATTGTCACTCATAACACACTGACCTAAAAAACACTAACAACAGGGACATTACATAAATGATGAACTCTTTGAAGTTTGAATGATTTTTCACATTATAGAATAAGAATAACACCTTTTCACTTTATTGACTGTACAAAAATATATGTAACAAGAATGAATAATAAATGCAGCAATTTGCTTCAATAACCTTTACTTTTTCTATATATTTGCATGTAGTAATTTACTACATTTAATTTATAAAAGGTTGAAACAAAAAACAAATTCCTGAAATTCCAGGGCTGCAATAATAATTACAAAAAACAGCAACATGTGTAGTATAATCACTCATACTGTACATTACAGTGAGGGTTCTAGTTCTCATCAACATGTATAGTATAATCACTCATACTGTAGAGTACTGTGAGGGTTCTAGTTCTCATCAACATGTATAGTATAATCACTCATATTGTAGAGTACTGTGAGGGTTCTAGTTCTCATCAACATGTGTAGTATAATCACTCATACTGTAGAGTACTGTGAGGGTTCTAGTTCTCATCAACATGTGTAGTATAATCACTCATATTGTAGAGTACTGTGAGGGTTCTAGTTCTCATCAACATGTGTAGTATAATCACTCATACTGTAGAGTACTGTGAGGGTTCTAGTGCTCATCAACATGTGTAGTATAATCACTCATACTGTAGAGTACTGTGAGGGTTCTCGTTCTCATCAACATGTGTAGTATAATCACTCATACTGTACATTACAGTGAGGGTTCTAGTTCTCATCAACATGTGTAGTATAATCACTCATACTGTAGAGTACTGTGAGGGTTCTAGTTCTCATCAACATGTGTAGTATAATCACTCATACTGTACATTACAGTGAGGGTTCTTGTTCTCATCAACATGTGTAGTAAAATCACTCATACTGTAGAGTACTGTGAGGGTTCTAGTTCTCATCAACATGTGTAGTATAATCACTCATACTGTAGAGTACTGTGAGGGTTCTAGTTCTCATCAACATGTGTAGTATAATCACTCATACTGTAGAGTACTGTGAGGGTTCTAGTTCTCATCAACATGTGTAGTATAATCACTCATACTGTACATTACAGTGAGGGTTCTAGTTCTCATCAACATGTGTAGTATAATCACTCATACTGTAGAGTACTGTGAGGGTTCTAGTTCTCATCAACATGTGTAGTATAATCACTCATATTGTAGAGTACTGTGAGGGTTCTAGTTCTCATCAACATGTGTAGTATAATCACTCATACTGTAGAGTACTGTGAGGGTTCTAGTGCTCATCAACATGTGTAGTATAATCACTCATACTGTAGAGTACTGTGAGGGTTCTCGTTCTCATCAACATGTGTAGTATAATCACTCATACTGTACATTACAGTGAGGGTTCTAGTTCTCATCAACATGTGTAGTATAATCACTCATACTGTAGAGTACTGTGAGGGTTCTAGTTCTCATCAACATGTGTAGTATAATCACTCATACTGTACATTACAGTGATGGTTCTAGTTCTCATCAACATGTGTAGTATAATCACTCATACTGTAGAGTACTGTGAGGGTTCTAGTTCTCATCAACATGTGTAGTATAATCACTCATACTGTAGAGTACTGTGAGGGTTCTAGTTCTCATCAACATGTGTAGTATAATCACTCATACTGTAGAGTACTGTGAGGGTTCTAGTTCTCATCAACATGTGTAGTATAATCACTCATACTGTACATTACAGTGAGGGTTCTAGTTCTCATCAACATGTGTAGTATAATCACTCATACTGTAGAGTACTGTGAGGGTTCTAGTTCTCATCAACATGTGTAGTATAATCACTCATACTGTAGAGTACTGTGAGGGTTCTAGTTCTCATCAACATGTGTAGTATAATCACTCATACTGTAGAGTACTGTGAGGGTTCTAGTTCTCATCCACATGTATAGTATAATCACTCATACTGTAGAGTACTGTGAGGGTTCTAGTTCTCATCAACATGTATAGTATAATCACTCATATTGTAGAGTACTGTGAGGGTTCTAGTTCTCATCAACATGTGTAGTATAATCACTCATATTGTAGAGTACTGTGAGTGTTCTAGTTCTCATCAACATGTGTAGTATAATCACTCATACTGTAGAGTACTGTGAGGGTTCTAGTTCTCATCAACATGTGTAGTATAATCACTCATACTGTACATTACTGTGAGGGTTCTAGTTCTCATCAACATGTGTAGTATAATCACTCATACTGTAGAGTACTGTGAGGGTTCTAGTGCTCATCAACATGTGTAGTATAATCACTCATACTGTAGAGTACTGTGAGGGTTCTCGTTCTCATCAACATGTGTAGTATAATCACTCATATTGTAGAGTACTGTGAGGGTTCTAGTTCTCATCAACATGTATAGTATAATCACTCATATTGTAGAGTACTGTGAGGGTTCTAGTTCTCATCAACATGTGTAGTATAATCACTCATATTGTAGAGTACTGTGAGGGTTCTAGTTCTCATCAACATGTGTAGTATAATCACTCATACTGTACATTACAGTGAGGGTTCTAGTTCTCATCAACATGTGTAGTATAATCACTCATACTGTAGAGTACTGTGAGGGTTCTAGTTCTCATCAACATGTGTAGTATAATCACTCATACTGTAGAGTACTGTGAGGGTTCTAGTTCTCATCAACATGTGTAGTATAATCACTCATACTGTAGAGTACTGTGAGGGTTCTAGTTCTCATCAACATGTGTAGTATAATCACTCATACTGTACATTACAGTGAGGGTTCTAGTTCTCATCAACATGTGTAGTATAATCACTCATACTGTAGAGTACTGTGAGGGTTCTAGTTCTCATCAACATGTGTAGTATAATCACTCATATTGTAGAGTACTGTGAGGGTTCTAGTTCTCATCAACATGTGTAGTATAATCACTCATACTGTAGAGTACTGTGAGGGTTCTAGTGCTCATCAACATGTGTAGTATAATCACTCATACTGTAGAGTACTGTGAGGGTTCTCGTTCTCATCAACATGTGTAGTATAATCACTCATACTGTACATTACAGTGAGGGTTCTAGTTCTCATCAACATGTGTAGTATAATCACTCATACTGTAGAGTACTGTGAGGGTTCTAGTTCTCATCAACATGTGTAGTATAATCACTCATACTGTACATTACAGTGATGGTTCTAGTTCTCATCAACATGTGTAGTATAATCACTCATACTGTAGAGTACTGTGAGGGTTCTAGTTCTCATCAACATGTGTAGTATAATCACTCATACTGTAGAGTACTGTGAGGGTTCTAGTTCTCATCAACATGTGTAGTATAATCACTCATACTGTAGAGTACTGTGAGGGTTCTAGTTCTCATCAACATGTGTAGTATAATCACTCATACTGTACATTACAGTGAGGGTTCTAGTTCTCATCAACATGTGTAGTATAATCACTCATACTGTAGAGTACTGTGAGGGTTCTAGTTCTCATCAACATGTGTAGTATAATCACTCATACTGTAGAGTACTGTGAGGGTTCTAGTTCTCATCAACATGTGTAGTATAATCACTCATACTGTAGAGTACTGTGAGGGTTCTAGTTCTCATCCACATGTATAGTATAATCACTCATACTGTAGAGTACTGTGAGGGTTCTAGTTCTCATCAACATGTATAGTATAATCACTCATATTGTAGAGTACTGTGAGGGTTCTAGTTCTCATCAACATGTGTAGTATAATCACTCATATTGTAGAGTACTGTGAGTGTTCTAGTTCTCATCAACATGTGTAGTATAATCACTCATACTGTAGAGTACTGTGAGGGTTCTAGTTCTCATCAACATGTGTAGTATAATCACTCATACTGTACATTACTGTGAGGGTTCTAGTTCTCATCAACATGTGTAGTATAATCACTCATACTGTAGAGTACTGTGAGGGTTCTAGTGCTCATCAACATGTGTAGTATAATCACTCATACTGTAGAGTACTGTGAGGGTTCTCGTTCTCATCAACATGTGTAGTATAATCACTCATATTGTAGAGTACTGTGAGGGTTCTAGTTCTCATCAACATGTATAGTATAATCACTCATATTGTAGAGTACTGTGAGGGTTCTAGTTCTCATCAACATGTGTAGTATAATCACTCATACTGTAGAGTACTGTGAGGGTTCTAGTTCTCATCAACATGTGTAGTATAATCACTCATACTGTAGAGTACTGTGAGGGTTCTAGTTCTCATCAACATGTGTAGTATAATCACTCATACTGTACATTACAGTGAGGGTTCTAGTTCTCATCAACATGTGTAGTATAATCACTCATACTGTAGAGTACTGTGAGGGTTCTAGTTCTCATCAACATGTGTAGTATAATCACTCATACTGTAGAGTACTGTGAGGGTTCTAGTTCTCATCAACATGTGTAGTATAATCACTCATACTGTAGAGTACTGTGAGGGTTCTAGTTCTCATCCACATGTATAGTATAATCACTCATACTGTAGAGTACTGTGAGGGTTCTAGTTCTCATCAACATGTATAGTATAATCACTCATATTGTAGAGTACTGTGAGGGTTCTAGTTCTCATCAACATGTGTAGTATAATCACTCATATTGTAGAGTACTGTGAGTGTTCTAGTTCTCATCAACATGTGTAGTATAATCACTCATACTGTAGAGTACTGTGAGGGTTCTAGTTCTCATCAACATGTGTAGTATAATCACTCATACTGTACATTACTGTGAGGGTTCTAGTTCTCATCAACATGTGTAGTATAATCACTCATACTGTAGAGTACTGTGAGGGTTCTAGTGCTCATCAACATGTGTAGTATAATCACTCATACTGTAGAGTACTGTGAGGGTTCTCGTTCTCATCAACATGTGTAGTATAATCACTCATATTGTAGAGTACTGTGAGGGTTCTAGTTCTCATCAACATGTATAGTATAATCACTCATATTGTAGAGTACTGTGAGGGTTCTAGTTCTCATCAACATGTGTAGTATAATCACTCATATTGTAGAGTACTGTGAGGGTTCTAGTTCTCATCAACATGTGTAGTATAATCACTCATACTGTAGAGTACTGTGAGGGTTATAGTTCTCATCAACATGTGTAGTATAATCACTCATACTGTACAATACTGTGAGGGTTCTAGTTCTCATCAACATGTGTAGTATAATCACTCATACTGTAGAGTACTGTGAGGGTTCTCGTTCTCATCAACATGTGTAGTATAATCACTCATACTGTCCAGTACTGTGAGGGTTCTAGTTCTCATCAACATGTTAGTATAATCACTCATACTGTACAGTACTGTGAGGTTCTAGTTCTCATCCACATGTATAGTATAATCACTCATACTGTAGAGTACTGTGAGGGTTCTAGTTCTCATCAACATGTGTAGTATAATCCCTCATACTGTACAGTACTGTGAGGGTTCTAGTTCTCATCAACATGTATAATATAATCACTCATACTGTCCAGTACTGTGAGGGTTCTAGTTCTCATCAACATGTATAGTATAATCACTCATACTGTAGAGTACTGTGAGGGTTCTAGTTCTCCCTCTCTCCCGCATTTGGCCACAAGTTCTCATCAACATCACATCTTATGTCTTCTCTGGCGATGCATCTTGGAAAGTATCTTCTGGAATGTCTAATCCAACCCTGCCACTCTACTTTCCCCACCAACCGGTCTTCCTTGATCCATGTTTCCAAACTAAATCATTCCGAAGCCATCCTCTTTTGCCTGTTTGGTAACGAGACTAAAAACAGGACACTTGGGTCGGCTTTCAGCTGAAATTGCAATCAGCTGTGTTTGGAATGATTAAATATTCTGCTAAAATGTTCTATATGTTTCAATCTGGTTACAGCAGAAATGCAATACATTTGCCATCATTCTGTTTTGAATGTGTTGGAACAGTATTGGAAACAATGTGTTTGTATTTGAAAACATGTGCTGCAAATATATAGTTTTGCAGGTGGTGGAGTATGAATGAGAACAGAGTTCATGGATTTTGGAGAATGTGGTCATTGGATGCATTTTGTGTGAAAGCAATGAGAAATTATTCACAGTTTGGTCCACATACACTTCTGTTTTTCTGACTATGTGAAGAGTTTTGACAATGTGACTTCAGTTTTGACCAATACAAGTTAGCAATTGAAAAAAACTAAGAGATATCCCATGCAGCACTGCTTACAAATGTGAACACTGGAATGTGAGAAGGAATCTACACCTCGATTAGGATTATAGAAATCCTCATTATTTTGTTTAATGATTTTCAATTTGAGGGTCATATTTCGATATAGCCTACACTTTCTCATTCTGAACTTCTAACACGAGTGGGACAGGTGTGGTTTCATGACAAAGATCAGAAGAGCAGCTGCTCACCGATTCGACAGCTCCAACGCAGTTCCACCGCCAACAACACCAGAACATCGGCTATGTGGGTGTCGGCTACCGCTGGTTAACGCTTGATCTGAATGAATCTAGGCCTAAATCTGCTTCCACTTCAGAGTTTCCTTTTCAGTGTGGCTTTTATATTTGATCAATACACCTTAGAGGGGGAAAGGAAGTATGGGAGTATATTTGTGTGTGTGCATGCCTGCGTGTGTGTGCCTCTGTGGGTGCATGCATGAATGTGTGTGAGTGAGTGTGAGTTTCGCAGTGAGTTTGTGCTTCCTGACAATGTGCAGAGCCGTGCTATGCAGGAAAGCTGAGCCAGGTTGTTTTGACATGACACTGGCCCTTTAAATCCTCTGGGTCAAGGGGTTGGATCAAGTAAAAGTGTCCAATCCCTGTCGACAAGGTTTATGGAGGTGTGGATTATAATGATTACGCCACAGAGATGTGTTGGGAGACAGACATGAATAGGAGCTCTTCCTTTCTTAAAAGGTCCCGACCTCTTCTCATGGTGTGTAGACAAAGTAGTGCTCACATTGTGTGTAGACAAAGTGCCTCAGAGTTACATTGCTGATCTAGAATCAGTTATGCCTTTTAGATCATAATTAATATGATTATAAGGGCTGGCGGGGGTCTGATCCTAGATTATCACTCCTACTCTGAGACGCTTTAAGAATATGGGCCCAGGCCTGTCAAGGGTTTAGCAAAAGGCCCGCTGGTCCAGGGTCAAGTCCAAGTTAGGCCATCATCACAGACCACTATGGCTGTGTTTGCACAGTCAGCCCAATTCTGATCTTTTTCCCACTAATTGGTCTTTTCAAATCATATCTTTTTCAGAGCTTATCTGATTGGTCAAAAGACCAATTAGTGAAAAAAGGTCAGAATTGGGCTGCCTGTGTAAATGCAGCCTACGACAGACTCTTCAAGACCAGAGGTGCTCAACACTATCAACACAGGACATATTCACTTTCATAACATATCGAAACATATCGATACCGGACACTTTTTGCTGCACACTGCAAGTCGAAAGGTGTCCTGTCTTAATTTGATCAATCTGTTGTTGCAGAGAATTTTCCTGCGCAGCAGGAAATGCAAATTGTAGTGTGGTCGAGATTTAAAAAGGTCAAATTAAGATAGTATATCTGTAAACTGTGTAGGTCTTGACCGGAATTCACATTTGCCATCCACACCCCCATCATAATCAGAAAATGATGATACAATGAAATCATACGTTCTCCAGATGTCTGACTGAGTGAAATGGGAGGAAACACAGGTTGGACTGGGTTCTGCTGATGTTGGATGTGACATTACAACTTCCAGCTGGGTGGAGAGAACATTCCATTGTCCTATAGAGCCTGATTGATGCTCACTCACTCCTTATTAAACCAACTACTGACAGCTTGCCATCTATATACAGTACAGTACTGGGAATATATCAATCACAAGTACCATGATAGAGAGTTTTGTTATCAGGGGTGTCATGTCCTCCAAAAATCTGAGGGGGCATAAAGTACGTGAAGATGGCTGGGGGGTGGTCCGGAGGGGGGCTAGGCCTGAAACAGTTTTTTCCTGCAATCTAGAGCCATAATCATTAGGTTTAATTCTATGTAAAAACAAATATGTATTTTTCTGCATATCTAAGCTTACCTCTTGAGCTGTCTGTATCCTCCTGACTGGTGGCTATTTATTTATTTATTTAAATAAACTAGTATACTTCTCTGCTAAAATCTGGGTCAAATAATAAAAGGAATGGCAGTCTTATTCAGAACATTTAGTTATTGCTCGCTTTTCTACCAACCTTGCCAGCAGGCATGCCAGCTAAGATAGAGTAGCTAGCTTGTTTATAACTCACTTGATTGATAGCCAGAAATGGCTTCTTGGTAGCTAGTTCTGAGGTTGGAACCTATCTGGGCTAGCTTAACCCAACTTCATAAGATTGTTGGTGGTCAGTAGTATTACAGAGTTATTATACATATTTTGTTAACAGGACAAATCTGAGGGGGCACGTGCCCCTGTGCCCCCTATGGGCAAGAAAACTCTGGTTGTCGTGGAGATATAAGGACAACCATCCCCTACTGTATAAGGCAACAAAAAAGATTTATGCATGATATTCCATTATACGGTATGACGAGATCTTTATATAATATTTCCCCAACAATGTGGAACAACATTACACGTTATGGAAGGGCTGACAGACCTGCTATGCTTGGAGAAAGGTCAGTGTACATGAGAATCTTACGTTTGGTGCATTTCTTCTTGGGTGAAACGGTCCATCCGTGGCAGCACCTGTTTCCACATACGTTAGTCCTGCAGAGAGCAAGAGAGACAGACGACATATTAAAGATAGCAGAGTTTATAGGATCAGATCACTGCAGCAGTCAGGTGCAGATTGTGACCAGAAATTGGCCCTGGCATTTCTAACACACCAGACCATTTTTTTCCTTAAGGCCCCCACACCGGACCATTTTCTTCCTTAAGGCCCCCACACTGGACCATTTTTTTCCTTAAGGCCCCCACACCGGACCATTTTTTTCCTTAAGGCCCCCACACTGGACCATTTTTCCCCTCGAGGCCGGCACAACAGCCCATTTGTTCCTTGAGGCCAACATTATTAGCCAGATAATGATAATTTTGTGCAAAAAAATCCAAGTTAGACAGGCCCACAAAGCTAAAAATAGATCACCCCATCTGGCATTTGCCCGAAATGCCAATGGCAAGTCCGCCCCTGGCAGCAGTTATCACAGTACATAGTTTAGGCTGTCATAAGTTAAGGTTAAGCTTAAAGACAGGAACCCCACACACAAAAATCACAGACACTACTGCTTTATAACACAGTTCAAGGTCACGAATAGAAAATAAATCACTTAATTTGATCACAAAAGGATCTAAACACGGTCCTATTTTCACAACTTCCTGGATATTCATAAAAAACTACTTGGGGCCCCCAGAAATGTACTGTTGCTTCAGTGTGAAACAGTTAATACCTCCTTGTCTTTACACTTGCCTTTGGACGTAATAGATTCAGTTTGTTTAAAAGGGGAGCTATGAATATGAATGAGGGGCCATGGTGTGGTTGCCCTGGGTGAGAAGGGCCTCTGTCCGTCCTGTGCACAATGCATGACAGATATTGTGTTCCCACAATGGTCTGGCCGTATCGGTCTGTCTCTGGGCCAGCCACTTGCCCCTTCTGCTCCACAGATTGGGTAAACAAAACCGGATTAAGGGTCCTCTGCAGAGTCTCGTTTCTGGGGCACCCGCCTGTTTATCCAGGGGGCTTCTGGGAGAAGAGGCAATTAGCACGCCAACACAAGCCACGGTGACGACGCCCTCTTCAAAGTGACAGCTCAGCGTGACCCGCACCACCAAGCTCCCCTTATACCTCCTTTGTGGGATTTGCTGATTAGTTACAGTTTTCTGGCTTTATTGTGTGTTTGCAAATAGTGGGCCAGGAGCCTCTTCCAAAAGGGTCTGACTGGGGGTCTGCAAAGTAGCAGAGGCAGGGCCCCTATTCAAACCCAGCAGTGAACTCACCCAGAGGAAGGTGAGCTTGTCTGGAGACTAAATTACCTTTGAACCCCAGGCCAAGGTGGAGGCTAATTCAGCAGATGTCACTGCCAAAACAGACTGTCAGACCATTGATGCGCCGGAATTACAACTATATCAACGCTAAATTGCAGATCTTTCAGTTTGGACACAATCCTGAAGACATTTTGTAAAGGATTTTTTTAAAATTGACCAGCAACATCCAATCGATCTCAACAAAAGATGTGCAAACTTCCTAACCAAACCCAAACCCAAACAGGACTGTGACAGGCATATCATTGTTCTCTCAGACTGACAGTTCCCTTCAGTGCAGGTCTTGAGAACTGAACACCACCCGGGTTCTTCCAACTATGAAGGCGGTTTTTAGATAGCAGCTAGTGGATGTGTGAACATTTGCACATGGCCTCATTCAACAGAGAGGGCATGGGTCACATGACGGAGGTCCTATATGACTAGGCACAGGGGAAGGGGTCAGCTGGCGATGGGATGAGTGCCGTTCATTCGGTGCGGTCAGCGCCTCCTCCTCCCTCGCGACCTGACAGCTGAATGCAGAAACCACTGAGACAAGGTGGAGGGGTTGCTTTCACCCCAAATAGGGAGTTGTCAGCAGCGGTGGTTGTGGAATGTAAAATTACTGGATGTTTTTTTTAAATCTCTAGTCGAGTCTTAACGCGGTGCTGACACTGCTCTAATACAGTAGAATAATCCCCAGCCCCTGTGTTTACAGAACTAAGTGGGACCTGTCATCTGGGTGGAGGAGCCACCCCATTAAGAGCCTGCATACTCACACTGCTCCCATCCACTGCCATAGGCTATCCATCTTTCTATCTTCAACCTTTTCTTCTGTAGACTGAGCACCGATTCTGAAGTGCCTGACTCTTAGACTTGGGCTTTCTATCCTCTCATCTTTGAGGATTTATTCTAAAAGGCTCAGACTGAATGCCGATTCTTTAGTTCTTGGGTCTCTCTGCTCTGGAACAGGACTAATGTTCTGGAACACGAGAGACTCCAAGAGCTTCTGCATTGAGGCATGTGTTGCGTTAGGGCCTATAGCCTGCCGTACATTACAAGCACATAATGCTGCAATGTTTCAGAGGAGCTCTGTGGCTGTGAATCAAAAGGCTCACACAAAGAGAGCCTTAGTTACACACAGTCACACTCTATAGGCTCACTGCAGCTCCGCCAAGTCAATTCATGCTTTTGTTCTAGCAGAGTTCAGGGACTTGTCCCACTTCCCTCCACTTCACCCCTGTGAGAAGATCAATAATATATTTTACCATCTTAAATGACGTGGGGTGCTAAAGATCCTCATCAAAGAGGCTTTGAAGCGATGCCAGTTTCCGGGGAAGGTCGGTCGCTCACCTAAGCCCGGGTTGAACTGCTGAACCGCCACCCCAGAGCAGAGTAGAACCATGACAGTGTTTATTTTGGACATTTAGCCAGGCTCCTTCTGTGCATTGGGGCTAAATAGAGCAGAGTGGGACTGTCATGGCCCCCAAAGAGAAATAGCCTGTTGGTGCTAAGTTAGTTGTGTGTACTAGTTTATCTCAATTAGTGAAATGTTTTTTCACTGACTGAAAACATATGAGTTGAGGCATCCAAATTAAGCAGTCTGGAAAATGGGAAGTAATGATTAATCCTGTTAATTGCTTAGAGAGCTTGTATCTTGTTTTACGCTCATGGTATGACCAGAAGTACTGTAATGTACTAATGCAATGGGATAATCAAAATTCCTACCCTAGCTTTAAGGATCAACATTTCCTCTGCAGGTCAGGGGAATACTTCACCGGATGATGTGTTGAGTCTCTAATCTGGCCAGTTCAGAAAGTGGCAAACTTCATGAACTTTGCTGTGCATAAAGTGCCATTTCCCAGTCCTGTGTGATTTGACTTTGGGTCCATTTATCACTTGTTGTCATGCACTTTCATCAAAGGGTGCAGTCAAGTCACATATAATTTACATCGATAACTCTTATGTCAAATAGAAGAATTTCTCACAATCTAAGAGGGACTTGTGCAAACATACATACCTGTGTACATTTTTAGAATGGAATGACATTGGATTGTGGTCTACCATTTTGATGGATAATTGAAACAGATTACTTGAAGGAGGCTACCCATCTGAAAGAAATGTACTTTAAAAGCACAAGTCAATATTTTCTAGTAGCCTGACTTTCCAGAGGACAATAATTGGCAAGCCATTAGACAAAATAATAAACCCCCAAATGTGTACCGTCTTAATCAAAATGTTTATGAAACTATCAAACGACAAAAGGACACTGAAACATGGTCTGTTTCTCTATACTATAGGCTACGTTATGTAGGCTATTGTAAAACACCTGCTTTTGACTGTCGGGCTCTGGAGTTGTAATCTACATTTATCACTGGCTACTCACCCATTTAACTGAAGTGTGACATTAGTTGCGTATTTCCAGTATTTCTTTCCATTAAAATGGTACTGTTTCTGTTTTAATTTGGGTTTTGAAGTCGTCGTCATTCTCCACTGAGTCAGATAAACTTGATCATTCACGGTTGCGTGTTGGTACCTGCCCGCCGTTCGCCTCTGCATCTCGTGCCCTTTACGGGCTGAACGCCTCACTAGTGTCCCACATTTCGAAAATGTAAGAAATACAAGAAATGTCACTCCAAGAACGAAAAAGTTAGCATATCTCCTGCTTGACATCTTTAGAAGTCTCTTCTGCGTTACAAATCGACCCTATAAATAATCAAATTGCAACGGAATCACCAGGAAATTGTTAAAAGAAAAATACAATTTAAAAACTAAGAAATAGAAAACAATTTTATGCAATAGGTGAGCCAAAACAAAACAATCATATACAATTTGAGCACATGTCTTAGTTTGGCCTATTTTTGCAAATGCAGTTAATAGGCTAGATCATTTACTTTTCAAATAGAAAATAAACTCTACTCTTCAGACTCCACTATTAGTTCTTGCATTATTCGGAGCCTACCCCATTAGAAAATGGTAAAGTCGGTTTAAAGTTCGCCTTAAAAACTTTGAGCCAATGGGATAGGAGTTCTAAAATAAAAGGACAGCACAGCCAATCAGATATGTGTAGGACCAGCGCATAGACATGGAAATAGAGGGGTGACCACCACAGCCTACAGCAGAGTCTGCCCTGTGTCGAGGTTGCCAGCATCCTCGAGGACGTTTAACAATAATCCAATTTGCAACAGCACACTCAAATAGTATCAATAAGATTCAATAAGCAATTGGTTTATTCATTTTAGTTATTTAGCAGACTTACAGGAACAATTAGGGTTAAATCAAATAAAGTGTTATTGGTAGCATACACATATTTTGCAGATGTTATCGCAGGTGCAGCGAAATGCTCGTGTTTCTGTCTCCAAAAATGCAGTAAAACCTAACAATACACACAGTGTCTGGAACATAAACATATATGTTTGTGATGGTGTGTATATACACTATGGACAGTAAATTAATAGATCATGTGTGTATAGAAGTACATAGAATGAGCCTTGACTGGAATACAGTACTGTATATTTGTATGAAGTAGGTAAAACGGTATGTAATCATTAAGTGCCTTGCTCAAGAGCACATCAACAGATTTTTCACCTAGTCGGCTCAGCGAGTCAAACCAGGAACCTTATGGTTTCTGCTCCAATATTCTTAACCTCTATGGTACCTGCCACCCCATCATATGTTTTCTTTCTCAGTGGACCTTTATGATTTGCAACATGTCTGCTATCATGCCTTGCAGTGATTACACATTAGAAAGCATAACCTCTCCCTGTGCGTGTACTTTGCGTTCTGTCCTCTCCCTGTGCATGTACTCTGCGTGTGGATAAATAATCAATCTATGCTATTAATAAGGGCAGCAGTTTTCTGTCATGATGCATGGTGCACTGGAATGTAAACATACACAAACACCACCACCAAAGGTTGAGCGCTGTCCCATTGATTCCAAGGATGCCTTATACCTCCTGGAAAAGGATGAGTTAATGAGAAGTTAAGGAAACCAAGTGTTGTTTTAGGTAAGATGTTTGACAGATCTCCATATTTGACTATGAAAGGTCATGGTTATAAGAGTTCGATCTTTGCTCAGACTGAGACAGATCGGTTGTATCTGAAATGTATTGAAAACCCCCCCGAAGCAGAAGCATGTCTTCCACCATTGACTTGGTGCTATTGAATTTGAAATAGGACAACAATTTGCGAATGTGCATAGGTGAAGGGTATTCAAAAAGCCACTAGATGGCAGCAATGGTACAGATATGCAAAGTAATTGTGGCAAAGGACAGTTTCTGATTGTATAATTTTTCATGCTTGGTAAAGGTTCTGTTTCACCAGTAATGACGAGCGAGACAGTAATCTGAAATACTGTAGTAATAAGATGACTGACATGTAAAAGTGAATTACTCAACTGTCTTTGTTTTAGCCTAGTGTATGTTTTTGACGGAGTCGATATATTGCATTTTGCATGATGCAAAACTTAGCGTCATGATGATGTGGCAAGTGACACTTCGCTTCTTGAAAATTCTACATCTTGAAAACTTGATTGCTGACATGCAAAACATTTTGGGAATGTATGAACAGTGGACTAATTCATATTTTAGTGGTTTTTTTCTTTAACGTGAAACTGGGATGTAAATTAACGCCTAGGTACCAGAGAAATGACAATGATTAATACATCTTGCAGGGGGATAATTGAATATAGGATAAATGCCCATTAAACTATTCCGCATGGGGACATTCACGTTGCGGAGCAGTCAGAGACCGTCTCAACCCAGCCCTCAATCACATGGCCTCTCATAGTTTCTCTCTAGGTCTTGTTCAGATGCTTCAAGACTTGCTTAAAGTGTGAGTAAACATTTTAGGTATTGTAGAAAAGTCCAAATAAACTGAGTGTATAAAACAGTAGGAACACCTGCTCTTTCCATGACAGAATGACCAGGTGAATCCAGATGAAAGCTATGATCCCTTCTTGATGTCACTTGTTAAATCCACTTCAATCAGTGTAGAGGAAGGGGAGGAGACCGGTTAAAGAAGGAATTTTAATCCTTGAGACATGGATTGTGCATGTGTGCCATTCAGATGTTGAATGGTCAAGACAAAATATTTAAGTGCCATTGAACGGGGTATGGTAGTAGTTTTTGTAAACTCCGATTTTTAAAAAATATAAATATGAACTTTATCAAACAAAACATACATGTATTGTGTAACATGAAGTCCCATGAGTGTCATCTGATGAAGATCATCAAAGGTTAGTGATTAATTTTATCTCTTTGTGCTTTTTGTTACTCCTGTCTTTGACTGGAAAAATGGCTGTGTTTATTCTGTGGCTTGGTGGTGACCTAACATAAGATTACCTTTATACCTTTAAAACGGTATAAGATACATGTATGTTTGAGGAATTTTAATTATGAGATTTCTGTTGTTTTGAATTTGGCGCCCTGCACTTTCACTGGCTGTTGTCATATCAATCCCGTTAACGGGTTTGCAGCCATAAGAAGTTTTTAAGAACAAATTCTTATTTACAATGACGGCCTACCCCGGCCAAATCCTAATCCAGACGACATTGGGCCAATTGTGCGCCACCCTATGGCACTCCCAATCACAGCCGGTTGTGATACAGCCTGGAATCGGACCAGGGTCTGTAGTGACACCTCTAGCACTGAGATGCAGTGCCTTAGACCGCTACGACACTCAGGAGTGGGAAGCTGTAGAGTCAACATGGGTCAGCATTCCTATGGAATGCTTTCGACACCTTGTAGTCCAAGCCCCGTTGAATTGAGGTTGTTCTGAGGGCAAAAGGAGTGCAAATAAGGTGTTCCTAATGTTTTGTACACTCAGGTTAGATAGGGAGGACCTCAGTCTGGCACACTATGGAGATAACGTTTTTGCAGCATTAGAAACCTAAGACCCGGGCCTAAGTCTAAGCTTAGAGATATCCCAGTTCCCATTTGATGTGACATGTGACTGACATTGGACTAAATTAGAAATTGGAGAGGAAGAACCTCTAATCTCATGGTTGCCACAATCAGCCACAATCCCATGCATGGTGTAGATAGCTCCCATGGGGGTGGATTCGTGTTAGCTAGGGGAACTGAAGAGCTGTAACCACTGGCCAGGGGAATGAGAGAAGGGTCATTATCGAACCTCTAATGTAACTCTGATTATCTTAGACTCCAACTATAATCATCATCACCCAAACACACCCATCTCTCGATATTAACCTGAGCAATCAAAGCTAGCTTCATTATCTTTGTCAGGGCTGTTTTATGCCTGGGAGATTCCCCGGCCTGCCAAGTGCTCTGCCTGTAAGACTCCACATTCCCTGGGGTCGTGGAAATGTACTAATGAAGACAGCGGTGGAAATAATGAATTACCCTGGGATATCCTACTGAATGGAACTTATATCGCTGCAGGCTCCATCATTAAATGGCAAACAATCAGTGGAGCAAAGCGGGCCTTTGATCTGATTGATAAGATGGAGGCCAATGGGCCATATGATAGGATAGGCATCAGTACTAGCATTTCAGTGGCACATTGACATTTCTTTGTGTAATCATACCATTAAGTCAATTACGTTCACATTACGTTTCACTTCTCCCATGACTGAAGAAGGCCCCTGCAACAAAGATATATTTTATTGGCCATCTTGGACCAATGAGATCTCTATGACTCCAGATCCAGCTAGCTGTATGAACTATGGTAAAGAGGGAGGGAGTGAGTTGATCCCCAAGCAAATTTACGTAGCATGGAGTTCCATGAGTCTCTATGGTGTACACACACCCACTCCACTATTGGTATGCACAGAGGCATCTTTCTCTGTTCTGTTCCACGTGAGTGCCTTAGTTTAGCCTTTCTTTCCTTTCTATTCCCGTAAAAACAGGGATTTTTGTAGTTGCAAGCTGGGAGAACTGAGCAGCATTGTGCTCGAGGAGAGTTCCAATGTGCAACAGGCTTGATAGGGGTAATGATGCAGATGGTAATTGTGAAAGAGTGAGTTTGAGATTGTGTATGCAGCGTGTAGTGTCTGATCGCATACATCATATGGTTGTGTACAGGTCATGGTGTGGGTGTGTGTTGGGATGTGGGTGGTAGCCTCGAGCCACACAAACCCTAGGAAGTTATTTTCTACTCTGGCTTTTCATAAAACATTATCTTATTGATGTAATTTATGCTGGAACTTGAGCTACGCCCACAGCTTGGAATAGAAGTGATCAAAAGGGGATGTGCACTAATGTACTGTCAAATTCTGTGGAAAGTGTGCTACTTTGAGGTCTTGTTACCTCTAACATTAATATGATACATTGCATTCAGAAAGTATTCAGACCTCTTGACTTTTTCCACATTTTGTTACGTTACAGCCTTATTCTAAAATTGATTAAATTG